>NW_026055705.1:65583-391511 GCF_023758065.1 Alternaria ventricosa
CGAGGTCTACTGAGTATTTCCGCCCCGAGGCGCGGGGCCCCCCCCCCCCCCGTCACCATCACTCATTGTGGTTACATTCTGTGCATTAGTGAGCTCTATTCGCCCGTCAGTATAATTTCTAGTACAATGTTCTCGTTCGACGAAAAAATTGACAGAAAAGCGTTCTCGTGAACCATCACGGAAAGGCCCCTGAGATTGTCCCTGGAAGAAGGGTCAGAGGGCGTGGTATCTGTTGTGCCTGGATGGAGCGGTATAATGATCTGTGCATTGCGGTTAGTCTTGTGCTATCATTACCAACATTCGCCTGGCGAGGCGAACAGATCATGAAACACCAAGTGGCCGTTCCAAAGACCGTATATGGTAGCACAAGATATTTTGAGTTCAACCGTCAAGCCAGAAGTGAGATAATATACGCTTCAGTGGAACACAAGAGATTGCCAAAGGAAGAAGTGAGAAAGATCTGAGGTGAGTACAATGTCGAATCATAACTTGATGTCTTAGCCCAGCATGAAATGTAAACTGGGAAACTAAACTAAGTAATGAGATCATGGGGGAAAAGGGATAACAGAAGTGGTACTGGAAAGGTAAACGAAAAAGTAAAGGTTGGAAAGGCAACATGCAAAAAGTGGGACTTCTGGGCTGGGAGTCTCCACGAAAAAGTTGGGCAGGCAAGAGTCAAAGATAGGCGCTGCCATCCATAGCAATTAGTATGTTCACTAGAGGCTATCCAGTCACTCGATGCTACACTTACGGACCGTTGGTCTTGGATGCCGCATTCGCGGTGATTGTGAACGAGTCGTATGGCGCGAGGTTCAGGAACCCGTACGCATCGTATCCGGAATGTTCGAGGTGAGGTCGTTCGAAGTTGAGCAGTTCCACGTGGTCGAAAGGTTGAGTCGAATAGCTAGATACAGTGGTGGTGAAATCGAGGAGACTGTTTTCTCCAAACAAGCTACGTGTGAGCTCATTGCGATCGCATTCGTTGCTGGTGTCGTCGCTGGCTGGGCGTCGTTGTGCCATGATGGGTTGAAAGTCGTAGGCTTGGGATAGATTTGATCAACGTGATATGATCAACAGGTAGCGAGGCAGTGTGCGGGGAGAGCTGATTATACCAGTATTCATACAATAGGGCTGTGGTGCCCCTCTACATATGCATGCGCCCCTCGAGCTGAGAGGGGCACCAGCGCATGCATGTCAGCAACCAATGATAAGTAATTGGAAAGTGCTCTTTCGCCTGTCGTGGGAAAGGACACAAAGCGCCAAGATTTGGCAGAACCTACTTGGTAAGATTGCGATGCTATCAATGGATGAAATTTAGTTCCAGATGTTGTTGCTGTTCCGTGCCAAAGACTTTTCATATGCGCATGGCGATGGGCGAGGCATCCGAGGAGTGATCATGCGTACCGCCAATGAACACAGGCTTGTATGCAAAGCAGCTTCGACAGAGATCATTAGCGCGTATCAGGTGGCAATTCGCAGTTTACACCCTGATAACCAATGCTGTGATGAGTGTGATGCCGCTGTGTTGTGTTGTCAGTGCTGGTGTTAGGGCGTTATGGGTGGGTGGGGCGGGCGCATTGTACCTGCCCCCGCCGAAGGCAGGCGCACCTAGCAGCATTTCCCTCGTCCTGATCTCTTTCACTCCAACCCATCAACACCCGCAGACTTATGGCCTCACGCTACCCTGAACACAATCAAGAAAGCGCAAGTTACGCCATATCAGGACGCGTATCTATGGAACATTCTCAGGGACCCCCAGCAAGCCTGCTCTATACGCAGATACTTTCCATCTGTGCCGTATACTTTGCTCTCCGCGGCGACACTTGAGCCACGACTCGCCCAAGTACATCAAGGGCGTGTCTCTCAGAACCCCATGGCCCGTGTCAGCAACGTCTTTACCGCGGAACAAAATACCCACGATGCGGCGTCGTGAACTTGTCCAGTATACTCGGCTGCACATCGATACTCAAAGTCCAGTTTTGACCCTTGATTCGATGAGGGCAGGATGCGGTCTTTCATACGTATTTTCGAACCTTGAAAGACACTTCGTCGTCGTGATCCAGCATGTTTGCGCGCTTCTAACGCGCGTCTCGACTTAGCGCGCATTATTATCCGATGCGCAACCTCCAACACCGGTAGGCAATACCTTCTATATTCGTTCTGTTCTATCAATTTGTTTTTCGGCCGAACTTGGCAGTTCAATGAATCTTCCGAAAATCTCGTAGTAAGCGTCACGCGTGGCTACCAATCAGTTCACCACGGTACCTGCCCAGAAGGAGTGATGGCTTTCACGATTACCCTATCGAACTGACCCTTTGCCTTCGACTCACGCCGGACCCATTGTGTCGGGAACAAGGATGCTAGTGAACTACATTTCCTTTGTTCCACAATGTTGGAATTGGTGGAGAAGCGGGAAACACCAAGGGCGCTCCTTGAACTAACAACGGCGACAAGCTGGTGAGGCCCGATATTCACGCATATTTTCACGGTAGATCACCAGCATCTGAAGTACTATAAGATCAAAGTCCACAGTATGGAATTCCGTACCACATCTGTTGTTCATCGGCTCGAATCACAACAATGTTGCGCAACACTCTTTCGACAGCGACCGCCCTAGCGGCCTGGGTGGTTACCGTCCAGGCTTCTTTAAACATGTCTGATTCATCTTTCAAGCTCTTCAAGTCCTCGTTGAGTCAGCTTGCGGAGGTCTACTTGCCAGGCTCAGAAGAATTTGTCAATGCCACTGTACGATGGGGCGCCGGGCAGACTCCGCATTACGACATGATCGTAAAGGTTGCGACGGAGGAAGATGTTCAGGAGACTGTGAGCAAACCTCTACTATTGTGAACCTTTCTTTAGCTAACCTTGAGCCAGATCCTCTATGCCAATGCCAACGACAAGCCGTTCCACGCCATCTCGGGCGCTCATGCGACGACAACATACCTCAACAACATCACAAACGCCGTCGGAATCTTCATGCGGGGTATGAACAATATCTTCATCGTCGACGATGGCGATACTGCTTTGATTGAGGGCGGTATCCTCAACGGCGACGTCATTGACTTCCTAGGGCTGCATGACAAGCAAACAATGACAACGGCTTGTGCCTGCGTCGGCTACGTCTCCCCTATCCTCGGAGGAGGCCATGGCTGGAACCAAGGACGTTACGGCCTAGCATCCGATCAGCTCGTTTCTGCGCGTATGGTCCTAGCCAACGGCACCGCCATCACCGTCAACGAGAGCAGCCCAGACCTCTTCTGGGCGATACGTGGCGCTGGTCACAACTTTGGTCTAGTGACGCAGGCTGAGATCAAGATCTATGACAAGAAACCCGTTGTGGATGGATGGGCTGTCAGCGGCTACTTCTTCACGCACGACAAAATGGAGGACGTTGTCGCAGTCGCAAATACCTGGATGACAGCTGCTAACAGGTCGGTGAGCTTGGAACACTACGTTGTCTTCTCTTTCGATCCCGAGGTAGATCCAGTGAACGTAAGTCTATATCCCTTGCTCTAACACTACCCGATTACTAACTTCACCAGCCCATCGTCATCATCTGGGTAATTTACCAAGGTGCCGACACTGTTCCAGCCCAATACACCGACCCCTTCGTCGCAATGTCCCCCATCAACACCGAGTCGGGCATAACCGACCTTGCCGGCGTGAGCACATTCACCGGCGCCGACAGCGACGGCCCCTCCTGCACCAAAGGCTACACGCGCTCCCTCGTCCCCGTCTCAGCAGACACATATGACGCCCCATCCCTCCGCGAAGTCATCGACATCATGACCACCTTCCCAGCCGAATTCCGCAACTCCGCCGTCCTCCTCGAAAGCTACAGCACCAACCGCGTCGGCGAGATACCCAGCGACAGCACCGCATACCCCGATCGCGATGGTCAGCTCCTCTTCTCTCCGTTCATGACCTATGACAAGAACGCTAGTCTTGATGCACTCGCGTGGGACTACGCGGGTAAGATCCGCGATACGATGATTAAAGGCACGAACAAGCCTTATGAGTCTTACATCAACTACGCAAGGGGTGACGAGACGACGGAGCAGCTGTACGGGTATGAGCCGTGGAGGTTGGAGAAGCTGAGGAAGCTGAAGAAGGAGTATGATCCTTTTGGCAAGTTCAACTTCTTTGCTCCCATTTTGGGTGAGGACGGGCAGCCGTTGTAAGGCTGAGCTGTGTGGCAGGGAGGATCTTTAGCTACGTACGCTGCCTTCGCTCGCTGTATACAATAATACATTCATTCGCTATGCGCCTCGCGTTTATGTCTCGCTTCGAACTGCTTTGTGATGCGTATGCGAGTAGCCGCGCGTAGTCAACTTGCGATCTGCGCTTATTCACATGCTTACTGAGAGCTCAACCCGCCACGCCCACACACGACGGCCTTTCCAGTCCAATCGCTTGAACACTGTCAGATGACTCTGCAGCTTCTCCTTGCGCGATCGACTTATACAGCGCATGCTGGTGTATGCGAGATGCCGACAACGACTGATCTAGACGCCCATCGTGGCTGATACATCAAACGACGTAGAACACTCAGAGACATTGCGGATAGATATATAGACCTTCAGTCGCATGCTTAGCAGTATATCCATCATCTGATCTCATTAAAAAAGCCGCGACGATGTTCAGCCGCCCATTTGAGTTTACCGCATCTGCTGAAGACGACCTAGTCCCACTCGTTGACCCTTCTTTCACGTTCAAGACTTATGCGAAAGAGACGAACCCATTTGACGTTCTGACGGGCGCAATTACGCATGGTGAAGAGCCGCTCTTCGACGAAGCTATATCTCCACCTAGCATATGGTCGGCATCAAGTCGTCCAAGCAGCAGCCCGTCCGCAGCACCGGAGACGAAGCTGCTAAGCGCCAACGTTCCAGCTCGTCGCCCGCTCGCCAAAGCACACACGTTTCCAAAATACAAAGAGGAATGGCGATCGAAAGTCCAGGGTCAAGGAGAAGCGAAAAAGACGATACTCGACCTTGTGCCCATCGGAGAAGCACAGACCTTCAGACTAGACGGCTCTTTCGTTTACGCCACCAAGACGCATAACATCCCCCGCTACCAGCTGCATCGAGGTTTCGATCGCGACGGATCGGTATCGAAGTTGCGTATCCGCGCAGTACAAGCACGCGAGACGCGGTCATGTTCAGTACCAACCACACATACAGCACGCGACCAACCGATCCGCTACAGTAGCGAGGAAACGCTATATAGCATAGATGAATTCGAGACGCGCAGCAAGAAAGCTGGAACACTCCCCGGAAGCATTCAGATGACGTCTGGGGAGTCATTGTGGGGCGGCCAGTGGACGCGCATCTGGCATGTTACTACATGCAAAGCTCAGCATCATGTGTGCGATTACAGAGGTACATGTGAGCCCGAGAAACATCTTTTGTATTGCGTTAAGAAGGGGGTGTGGGAGGATGCTGAGGGGGTGGTTGTTGCGAGGGAAGAGACTGGCAGGGAGGGGCTGGGTGCCGTGAACGCGTCTCGATCGTTGATGGGGATGGGAGTCGAGAAGGATAGAAAGGAATTTGTGCTGGAGATGACGGATGGAATCGAGAAGGACAGGAAGAAACGCGATTTGGTAATGGCGTGCTGGGTGATGAAGTTGTGGATGGCGGAGGAACTCCGGTGGGAAGGAAATTGAACACGGGAGGGAGACGCCGAAAAGACCGTGAGGCGTCCAGTTTCAGGCCGTAGAGTGACTATAGATTTTCAGGAGTTGCTTTGACTGCTCGGTGAACCATTGCAATCGCGTTGCATGCGTGCAGTGTTCTTGGAAGAGGTATCGGAGTGCATCACGTGATCTAGTGAGCTAGGCCAGCAGGCGCGCCCTCGACACGTGGTGACAGCTGTCAGAAGCCCCTGCATAATACAGTAGTGTAGTAGATACGATTTCAAGTCTCTAGTTGTTCTTTCAAAAGCAAGCATCTGCGTCAGCATCGAAGACCGATAAATGGAGTTGGGCAGGTCAAGCGTCGTGATAGCGCGTCTTCCGGCGCCTGCTAGACCGAGCGCCACAGCCAAGGGGTGAGAGCCACCGCCTCATCCATCCATCATTCCCGGGATCATCGCTCAGAGGGGCATTCGCGACTTTGGCGATTGCGACCACCATGACTTGATTATTTTCACTCAAAGACTTTGTCTACTTCAATGCCATAAAATTCCCTCAAGCAAACCTCAACTTCCAAGTTTGGCGGTCGAAGCCCTATCGCCGCGATGCCGCTCATCACCCCCTCACGGCTCGCCATCATCATCGTCTCCTTTTCGCTCTTGACTTTCTTCTGGACTTTTGGCCTGCCGCAACAGACGCCTCAGCCGACGATACCCGTCATCGACCACTACGACCACAAGAATGTGCACACCGAGCCGATAATACCGCCGCCCGTCATCGAGACTCCGCACGCGACATCCACGCCGATAGCACATGGAGATCATCCGAAGGAGACAGATGATCACAGATGGGATGATAAGGGAGCGCAGGGTGGAAAGGGAAAGACAACACCATCCGCGCCTACTAAGACAGGCGTCGCGGAGTATGAGGAAGATGGCGGAAGATGGGAAGATAAAGAAAAGTTGAAGAGTGGTGATAAGTCAAAGAGTATGTCGGGCTCAGGCGCAATGCCAGCGCCTACAACACTAGCTACCGAGGCGATACCTGCGTCGAAGAGTCCGATTGCGGCCAAGCCGGACGTTGCGCCCACGAAGCCCGCCGAAGCCGCCGTTCCTACACACGCAGTCGAGAAGTTCTGCAGCGATGTCGACGGAGCGAAAGACGTCATGGTCGTCCTCAAGACATCGAAGGCCGAGATCGAAAAGCTCAACAGCCACCTCAGCAATCTGCTAGCCTGCGTTCCCACCTTTGCCATCTTCAGCGACCACGCCGGCGAGTTCCAAGGACACAAAGTACACGATGCGCTCGATTCAATAAGCGGCGAGACCAAGTTCAAGCACAAGGAGTTCCAGGAATACCAGCTCATGCATGCTGATGCAGAGCACAAGCCGGACACGAAGAAGCTGGAGGAGCTGGAAAAGTGGAAGTTCTTGCCCATGGTGTACAAGGCGTACCACATGAACCCCAGCGCCAAGTTCTTCGTCTTCATTGAAGCCGACACAAGTCTGAGCTGGACGAACCTGTTACAATGGCTGAACAGACTGGACTACCGGATACCATACTACAGCGGAGCGCCCTACTACATCGCGGGCACGCAGGTGGCGCAGCGCGGAGCAGGCATCATGATGTCTCAGGGTGCACTGCGACGATACTCCAAATCGTACGATGAGCTCTACACAACCAAGTGGGAACCGGACAACGGCGAGCAATGCTGCGGCGACTTGATGCTAGCGAAGGCGCTTGGTGACGCACATGTGGAGTTCTATGCTTCGTGGCCACTACTCCAGAGCGAACAGCCAAGTACACTTGACTACACCAGGAAGCACTGGTGTGCTCCTGCCGTGTCATGGAACCACCTTGGTGGCGACCAACTCACCAGACAATGGGATATCGAGAAGAAGTGGACCACCGCGAATGGCTGGAAGAAGCCATATCTGTACCGTGACGCCTACCACGATTCAGTGGAACCGCACATCGAAACGCAAAAGGTGGGCTGGGACAACCTAAGTCAAGACACGAAGATCGTTGCACTAGAAGGACGTCGACAGAAGCTAAAAGACGACGCTGCGAAGAAGGAGAAGGAGAAGGAGGAGCAAGACGCCGAGAAAAAAGAGAAAGAGAAGGGAGAGCAAGATACCGCCAAGGAAGAGGCGAAGCCGAAAGCAGAAGACGACAAGAAAGAGCCCCCCAAACTCAAACTCGACACCGCCCCACCACCCGACTCCCGCGTCTTCCAAGAAGCCGGCGCCCTCCCCACCTCAAACAGCATCTCTAAACGCGAAGACAAGAAAGGCGACAAAAAGGACGACAAGAAAGGCAAGGACATGAAGGAAGACAAGAAAGAACCACCAAACTGGGACAAGCTCGCCGAGAAACATCCCGATGCAGCAGATAGCTCCGAGCGCTGCCAGGCCGTTTGCTTAGAAGTCGAAGACTGTCTGCAATGGCGATATACGGCGAAGGGGGAGGGAGAGTGCCATCTCAGCAAGGTTATTAGGTTGGGTGGGAAGGTGGGGGATGAGGAGTGGACTAGTGGGTGGGAGGTTGAGAGGATTAATGGGATTAAGAAGGAGTGGGCGTGTAAGGAGGTTAAGTGGAGGTTTTATCAGTGAGAGGGACGAGATGGGTTGAAGGGATAAGATGGGAGGGATGGGTAGATTCGGGAAAAGAATGGCGTTTATGGCGTTTCTTTGGACTTATAGGGATTGGGATTGAGATGAGAGCTTTTGTATAGTGTTGAGCTACTCTTGGTCGCAAAGATGGAAGGGTGGGAAGTTGGAAGCACGCGAAGTGCGCGAAGTGGTTGTATATACCCTTTTTTATTAATGTATATGGTTATGGCATAGTGCGTATCATGGTGTAGTTGGTCATGGCATGACATCTTTGAGCTGGGGAGGCTGAGTGAAGGTGGCACCGCACACATGAGGTGGGTCTAACTTTTCACAACCACGGCTGTGTTCTGTCGCTACCACGTCACGCATATATAGCCAAACATTTCTTTCACCATATATATGTCGCCGCGTATAATATTCACGTTTCGCTTTTCTCCATCACAAACAGTACCAAACGCCGTTACATTCACTCTTCAACAACGACAGCTTGTCCGTCTATCAACCTACATTACACAACTCCCTCTCGTTTCTACCTACTGTTAGGCGTTACTCAAAACTCAGGAAAGGTATAACTAGCTCCCGTAGATACGGAAAATTCTACTGACAACTTATTTCTTCCAGAAGTAACCAACAATGCTGCTAGCTCGATTCTTCGGTCATTCCCAGATGCGAGCCCTCTACGGACGGTTTCCACCTCCCAGAGGCTCAGTAATCTTTGGATTGGCATGCTGCTGGGGTCAATGGAAGATGGACAGGGCACGGTTGGAGAGAAAGAAGGGAAAGATCGCGAGCCTAGTGGGCGGAGTGTAGACGATGCCCATGTGAAATTGTCAATCCAGATCAGCGAGCCCACCATCACATTCTCTTCAACTCATCAAGATCACCATACAAACGTCGTTCGCCTCCCAAATATGCTCCTGCAGCATACGAGTGAACTTATGCACCCCACCGTTCCTGCCTTTCTGCGCTTGACCTGGAACGGCAGGCGCGGTACGCCTTCTTGGCTACTTGCCATCTGCCGGCATATCTATCATTGTTGATCCCAATCCACTTACATTACGAACTGTCTCTTGTACACTCACCTTCCGCACACCATGGCCTCTGACGCCCTGTCCCAACCCAAAACCCTCCTAGCCGCCGCCCCAACCCTCCGCGCTCAACTCAGCAACACCGAGCGCCTCCAACTCAGCGGTCTAGCCGAAGCGCTTAGGAACGAATTGGAAAGACCAGATGAAGCTGTCTTCCGGGTGACGTTTAATGAGGTACGTCTCCTGGGTCGTGGTGGTCTTGCTGGGTTTGCGGGGTTGTGGTTACTGCATCTGGTTGACTAGCGCTAACCACGAACGGAATGCATTCAGTCTGGTCATTATCTCGCTATTCGACTCGCTTTGCAGTGGGGAGTTTTCGAGGCGTTGGGTGATGTTGGTGAGAAGGGCGTGTCGTGTGAGCGGATTGCTGAGGGTGCGGGGGCGGATGCAAGATTGGTTGGTATGTATTGTGCTTTATCGCGAACTTTCGAAGGTCCACAACATCGGCATTTGGAATTATTTGGAGGAAGTCGCTATCATTTTCTCATGATGTGATACTGATGGACAGCCTACAGCACGCTTCCTACGCCATCTAGCAGCAAACGGCACGATCCGTGAAGTCGATGTCGATACCTACGCGAGCACTCGCCTCTCAGCTTCTTTGAGACAAAAGTCGTTTAAAGATGCTATACACTTCATGTGAGCCCCAGATCATACTCAACCTTGTATACAAGACCCTCTACTCATACCACGCCCGCAACAGGTTCGACGACTTCTACAACGTAGGCTGGCGCGTCCCCTCATACCTCGACTCAATCTCCCACCAGAATCCATCCGACATCAGCAACGGCCCATTCCAACACGCGCATGGTTTTTCTAACAAATCGCTTTACACGTATTTCAACGAAGACTCGGCGATGGGAAAGCGCTTTGGTGGAATGATTCAGATGTACAACGCCGGCAAACCTTTCTTTTGGGAGGACGGTTACTACCCGTTCAGAGAGCGGTTGGTAGAAGGCGGACCCGTGTCTGACTAGGAGGTGCTACTTGTTGACATCGGAGGCGGCGATGCGGGTGATTTAGGCCTGTTGAGAGAAGCGCTTGGAGGAGATGTTAAGGGCCGGCTTGTGCTCCAGGAGTTGGAGCATATTGTCGATAGGAGCGAGCAAGATGGTTTTGAAGCACATGTGGGGGATTGGAATGAGGTTCAGCCGATTAAAGGTACGATTTTCGTCGTATCACAACCCCATCTATACGGCACTAATGGTCCCTAATAGGTGCGAGAGCATATATGCTCCAACACGTCCTCCATGACTTCAGTAGCGATGACTCATGCCGACGCATCCTGCGCAATATCGTCCTCGCTATGAAGCCCGGTTACTCCACGCTTCTCATCAAAGAGCTTCTCATACCCGATCGAAACGCACCGTGGGCATTTACGGCCATGGATGTCAACGTCATGCAATCGCTTTCAGGTCAAGAGCGAACTGAGTCGCAGTTTCGCGAATTACTCGAGTCGGTGGGACTCAAGATTGAGGGTATCTGGAGTCATGAGAACGCGTTGGACGTGGTTATTGAAGCCTCTCTGCCGTAAGCTCTTGTTTTGATGATACTTATCTTTTTTTCGAGAGGACCTGATTGATAGGGTACATATGGATTTCGGAAGTTATGAGTCGCTCGTTGCGATGGGTCAAAATGACCTGCAACATACAGAACCAAGCGCCTTCCCTTGTATACCATCTTCCGGATGAAATCACCTCACTCATGAGGTGATTTGGAGATAATGAAGCTCCAGAAAGTGAGATTCCAATGGCTAGGTAATATTGAGGAGTCATCTCCATTTCTCACTGTCCGGATGGCCACAACTCGCTAAGCAAGTGAGAGGGCAGAGCACGCCATGCGTATGTATACTTAAGCCTCTCATTCTCATTGCACTTCTCAAACACCACCTCTTCTTACCTCTGCGACCAAACCAACCTCAAAGTCGGATAACAGCATGGCACTCAAGAGAACACACGACCAGATGGCGGCTACAAGCAGTGAGCCATCCGCGTTAGATTCGTGCCCTCGGGGAGAGCATATGGTACATTTGTAAGTGCCTTCATGCAACCTCTATAAACACCTGCCAACCACTCACAATAGCGCACGCCAGCCTCGTTCTATAAAGATGGTCCGTGGCGATTGGCCCGACGGACGCAGCTATATCTACATACCCTATGGATTGCTGTGTTCAGTCTGTTCCGCACACTACCTCCGCACCTACATCCCACACGAAGACAAGCCTGTACCGACGATGTGCATTTCTAAAGCATACCCCCTTGAGGTTCTCCGTCTTCTTGTACAATGGCTGTATACTGGCAAGTACGAAGAGCTATCTGGTCCAGTATGTCGGCTGCGTTTCGCATACGGCAGACCAGACCTGAAGATCAGGCTTGAGATCGCGCGTACAGACACCATGGAATGGGCAGTCAAGGCTGCTATAATGGCTTGGCTCTTGGGAGGTGAATTATCTGTGCCCGGATTCCAGGACCATGCAATGACGCGCCTCTTTGCCGCTCTTGCACGGCAGCCAGAGCAGCCGCAACTCACACCAGACCTATTCGGCTTCGTGCGGAGAACTTCCGAAGGACTCGGAGGCAACATGGCTTCTGCACTGGCAGACTTGACCATTCGGAGCTGGGGCGACGCGGCTGTTGTTGGCCAGGAATGTATGCACGCTTGGGCTTCTAAAATCAACGCAGATGAGTATTTCAAGGAGAAGTTTTTTGAAGGATCTATACTGTCACTCGAGAAACGCCGCGAGAAGAGCTTGGTGGCGGAAGATTATTTCGTCAATGTGCGCACACGCAAGTCGACACTTACGATAGAGCGAAAGAATTGACGACATGGTCCTTGTCTGGAATGGAAGTTCCACCAAAAGCGATTGATATTATTGAGGATATGCTTAGCATTCGAACTTTCGATTAGTCTCCAGAAATGCTCGTGGTACTTGCATCAGTAGGTCTATTACTACATACCTAATGCGACTATGGCGCAAAGTTCAGAGTGATGCGATCGTGGCCCGTGGTATGCGGATGATTGGCAGAGACGATGGTGAAGCGCATCCCGAAGTCACAAAGGTGATGGTGGTGTCGTCGCAAGGCCGAACCGTTAGATCGCTCTCCCGCCCCGAACGCGCCAAGACCCAGAACACCTGACCGCGCGCACCTTCCCCATCACCCCCATCATCGACACACAAACCTCAATCTCTATACCTGAATCATTTCGCAAAAACAAGCTTCCCTCAACAAACGCATCACCACGTACTCAATTAAATCAACTCGGTCAACCATTGTTTCAAGCCCAGCCTCACCGCCAGTAACGCCGGCATCCCAGCCACGTCAAACCAGCATTCCAGCCCCTCGGCCCATGGACGCGACCCAACCACCCACGCGGCGCACGCACCCCGCCACGTCTGTACAAAAGTGCCTGCATGCCACCTGCAGAATGGACTACGACTTGGCTTGCAGATTTCCTCGCTGATATTATTAACTCGATTCCCCTCACACACACTTCATACACTTGTACTTTTCGAGTTCCTTCGTCCTACCATCGCTATCCTTGGTCATTCGATTGCTTCCGGGATACCATCACTTGACTACTGAGTGTTGCTTGGACGATAGCAAGCTTGGACACCACCACGACCGCGTTATACAAAACCATTGATTGTTTGCGCTGAGATTACAGTGCGCATACAATTACTACGACGTTTACGAAAGGACGATTTACTGACTTTACTGCAGAAGACTATTGCATCGCATCACCCACTCAACACCAATACTACCACCACCACCACCACTACCAACGAGACCCCCTCGTTCCACCCCACCCAACCGCAACCATGCAGCGCAACATCGTCATCTTCCTCATCATCCTCATCCTCTTCATCCTGATTGCCGCCATCGCATACCTCATCTACTACCTGCAGACGCGCATGGCTGTCGGCGGCACCGCGTCGTCTGTCTCGGATATGACTGAGAATGTGTAAACGACCACGCACTACACAAACGCAACGCAACGCAATGATTATACACCAAAAACAGTTTGAAAGGAAGAGACCGACATTTTACGACGACATGAATACAGTACAACACAAGACAACACATCACCGGAGATAAGGACGATGTGGTTCGCATTTACACCGGCGTTATAGGCAGTTGCGATTGCATGGCTATGCGACCTGCGCCTTGGAGTTTGAGATTGTACGAGAACGAGATAATGCGATTGAAGATTGAAGAAGTCATGTTGGCATGGCATGGACTGGACCGAATTGGGATACCCGCAACGTTATTACGGAGCTTATTGTTATGTTTGTATATACAATTGCGCATGGAATGGAAAGGAATGAATCACATACTCAAAGTTACTTAAAACCATTTCTCTTGATTGCCTCGTCTGTGAACTATTTCGAGTTAATTTGACTTGAGCCTTTGGTCATAACTTGGGAGAGAAGATTTAGTACAGGAAAAGCGCATGCCAACCACAATGGTGTGCTGGCATGGACTTGAAAGGCACGCGATCATGTTCACTGGGCGTTGTAGGTCATATCATAGGCGTATGTATAAACGTTGTAAATTTTGAACGATACCAGATACACAATGCGAAACTGGAACCGCTTGAACGAAGCCTTGATACTCCAGTATTCCCTTTCCGTACCTATCCAAAGAAGTTCTTATAATACATTCAGTGCCTATACGCCATACCCAGCAGACACATGTGTACCCTTTTGCAGCTGATCAGGGTCCTCCCCAGCACCCAAGCGCATCAGAGGATTGGAAGATGAAAACTGCTCCGTGGGTATCAACGGAGAAACAGCTGGTGGTTTGCGCAAAGGTGGAGGAGGTGTGATGGGAGATACGGTCGGCGACTGGAGGAACGATAGAAGAGGTGTAATGGGTGACCATGTCGGGGAACGGAAGTTTTTGGGTAGCATCTTCGCGTATGGCATCGCGGGGGCGAAGTCGAATTGAACTTCACCGGAAGGGAATATCTTGATCGGCAAGTTCGGTTTCGGGTACTACTCGACTTAAGCGGATTAGTCGTCGTTCATCACTGTGTCGTTGGTGTCGTCACCGTTTAGAGGCTCGTCCACGTTCTCGGTGAAGACTAGGTGGCTTTCGTAGTATTCGAGCATCTGCGAGATGTTAGTATGGTGAATGATATCCAGAAAGCATTTTGTACGCACCTTTTGTGGACACTTTTGGTAGACGTGCTTGAGAGGGTGCTGTGTCTTTTGCTTATTCGTCCACACCAGGTATGCAAACTTCTCCAGTTGGCCCGTCTTGGGGTCCTTCGTTTGCTCCACCGTGTCGATGTGGTCGACGTCGTGTTCCCATGAGCCTGGCGGTGGGCTCCATTCTGCCACTTTCTTCTCTGGCTTGTCTGCCTTGGCGCGCTTCGTGGAGGATGACGGGGTGCCAGACTCGGATTTGATGCCGGCGGTCGATGGTCGTCCCTTCCGCTTCTGGCCCTTGGGTTCTGGTCGGCCTCCGATCTTCTTAAAGTACTCGTTCAGCACATCAATAGCTCCCTCCCTGCGACTGTCAGTCTCAACCCAGTACAGTGCAATGCCGCAACGAACATGTTCTCCTCTGCCTCCCATGTCCGGTCCTTGGGGTCGTCGTAGCCTTCCCATTTCACGTCGAATTGGAGGACGCCCTGGTGTTGTCAGTGTTTGCGCGTGGGAAAGAGGTGGTGTTTGCGCGCACCTTTGTGAATCTGTGGCCGTGAATCGCCTCAACGACGTATCTGTCGCATTGTCAACACGATGCGATCCATGTGTATATGATTTCGCGCGTACTCGTCCTCTCCCACCTCACTGTCATCCTCGTCCTCTTCGTCGTCTATGGGATCCTCCTGCACCGGCTGCTTTCCCTTTCCCTTTCTTGGCTGCGCGGGGACGTCTTCGGCGTCCGAGGACCCGTGATCGCTAAGAGCAGCTGCGCAAGTTAGCAGCTGGATATTACGCGTATGGTGATTGTTTGGGCGGGCGGGCGCGACTCACGAGGCATGTCGAAACGCGGTCGCTAGAAATGGAGAATGGATATGACGGAGACGTCAATCTTCGTGGAGCTTGAGGCGATTCGTACAAGCGCGATTGGAAGGCCGCGATGCGCTGGGGATGGGTGTGGTGGCAGCTCGGGGCAGCAAGCGTCAGGGCAGATCGGAGAGTTGGAGCTGGCGGACGGCGCGTTCGCGACTCGCGGCCGTGCGCCTCGTGCCAAGCCCCTCTGGGGAAATTTCAAGACCGACATGGCAGCTGTTTGGCCATACCCCACCACCCCTCACTACCAAACATACCCGGGATTCTCTCCTAGTGTGTGTCTGTAGTCTGATACTTCTTCCGAGTCGTGCATTTGTTACTTCAGCGGGCATTTTCACACCGCAAAGATGCGTAAGTGCGGGCAGCAACAGCTCCGAACTCCCAAACCCTCAGTAGTGAGATGCATACGCTAACGTTATATAATTACAGAGGTCGACCTTTCCAACGGTATGCGTCCGAATCTACTACGAATCGACCGCGAATTCACGACTGACAAAGTGGGGTATAGCGCAGGTGATGAAGGATGAATCGGGCAGGCCATTCATCATTGTCAGAGAGTACGTGGAATGATATGGAAAGGGCTTAAGGCTCAGTAAGAGGCAGCAGCTAATGTCTGGGGCAGTCAAGGCAAGAAGCAGAGGCAACACGGCAACGATGCGGTCAAGTCCCACATCCTCGCGGCCAAGACGGTCGCGAACATCGTCAAGAGCTCTCTGGTACGCAGCACCGCTCTAGTGCAAGGAAGTAGGACATAAACTTATGAAACTAGGGACCCCGAGGACTGGACAAGATCCTGATTTCACCCGACGGAGACATCACAGTCACAAACGACGGCGCCACCATTCTCTCCCAGATGGAAATCTCCAACCACGTCGCGAAGCTACTAGTCGAACTATCCAAATCACAAGACGACGAGATTGGTGACGGAACAACTGGTGTCGTAGTCTTGGCGGGCGCGCTTCTCGAGCAGGCAGCAGACCTTATCGACAAGGGCATCCACCCCATCAGGATAGCAGACGGTTACGACCAGGCTTGCGAGGTTGCCGTGGCCAAGCTCGACGAGGTCAGCGACGAGATCCACTTCTCCAAGGACAACACCGAAGAGCTATTCAAGGTCGCAAAGACAAGTTTGGGCAGCAAGATCGTTTCCAAGGCGCACGACCAGTTCGCCAAAATCGCCGTAGATGCTGTGCTTTCGGTCGCAGATCTCGAGCGGAAAGACGTCGATTTCGAGCTCATCAAGGTTGACGGCAAGGTCGGTGGATCGCTCGAAGACACATTACTTGTCAAGGGTGTCATAATAGACAAGGACTTTTCGCATCCCCAGATGCCGTCCGAGGTCAAGGACGCCAAACTCGCCATCCTCACATGCGCGTTCGAGCCACCGAAGCCCAAGACCAAGCACAAGTTGGACATTACCACCGTAGAGGAGTTCAAGAAGCTACAAAACTACGAGTCAAACAAGTTCACCGAGATGATTGAGCAGATCAAGAACACCGGCGCCAACGTAGTAATATGTCAGTGGGGTTTCGACGACGAGGCCAACCATCTTCTCCTCACAAACAAGCTCCCCGCTGTACGGTGGGTAGGAGGCCCAGAAATCGAGCTGATCGCCATCGCAACCAACGGACGCATCGTACCCCGTTTCGAGGACCTCAGCGCAGAGAAGCTCGGAAAGGCTGGTATTGTCCGGGAACTGACTTTCGGAACCACCCGCGACAAGATGCTGGTAATCGAGGAGTGTGCCAACACAAGGGCTGTCACCGTCTTCGTTCGCGGTAGCAACAAGATGATCATCGACGAGGCCAAGCGGTCACTACACGATGCCCTCTGTGTCGTCCGAAACCTGGTGCGCGACAACCGTATTGTATACGGTGGAGGAGCCGCGGAAGTAGCATGCTCGCTCGCAGTTGAGGATGCCGCGGTCAAGGTAAGCGTTACGGAGCTCCGCGATAACAACAACTAACACTTCGCAGAGCCCTGGCCTCGAGCAATACGCGATGCGCGCATTCGCCGATGCCCTTGACGCCGTCCCCATGGCGCTGGCTGAGAACTCCGGTCTTAGCCCCATCGAAACCCTCGCCAACATCAAGTCCCGACAAGCCAAGGAGGGAAACACCAGGTTAGGTGTTGACTGCATGCAGACGGGAAGCAACGGTAAGTGCACTTCGCTCTTTGTTATCCAACCATCTCCCCACGGCTGTCTCTATGATTCCCGGCTGCCTCACCGCTATCAAGCATAGCTGCAGTACGGACTATCTCCGGGAGACCCGAGACCCGTGATACATTCAAGTTCCCGCATTCAGTTCCCGCATCCAACGCCCCCGTGGGGTACGGCGCATTACCCCACGCCACGCCACTTGCTGCGCTGGCATGAACGCAACTACAAGTGGAGATGAGCAGGAGTCATCTGAGACCTTTGCTTTGCTGTCATTGTCATGCACAACGTCATGGGCCTCATTGGTGGCTGAATTACCGAAGATTGTACTAACGTGGCGTTATCACAGATATGAAGGAGCACTTCGTGATCGATCCCTTGATCTCGAAGCGGCAACAACTGTTGCTCGCTACACAGCTGTGCCGTATGGTACTCAAGGTACGTATCGTAACTTTCCCGCCCCTTTTCCGTAACGAATTGTCGTTTGTCGCACCGCACACCCTTGGTGTGACTCCCTTTCCCGCTATCCCTTCCGCTTCCCTCCCGTCTGTGCAACCTCGCTTTGCTCACTTTCCCTCCCTTGCGTCCGTCTTCTGGATCGATTTGCAGGGCCGGGGAAGCGGGGAAGCCGAAGATAAAGCGTCGCACGGGGGGTGCGCTTTATGCAGGTTGCATTGTTCTCGTTACACGCGAACAAACACCCACCCTTCCCTTTTTTTCGCTTTGTGTTACCGTTTATCCTCACCGCTGGATCACGGCCTTGTTGCAAACAACTACTGACACCAACGCACAGGTCAACAACGTCATCATTGCTGGAAACGACGACCAGGACTTCTAGACGCTGATCATGTCACCTACGCCGTACCTATCACACCGATTGATCTGTGCTCTTGTGTTTGTGACTGTGCCTGTGCCTGGTCGTGGGCGCGTCGAGCGAAGGCGCAAGGGCATGTTGGATGGTAACATCTAGAAGCTACGTATGTCTAAGGCGTTAATACCCATAGACTATTCAAAGTAAAATCAATACAAGCATCTTGGTGCTATACAATGTGGGCTCTTACTAACCATCGATGTCGACGCCACACTCTGATACTGTTGTCTTTACGAATCTGGGGTTTCGAGTCGCCTAGGCTTTGCGTATCATGTTTGCATCACGGTGTCTCCATCCGCGGCATGAGGCCCGATCCTTTGATCCTACGATCGTCGTTCCTGACACTCATGTCCGGTTCCCCGTAAGCGAATCGGATCCTTTTTACGTGATGCGAACGCATGCCGCGTATGTGCATCGCATAGCATACTCGATCGCGTGGTGATTAGATCGGGAAATTCGATTCCTGACCTCTGACCTTGTTCGCAAATCGTGCTGTCGCGTCGGTATCGTTCGTTACGAGACATTTGACTACACAATACGCAGGGGATTTATGGAGTCTCGACACGAGAATCAATTGGCGTGCGAGACGGATTATTTGTTGGATACTGAAGGGAATCATGAGCCGTTTTTCTTCGTATCGGCGTTTGATGTTTTTATCTTCTCGAGAGGAAATGAGTGTTGGGAAGGAATGAGGGATTATTACAACTAGAGCTTCCTGACGAACATCAAATGGGAAAATATTGAGATCAAAATGAGATATGGTCCATCAATACGGCAACGTAACGATGATCAAGATCATGTGAGGAATGAGGGGAAGCTTGTGTGTGTAACAACAATACTGCTAGCTCTTAGAAGATAATTAAGTTGCAAACACAAACCTCATGAAAACTAACTAGACCTCAAAATTCTGAGTTATATTGTGTGTACGTTAGTCGCGAGAGATTCTGTCAAATGTATATGTTGCAAAGACATCGACAAAGATTCAAACGATACTGCTCTACCTACATGTCGAAGCCTAACCACTCTCCTCGCTCGTTTTCTTCAATTAACCTATGGCAAGAACAGAACACTCGTGACTGGGTCAGGAGAGTGTCACCGAGAAACCATAAGACACTCCTAGCTAACCGCCAACTCCACTACAAACCCATTCCTATATCCACATGTCTCACAACATACACCACGCTTACACTAACACCATGACTATCACATTACCCACGATGTACTTTACTATCATCCACCCTCGCTTCACCTCCCTACACCTCGCCTCGACATTTAGCGACCGGATAAACCCTCCTCTCCTACGTTACACACGCTCCTTCGCTGCAGTATTCCTGCATATCCAGAAGCGCTGCACGTCAGTAGCGCAAACACGCTTAGAACACGCTTAGATGAAGGAATCTGTTCCTTGCGGATATGTCCGTCCTGCATACGAAAACACGAGGGAGAAGAACAGACTAGCTACTTCGGTGCATATATTGTTGCAGGGCGTTTATGCGTATAGTGCTGGGTGTTGTTGAGGTGGAGGTGGGCTGTGAGAGGTCGGGATGTGGAGATGATTTTGGGGAGAGTGGAGAGGAGATGTATTGACGGGTGGAGGGGAGGGATGAGGATTGTTAGGACGGGTGGTAGGCGGGTAGCAAGTGTGGAATGGAATGGGAGGTAGCCGGTGGGGGATAGCCGGTGGGAGATGATGCTTTTGCGGTAGTTGCGACGTCTTGTCGTTTTCATCACCGTGCGAGACTATGATGTAGCTCTGAGATAACACACGCATCCTATGGTGAGGACTGCAGTCGCATGTTTGGCTCGTCGGCGACGGCGAACTCATCCGCAGCAGCTTTACCATCCAAATCTAGACTTGCGATCACCATACCAATCCTTCGAGACGAATCGCCCATTCCAACATTACCATATGGAATTTGCCGCTCCATTCGCTCTGATTTCCCTTATCGAAAGAGAAGCGCATATAGTCTATATCAAAAAAAGACTATGCATTCGCGTAAGTATACCGCAGCATTTTCTAAATGCAGCTAAGCGATCAGCGTGGTATTCAGGCACGCGCCCAATCTTACTATCAGCATGGTTTGCCCATTCGCCTTACCCATACCCATACACGAAGGATCGACTATGAGGCGAAGCGGAAGCGCGTGACGAAGATATCCTGGGCGCAGGGCGGGATCTCATGCTAATCTGGTGAATGTGCATGAACGTAACGATAGCTATTATAACGGCATGTTGATATACTCTAGGCGTAGATGTGGAGATAAACGTGGCATGCAGGGGGCCGAAAATACTCGACAACGGCACGGGTCAAGAGCGGCAGTGAGGAGGATCATGTGAGAGGTTCGAAGACGTGTCCGGACACATGGAGCCTCAGTTGTGACAGGTGACACTTTTCCCCTTGACTGAGCCCGAGGTGTCAGCCCGGATCAAGGCTGTGGCGAGATCAGATCTGGGGCTGATATGCGGGGGTGGAGATGGGGTCTCCAAGTTACCAGTTTCGCAAGAAAGCATGACATGGACGCTGATGACGCTATCAGGGTAGTTGTGTTGTACAGCGCAGAGGTCAAGTCATCTGTCACAGTAAGCAAGAGCCCCGAGCGTGCTAAACGCAGGGCAAGTAATATCGCCCTCTCGCCCCGAGCCTTCCCTCCCTCACCGTTGGCTCTACAGCCGTCTGCCGTCTGATGTCAGCATCATGTCCCGCCCGAAGTTCGTGTTCCGAAACTCGTCGCGAGATATATGGACCGCGGAAATAGCTTCGCATGTGATGTGACGAGCGGATCAACATAGCATAAAGTACAGCCAGATATAATACCCCGATACGAAGGAAGCGCGTAAGCACCGGTGAAGGCGCATGCAGAACCGAACCACGCGACGACGTTTGTCTGGGGTAATTGCGCCAGGCATGCGGACGCGGAGGCTACGGAACAGAACCGAAACGGAAGGTATCGACCGACGGGGTGTTCGCTGATGCCGAGAGTCCTGTATAACTACGCCTCGGTTGTCTGTCAGTGGAGGAGAAGTTCTGCCTATTCTTCCAGAATGTGGAATTAGACGTTGCGTTTGATTAAGGTTGGTGTGCTACAGCAGGTAGACTGCGTGATCGAAATCGCGCTTTTGGTGCGACATCCTGCCGGCCACGTATGGGGCTATGGAGGAACCTGCAAAAGATGGGAGCCGAATTTCTCGCTTGCGTCTATTACCGACTTTGGGAGTGAGTGGTGGTGGCTGGAAATGACATAGGATACTGGGGGCTTGATAGGCTGGATATTTGTGCTTTATCCATGAACCATGCGAACCGCAACCACGGGATGAAGAGCCATGTCGCTCGGGCCGTAGTGAGCCATGGAGGTGTAAGGCTGCCGAAAGTCTTGGTAAGACTCGGGCCGTGTGATAAAGTACCTTGGTATACATGTGGTTGTGTGATGAGTTGTCGGGCGTAACGCGTGGGGTCTGCTGAGATGATACGGCAGTTGTGTTATTAGTCTTGAGCTCGTTAGCGATATCTTTGGGTGTTGCACAATCATAGTCTTGTGCGGACTGGCATTGCGATCTTCGTAAGCTATGCGCGGCACTTGAATAACAGAGTCCAAATTCAGCTCCGTTTTCTGGCGGTGAAGGGGTATACGAGCATCCTGCCACAGCATTACAGCACCCCGAGGTAGACCTGTACGACCATAGAGTGAGACCTTGGAATCAGGGTTGGTATCTGGGGTCAGCGCCTCGGTCCCGACAGCACGGTAATACGCTCTCGCTGGCTGAGTGTAATGAATCCAATATGGGAGCGGGTACATCAGCGCAGGCTGACCACCACTCGAGTTAACACCGTAAGCGCGTTCGGGTAGGACGAGATAGATGAAGACGCGCAGATGACAGTCAGCACGCAGTGTTACCGAACCAGACTTGGAACTGGGAACCAGAAGCCCGGGACGAGTGAAAGAGCCTCGCCAACCGCCTCTTTCTGCAACAGCCTGTAACTACCATGTTCGAGGCGTTATATTGAAAACTTTCAAGACGTTTTGTCAGCCGCTTTCATTCAGAAGAACAGTCATACAGGCCTCTGGAAGGGTTGCCAGAGATGGTAAGGTGCCGAGTAATGGGATTGCAACCCGTCTTCAGTCCCACGAGGTCTCCAGATTTTGCTCACGGCTCGACCGATAAGCTAACCAAGGTAGGTGCCGGAAAGAGGGCCCATGCAAGGCGCAGCCTGAATGCAGAAGGTGGAACAAGATGGCCGTTAGCGAAGGAATCTGCCACAATCCTACGGGAAAACATCATCAAATCGACCTATCTCCATTCGCCCGTTACAAAGATCATTGCTAAGATATCAGACGTGCAGTTGCTTTTGCAGACTTTTACCCCCATCTTTGGGTTTCAGGTACGGTCTCATGAGCAATGAGCCGGCCCGTTTGTCGCTGCAGAATCCTGCGGGAGTAGGGCGTTCTACTCGGACAAGCTATGATAAGCTGCACACGTGGGAGCAGTATACACCACACGGCGTTCGCCAAGCAGGGGGCGTGTCCATGTGAACTCGATGCCGGCTGGGGTAATGAGCCTGGAAGACTGTAGTTGGTCTCTTGGGCCCTCGCTCCGAAGTGCGGGATACTAGGTCGACATTGCACCGAAGGCCAACAGATGAATGACTTTGCTTGTGACATTCGGCGGAAAGACCGGCGCCTTGATCCGCTTGATGTCGCGTTGCCATCGGTGACCGGCGAGACGTCCGGATGTCATTTGGTTGGTTATCAGTGCGGAGGTGGACGATGCGACGAGCTCGTGCGTGCACGCGTGGGATGCCTGCGCGTCGGGCCCCACCGCCAGGCACTGGGGAACGTGTTGCTGCTTTGGGCAGCCACAGCACCTCGTTCAGGCAATCGACGATACTGAATGCGCGCCAGAATGAAGACCCGACTCACTGGAAATGAGGAATAATTTCTCCCTTGCTATTTGTTGGGCGCAACGTCCGCTTCCGGGGAACGCACAGGACTACTGCGATTCGTGCAAAATCCCTCATGTCGATTCGTGCAAACAGGCGGAAACCAGCATCATGTTCCCCCCGTACGCTAGAGATGTGATAGAAGGGCTGTAGCGACAGGAAAGGCAAATCTTCCTATTCTCTGCGATGGTGAGGTTTCAGTGGCATTGCGCGGCATGGCACTGACCATCAAAGCCTCGGTTAAGTATCGCGACGAGCAACACATGTGAGGGTGAGCACGTTGTTGCGCATGATTGGACAATGAGCGCTGAGAACGGCCGGGCGCCGCCACAGAAGGGGAATCTGCGATGCGCGAGCCGGGAAAGCACCAAGAAGGAGAAGGAGCTGCGCGACCCAGAGCATGATCACAACGTGACACGGGAAGGTGAGCGTAATGCTATCACGACCAACCGATGTAACAGCCGGTGGTTGCAAGCCAGGCAATTGGTGCTCCTTGGTAGCAGCCACGCGACGCCCGCGGGGAGCGGCTGGACGCCCCGGATCCGATATGGTTAGCTCGAACTTGGTTTCCAGGCTGTCGGGCTCTTTGCATTCTCCAGTGTCCGGTAGAGTGGCACTGTCAAGCCGCCATCGTGGGTGCAGTATTATCCTGTAGTCAGTGTGGGTGGTATGCGAGATCGATGTGTGCCGCTCAATAACGCAGCTCGTGTTCGCAGTGCAGAAGAGTTGTTCGTAAAAGAGAAACACAAAATGTACCGAGATCGTTTGCCGTCGAGCATGTGACGAGTAATCATACAGCGATCGACTCCCCGGCACTTGTCATAACCACGGATGACAGGCTGATGGCTACTCCCGACGCAGATACGAGCTCTCATCTCAGCTGGACGCTGACGAACTCGATCGCTTCGATTTTGTCCCGAAGAGAGGGCGACGGCAGTGAGTGAGTAGAGTCAACGAAGTTGGGCAGTGCGCAGCCTCGACAGAATGTCGTTTGTGTTGCGACGTGTGCGCATACCGATCACGTAGGTGCCACCGTCGCCATATGGCCGTGCATGTTCGTTGTAGAGCGAAAAGCAACGGCCGAATCGATACCAAAATCGCTTGGCAAGCGTCACAGCTTGCTATGTCGTGATCTGGGGTACAGTCATCGTCCTGCTGATGATCAAAGCAACCCGATCTAGGTCATGATACAACATATACGCAGTCTCGGAACGATGAAAGGTGGTTACGACTAATGCGAACATGAAATACACCTTTGGCGTATCGCGCAGTCGTACCAGGTTTGATGGCGGTTCATTCCGTCGCGATAAGCCGATAGATGTGGGAGCTTATGGAAGTTGACGGTTGTATGAAGATCGTGAGAAAAAGCACACGACAACCACGACGGGGCCACGGTCCGGGGAACTAAAGTTCAGCTCCATGTCATGTCACGAGCGAACGACAGACTTTGGGGTGAACATGGCCCCGTCTTTCCCCACGCTGACGTTTGTTCTTTGTACCAAAGAAAACGCTGTGCATAATGATGTGCGATCGATTGCATCGTGAGCCGGGTGGCTTTCAGGAGCGACGACCGGTTGGATAAGCAGAGCGACAGGCACTCGACAGTCCAGTGCCACGTAGAGGTAGCTGCCGGTGTACAACTCATGAAACAAGCATCACGCCGCATTCAGCGATAATGTGCGGTCGCACCTGATGCTTTTGCGGCTTTGTGATTCGACAGGCGCCCCAGATGACCTCGAGAAATTGCCGTGTACTGGACTGACGTAGCATAACAGCCAAGTTGGAAGTTACTGGAGGACGAGTGGGCGCACAGTGCACCATGGCAGGGTACCTGTCGCTACCCCAAAGTCTGGAGCGGAATATCTGGGGTAGCTGGCATGTCTCAGAGGCGTCGAGGACAGCACTTTAACCAGGTGGCCACCGGGCTTGTACCTCGTGGCCTGGCACCCTTGCGAATAACCAACGCATCTAGGAACCTAGCGAACAATGGCTTGCCGATTCACAGAGGCAGGTCAGCGTTGGTGGTAGGCGGTAAAATTCGCAATCGCAGAGACAAAGGCGGAGTTGACCACACCGAAAGCAGCCCTGTCACCAGAGCGTGCGAAGGCTGCTCTTGACCGCCACGGAAGAATTCAGGATCCCGTGTTGCCGACCCCAGTGCGGGGGATTTGCGCAGACGATGCAGACGGTGCAAACGACAGAGTGTCGGATGCGGACCTGAAAACAGGGCTGTCGCGACGTTCAAGAGTACCTGTCTCGTCGAGTGTGCCAAGTTGCCTGTGAGGCTGTCTAGTTGGTGTGGATGGGCATGAGGATTGACTCAGGGTCCAAGAGGCACAGCCAAGGGCGCAGCCATTTGGGCAAGGGAAGCACATGGGCTTCAAAGGCTAGACTCGTGCAGGGGGGAATGTCGGAAGAGGCGAGTTAGGGAGAAGAAGCGCCGCGCGGAAGTTTTCAGCTGCTTCCGCGAGCGCTAACGGGATGCGACAAGCAGCATCACATGGCGTGCATAGGTTTTCGAAACCGCTGAGTTAGCGGTATTGTATTACGGCGGCGTAACTTTCTCCCAAGGTTCGCCGGGCAGGTGACTTGTGGTGCAACGGATCCGCCAGCGACAGCAGACAGTGCTACCAGTCAGCCAGGCAAGCCGACCATGGGCGCCGTAGGAGCAGAGGGTGCCGTGGTCAGCATGGCCCCGATGGGCTCGACGCAGCAGCGCGAGTGATGGGTATGAGTCTTGAGGCAGGCGGTAGAGGCAGCGAGTCAGGCAGTGTTCTGGAAGTACCAGCGTGCACGGCCTGTGTTGTTCAGATCATGTGCCTCCCCACGCCCAGGCCGTCACCACGCGGGCGACGACGCAGAGGTGGCATTCGCTGGCGCAGGTGGCGGCGGCCCTGAATGCGTTGTTTTGGAAGAGTGAATGCGGCCATGTCTCTGGGGGGGATGACGATGGGGACGAGGGCCACGAGCGTCGCAGAAACTGACTGAGAGGATCCATGGTAGACTCTGGACTCCGGGCAAAAGAGCGGTAGCCCGAGAAAGGCCGCAATGGCATGGATCAAGGCTCTGATGGCAATCTGCCGGGGGAAGGAGCGCGTTGCAGGGGTCTCCTGTTAGTGTGGGTGCCCATCGCGCCTTCCATGTCGGCCCAGGTCGTAGGTCGTCGCTGCCCCCCTGCACCTTCTTAGTGGACCTTGCACGCACACCAGTACTTGGGCTTATACATACAAGATCCACTCCCACTTGCATGCCCTCTCTACATACCTCGCCCATAGCATTACACGCCTGCTCCCATTCACCCACTACGCTCTCTTGGACCTCCCCACATATACACCCATTCACTCACCACCGTCTATCCATGTATCTGTCAGCGCTGTAGCATCGCCGGCAACTCCCTCTGCTCGGCAACTCCATTGACGCACCCGGAACCTCATCGTCACTGACGCAAGCGGAACCACCGTTAACGATCCCCCCCTCAACCCCAACACAACGCCTACGATGCCTCTCCGCGCCGAACGGCCCATAGTGCGTGTCGAGCACAGCTCCATGCGCACCATCGAAACCCGCAGCACCGAGAACCTGTTCGGCCTCTGGTCTGGTGAGTGACATGCATGCCGATAGACACATGATACATCGCCATGATAGCATGTGAAGCGCACAACAGCGACTAACTCACCCTTCAGTATTTGCACGATGCTCGCCTGCCATGGAAGACGGCAAACGCTACGAGAACATGGCCTGGCGGTTGTGGTCCCGCGAGACCTTCTGCTGCCAGCCAGACCCCGTGGCTGCTCCCCAGTGGACCTTCCAGCGCCAGTTGTCGGCTAGCGCCGCGGACATGCCCGCGCTGTCTACCAGCGTCGCCTCCGACGACTCCAATGTGGAAAGCGCCATCATCACCACTTCCCGCTCTGACCTCACGGCCGACCGCCCCGACCTGCGCCGCCACGACTCTGCCACCAGCCAGGCCCGCGGCAAGCACATGACGCCCATCGGTCTCGAGAAGGTCGTCAACTCGATCCAAGAGAAGAAGTTCATTGAGCCGCTCTCACCTCTGCCCGCACAGCTTGCCCCGCCCGTACCCGAGCAGAAGCCCGCCCAACACAACACCTCGCCGCCCACCACCGCCCGCCCCATCCCCGAAGCCTCGACTTCCACTGTAGCCACTACGGTGAACAGCGACATCATGAGCCCCGCCGTCAGCTCCGAAGCGAGCACCTCCACCGACGTGAGCGAGCACAGCGTCGTTCGCGGCTTCGAGCCCGGCCACATCTCCACCTCGGTACGGTCCACCACCAACCTGAACCCCACTCCCATCCTCAAGAAGACCTCCAGCTTTGTCACCAAGCCGCTACCTGCCAAGGCCGACTTGAGCAAGAAGAAGCAGCCCATGTTCACTCTGGGTGGCTCCTCAGAAGAGGAGAACGGCAGCTCCTTCGAGGCCTACTCTCTCCAGCGCAGCTCCCTCTCCCAGCAGCTGCGCAACGCCGCTCCCATGCGCAAGACGACCTCGTTCAAGAACGAGGTCAGCACCCGCACCTTCCACGACGTCTCCGAGAGCAGCGAGGCGGCCATTGAGACCGACAGCGAGGACGACGTCGACGAGAGCGCCATCGAGGACGAAGACTCTGACGAAGACGAGTGGGAAGACGATGACAACGAGGAGAGCGGTCCCCCCAGCGTTGCTGAGCACCGTCCCTTGTTCTCGCGCGTCGACTCACAGGCCAACCTCACTTCCCGCCGTTCCCTACTCACCACCGCGCTCCACCAAGGTGACCGCGCATCAGCTCTTCAGAACGAAGCATCGCGATCATCGCCTGCTATCCGACGCTCCCGCACCAACGCACCCAACGGTCCATCGACCGGCAACTCTCCCCACGAGGACAAGGGTCTGATGATGCGCGAGCCGGCTTCCCGCCCAAAGCCCATCATCATGACCACCTCCAACGTCCACCCACCCGCCATGTCCCCAAAGACATGTCGTCGCAACATGCTGACTTCGTGAGCTTACACTTTACCAACTGCATACATAACATATACTGACTTTTTGTAGTGAGCTCACTGGATCACTCCGTCAGAACCTGCTGTGGGAGAGGCAACAAAAGAACGCTACAACCAACGCTGTAGCAAAGCGCGCTCAGAGCGCAGTCAACCTACCAGCCCTACGCCGGGCCATGACCACCGGGGACGTAAAAGGCCTCAACACCAACGAGCAACAAGCTCAAATTAGATCCACCACCTTCCGGGACGACAACAAGCCCGACAGCTCATACAACCAATTCTTCGACGGCGGCGACGCCCAGGAGTACCACCGCTCCGGATGGTAGCACTTCATCATCATTTCTTCACATTTGCACTTCTAGCGGCATCTATGGTTTGGCATTGAACCACGGCGTTTTGTTTTCCACACTTTAGCGGCCACCATTTTCCAGAGCACTGGTCAGGCGATAATGGGTTATGATCCTCCCAAAATCTTCTGATACCCCCAGGGCATCGGTTATGCCCAATGAGGCTACGAATTTCTTTCATGCAGTTATATCGGACAATGGGTGCTTCTTGGTCTGAAGACGGGTTACGGCTCACGCCTATTTGGTCTGTACTATCACCTGCACTGTACTTGTATCGGACTCTTTGCCCGACCCATTATACCCCGGCATGGGACGGCTCCACGGAGCTGTTGAACCACAGCAACACCTAGCTTGGAAATAGCAGGTTTTTGCCTAGATACCTAATGATAAAAAGCGGATTCTTCACTATCTCACACTCCTACATGATGCCTACAGTGACTGTGGCGGCAAGGCCATGCACTAGGCCGATGTACTTCGAAGCCTCATTGACTCTTTAGCTGTCACCTGTTCCGGGGTTCGAGGTCCCAACAAGACGCATGTTCGATTGTAAAGAGCCACTTGTTTGGCAGGTTCCTTTACCGCTCTTCTGAACCACTCCAAGCTAGCTGCCTAAGAAGCGCTTATGCACGCTTTGCTGTAGGCTTCATGCAGTGCCGGATCGCACCACCACCACACTGATTCCCCCCGTTACATCTGCCGCGCCTAGAGGGCACGCTGTCTGTGTCACGATGGCGATCAGCCTGGTCATTGTTTATTGATGATATGGCGAAACTTGGATCTGCAATAGCCGCGACATTGCTCGTCGCTCGTCACAGCCCAAAGTCAAATTGGACTGAGCCGCGCCGCCCTTGCTTCGGCCCGGCTTCCTGTTCACCGTCACGAACTCTGTGTGCCTGACATCCTGCTGCGCCGCTGCTCGTCACAGGAGATCACCAAGGGCATGCGGTACTCGAGGGCGCTGCCCCATGAGGGCCTACCCTTGCGCCATATAGGCCAGGGCGCAGGCAACGTGCATCGTGCGTGCATCGTGGCGAGCACACCCACCCTCCGTCGTGCGTCGTGGGATCGCGGGCGAGACTCGACGGCTGCAGACGCCGCTCAGCCTTATGACTCGAGCTGCGAACTCAACACCAACAGCTGCCCCCGCGCAACGCAATCTCGACGCTCGCGGTTTCAGCAGGGCAGAGCACGAGTCGGGCGGCGAGGCTTTTCGCAGACACTGACACTGACAATAGTGAGCGACGCCACTACGTCATGCTAGCTGAAAGTTACCGCACTTCCCCGCGCGCCGTTTTGCTCCTGCTCCAGGCGTCCTCGCCCTCGCCCCTCGCTGCTCAATATGCGTTGCATCAGCATCACTCAACCACCATGCAAGCCTTGCCAGATGACTCCGGGAAGCGGCCTCGCCAATCGTCCCTCGGCCGTCGCTCAGCAATCATCACCACCGGATTGCGCGGGCTCAATCAGCGCAGCACAACGCGGCCCCGGTCGCTCCAGCAGCTTGCATTGTTGACGCTCACTATTACCACTGATTTCAAAGTCCTCTGATCATCCGGATGCTAAAAACAACATTCATCCCTGAAAACGGCGGAAGGCGACGCTCTATCAGGCACCCGCAGCGCTACCCCGCGACCAAGTCGGTCTGGAGGTCGATGCGTTGGCATGTTAGCGCCTGCGAGTGGTCATCTGAAGCCAGCCTTGACGAGTCAACTTGGAGATGCTTCAGCCTCATGTACGAGGAACTCCGCCACGCCAAAGGGCTCCCTGGCAATATCTGGCTCAACCGCTTACATCCCTCGTCCTGTGACTGTGATTATCGCTTCCGTTGGCGGCTTCGGTTCAGTATCACTCCAGGCCTCCTGTCTCCGCAGTCTCATTTGCTGCCCCCGTGGGGGTCCCGTCACATGAACACCTATCGTCACACTTTGGTGACGTCCCTTCTCGCCAATGCCGCTGCGTGCAGATCTGATGTCTGCGTCTGCCTACGCGTCGAACGGATCTCGGGATGCTGGTGTCGCTGAGGCGAGGCAGAGACAATCAATTGCCGCTGATCAGGTCGGCGAGAGCGCCGTCAAAATGTCGTGCTTGAGGTCGTGGCCGCGGAAGTCTTTCCCATTGCCTGGATGTAGAGTCCCACACGCAGCGCCATCGTTCCGTCAATACTTCCCGCATTACACATACTTTAATCACAATACTCGGCTTGCGCACCTAATGTACGAGAGGATTCGGTCATACCAATGGCTTATTGGCCTTGAATGCAGCCATTGGCACTGCCCATAGCTCAGCAGGGCACATGGGAGTAGCAACACCAGAACCAAGGCACTACGACTTCTCTGTCGTTGTAGTGACACACCACCTCATACAAGGGAAAAACTGAACACCCAGGAGCCTACGTCGCCGTTCGGCCACCAACTTCGCAAGCTTTTATCTTGATGTAGGCTCTTAGGTGTTCGGTTCTTCCCTTGAATGGGGTGATTCTCTTTGCTTCCTGTCGATTCTCGTCCCTAGTCTTCAACCGTACCCCGACCCTCTGCCTACACATCAGCCTAGCGGTGTACCATCATGCTTCATCCGGTGGTATTCTTTACATCAGGCGCGCGGTGCAAACGGCACCCCACAATCTACTTTTTATCAGTTCAACCGTCATATCACTAACTCGAAATAGTAGGAGCAGACACAGGAACACTTGCGCTTTGACTGTTTACAGATGCATCACCTGTCTCCAACACGTTTGAACGCCAGCTATCCCCGCTCAAACCTCAAAACTTGCCAGCGCATCGCCCAAGCGCGCTCATACCGTCTGTTGACCTTCACGATAGTTGGCTCTTAGTCGGTAAGATCTTCGGTAGTGGCTCTGACTCCGGGACATTGCCCTAGCCTAGCGTCAATTACCCCAGGCTTCGCTGGCATGTTTCAGTCAACACCATCGCGATATGAAAGGGCCGTTTGACGACAATCAGGATATTTACATTCCCGAATGATCGCGATCTCTCGATCGTGTCTGCGATTAACGGGCGCATCAGGTTGATCACGATCAGTCTCATGATGCCAGGGCAGACCTGCAAAGATCGAGATCAGGCATGCACCATCTTTTTTCCGAAGTCTCGGTAGATGGACACCTGCTCCACTCCATAGAGGCGCCACGGTAGTATGCAGCCCTAAATCACCCACATGTCCATCGCATTCACAGATGTACGTCATTGCTCACCAGCCTCTTTTGTCGCCCTGATTTCTTTAACGTTATGAAAGCGAACGACAACAGCGATCTTGCGGTTTTCGCCGTGCTGATGCATGCTCTAGCCTCCAGCTATTGACATAGCAAGCCGAGGCATTTGCATGACGGCGCTATCGAAGCTCAACCAACTTGGGGTCCAAGAGGCGGGGGAGACATGGCGCTGGACAAGCGGAACAACCCCCGGCCACTCTTCGACAACACCGAGGCTTCTGAAGATACGAGCACATGGACACCGTGCTGCTCCTAGCACTGCCCGTGAAGATGGACGGTCCTCATGCCGTGCAGAGACCTGTTGCGACAAGCTCCGATGCGCGCGGCGATGACGATATCGAGAGTACCCCGGACATTTGCTCAAGAAGGTAAGTCAGGATGACCAAACACCACGAAAAGCAAGCGATCATACGCAACGGTTATCACGAACCAAACAATAACACGGCGATCTTGAGACTTGAGGCAAGCATGATGCAAACCGTTTCTCAGGAACGGCACCCATTGAACCGGTGCTGTGCGTTAAATCTACGATTCGATCGAGAGGCGAGTGACAACCTTGGTACACTACCGGTAGAACAAAACCTTGGAGACTATCCCCAGACCCCAGATTTACGTAGTATCGGATGGCGCTCCCGGAAACAGCATAACGCTGCTCATTATTTGTTACGCCTCATTTCTTTTCTTTGATGTTTCATTACACGTCCCTGCAGGGCGGCTTGAAGTCTGCCAGAAGGTTCGGGAGTTCGTCGTGGTCAGCTGTCTCCTGATCTTGCAGCGGGCACGTCTTCCCCGCCGTCGTCGCAGGCATGCGCTTGCTGCTTCAGCTGTTCCCACGCGACGCATCCTTGCGTAGCGTGCGCCTCAGCAATACACTGCGTGCGGCACCGCTCTGCTCACCCATCAGCTTACAGACATTATTAAGAATCTGGTGACTCACTATGCTGCGGAGCAAGGACGAGCCTACGACCAGAAGTCAGCACACTATCGACAGAGGCCGTCTCGGGTATCTTCGGATACTCAGACGTTCGGCGCAATACAGCTCGGATGAAGCACTTTCCAGAACTCATTTTGCGCATCATGCCTTACTGCCTTACCTCATGATCCTCCTGGTCTGCAGACCCGGCCCCGCACGTGTCAAAACAACGAAGATGGACCGAAGTACCCTGAAAATCAGACAGCAATAGTCGGCGAGAACACCGCTCCATGGCGCGATTGTCCACCAATCCGCGTTCTTGCTATCTCGTGCCGATTATATCGCGGAACGTTGCTTAGCTTCCCCACGAACGCCGCTTACCCCGCAAGGACTCAAGTCGAGCGGTTAGCTAAACAGAACAGGCAATTCCCGCCCAAGCACTGATTCACGACTGACAAACAGAGTTTGGAGCGAAGGTTTTGAGATGTCAGGTGTGCTGTTGAAACTGTGGAACTGGTGGTTACACTTCCCCAGACTGGCAACCCCGGACGTCGCAGGTTGCTCAAATCCATACGTGTCAAGGGTACCACTCCACACGCCCTGTAACTTCGACCCTCGACGCGAAGACCCTTTTCGCATCAGTTGCTTCCATGGTTGTTCGCTGCATCAAAGATGCTGTCATCAATGCGCCTCACTTGCCAGAAGCCGCGAGATCCTGGTCGCGAACCTGTTACAATCTGGAGACAATGGGTCGCAACACATCAAGCATATCTCTTATCTGGGGTGAACCTGCTCGAGCTTCGTCATGGAGTCTGGGATCTATGACGTACACACCGGATCCAATGCAGGTACCAAGGCCCAAGACGTCGATCATGAAGTTACTAGATTGGGTAAACCGGGTCAAACCTCTCCCCAGGCAGGCTAAATGCAGAACACTGGTAAATTACAGCGCGAAAGATATGTCTTTGTCAGCCTCAGGGTTGTTCAGCTCCCCAGCACAAGACATGTTGCGGCAGGAATGTTGGCTTGCTTCAACAGAGCTGCTCATACGTCACACAAGAAATCCAACAAGATCGCGCTGACGAAATAGCGATGGTAGTTTGCTGATTGGCATGGCTAGGCCTCACCACCAATATCGATGTTTCTCTCAACAAGACCTCTGGTGCCCGCAAGTGGTGTGGAGTCGTTATCGCCAGCGCCAACAGCCCCTCCGCTCCACCGGATCGATTGGCTACGAGCGGATCTCAGCCCTTTTCGCCTTTTACCATCGTCACACACAAGCGAAGATTTTCTAGAAGCCCCAGAGAATATTACATCGTTTACGTCTAGAGCTATTTGGCATCGCCGCACAACAAGCTTTTTTATAATTCCGGTGGCCATTAGAGACGAGTCTTCCGTATTCGGCACTCGCGAGGCTGGCGACGCGTTGACGCGCATGCGTGCAGGGTGTTGAATGTATCGATTGAGCTGATTCATGCGTCATTGTGTTCGCATTGGGTATGGAGTATGCACAAATCACACAATCGTATCCATTTCCTCATGAACAGCGTCACTCATGCGCAGCTGTCGACGCTGCAGCACATTCATGTCGGTAAATCCGACGGACGCTGACTTGCGAACGCATGCATGCATGAACCGAGTTTCACGTGCCAAACCTGCGCGGGCGCGCATGTGTGCGGTGCTTGCCGAGCTCCACCGACACGCAAGCAACGCAAGTTCACGAGCGCAGCCAGGGTTATTGTTTCAACAGAATCAAAATGGCAGGTACGTACCTGCATTGCTACCCAAAGCACTGTTACATCGGACGTGATATCTGCACGAGTCTGAATGAAGAGGAGTTTTTTCTTTTCTTTAGTTGGTTTTGCAAGTCACATTGTCATGATCCTTCCCCATCAAAGTAAAGCTCGCATGCAAACCCTCGGTTTCTACTCGCTCTACAAGGATCAATATCTCCACCTGGGGGGCGTAAATCCTCGCATAGTTCCCGTTGTTCTTTTGCTGTCACATGTCTGGCTGTACTCCGCAGTTAAGGGTTGCAGATGCGCGGACGAGAATAATTCTCAATCTCACCCGTACATTTCCGATACAAAGATCCACTGTAAAGCGCACAACGAGTAGTTCCCGCGAGTCCAGAACTTCTCGGTTATTTCTGTACATGTGGATATGGCATGGAGATGAAATGCCATGTTCCATGTCCGCAGCTGACAGCGTCGTGACCCACAACGGTGAATGCTCGGCTCGAGCCTCTGGAGTATCTGAGCCACAGCCATTTTTCACCGCCACGCAAGCGGTGGTTTGAGGGGCAACGTTACACCGGTATCAACTTACTCGCAACGAGTCTAGTTTATCTTTCGTTCGTTTAGACTGCGATGGATGCTAGTGAGCTACTCCTTCCGGCATGGTAAGACAACGATAGTCTATCCTCGGAGGCTCGGCTCGGTTTCTCAGTAGTCCCAAGCGAGTGAACCCAGAGCCCTACAAACCACCGATGCCAGCTAACCTCCGATGCTCTGCCTCCGGCTTACGCCTGCTCTACGCTTAGACGAACGTGTTCGGCGTATCGAAAAACAACGGCAACTATACGCAAGTTCCCAGCCTATCCCAATCCTCCCGAGAATAATCGCGCGGTGAATCGCATGTGGCATGTACTCTCACACGCCTTCTAGACTCTGCATTAGCGCCGCTTCGAGAAGAAGCATCACCCTCGCATAATGCAGACTGCATACATTACAACCACCAACACGACCTCCGCGCCGCTAGTTTTCACCGGCCGGGAATATCGAAGCTTGTTAACCTAAGCCCCCATCGCGAACCACCGTTGCCATCGCTGTCTCATCTCGACTCCGAAGTGGCTGGACTGTGGATACAGCAAAGTCTTTTGCTTCGGGGTCGCGTGCGATGCCACGCTATCGAACGATAGCTGGTGTAAGAACCCTTGCCCGTGCCGACTCCGAACGAATGAAAGGTGAGACGATGGGAATTGACACTACTGGATATTGGATATGGAGGCGGCTGTAATCGGGGGTCGGAGGAAGGTGTTGAGGCTCTGCGGGTACGTGCATGGCCTCCGATGTGGGTCCTGTCGGTGTCGCGAATTGAGTATTGGAGTGTTCGCTTGGGTGGTGCGTAGGGTTTGGGTGTAGTGCTGACCTGCTGTGAACTGTTGAGGTATTGTATTTTTTGATAGTGAGCATGTGCGTTTTTGTTACGCGCAAGGGTAAGACAGCGATAGCGAAGGTGGTATGTGTTGTGATGGATTGTGTATCTGTGCCTGAGGCTAGGTATTGAAGGTGTGTAAGTGGGGTATAGTTGTTACTACCTCTGCTTTCCATTCGCGCGTATTGCTCACTTGTAGCATTGCCATGTGTACATGCCATGTGCTCGCATATCAACATGATGTTCGCTCCATGTTGGAATACCTTCCCTGAGTGTAGCCGTATATCCGCCGAAAGAGAAAAAACTTCATCCTACCTCTACCACGCCCAACTTGACCACTTCACACCAGATACTACAAGCCTCCTGCTCCCGTAGTGCTTCATTCCAGCACTCACAACAGTCAATCAGTAAACGTTAATTTTCCCGAAGCCAATATATCAGCCCGGCTAGCTCAATCGGTAGAGCGTGAGACTCTTAGCTTTCACGTCCTCACTAGACTCGATTGGTTCATCTCAAGGTTGTGGGTTCGACCCCCACGTCGGGCTTACAGTTCATGGCACATTGCATCCTCGATGAGCCAACAACTTTTTTTTGGCGGTTGAGGGTGATGGTGTTGTGATGTTGATATTTTTTTAGGCTTGAGTGAATGCCAAGCAACGAAGCGAGAGAAAGATGGTAAGAAGCAGCGGGGAAATGATGGAACACTAGAACATGTATGACTACTGTATGAAAGGAGTAGGGGGAAGGAAGCGGATAGAAATGCTGGTCGTTGAGTCTGGTGCATAATGTGGTATGCATGGTACTGTCTACTGCGTGCGCCGACTACGAGCACCAAGAAGTATAGGTAGACCACTTGATACTGCGCGCTTTCATGACTTCGCTCCTACAGTGTAGTGTTTAGAAAATAGCAAGAAAAAGAATCTCGCGTCACTGGATCGGGCGTTGGAGTGCAGGTGGTGATGCTTGCCAGGATCGACAACATCCACAAGATCGCGTTATGTCATCTCCCCTTGTATTGAGAATTGTCAAAGGTTTTGGACTGTATTCGTACGTGGCTTGAGTACCCTGTGCGTCTTCTTTTCTTCCTTGCAACTCAAAAACCTTGCTTCTGTTAAACGCATGTCGCAAACGCAATCTTCTTGGAACGTTCCGCGAAACCATGTGTGAGCCGCCTACTTCGTCTTCTGATCGCACGACACGAAGTGGGCGATATCTTGTACCAATCCAAGTACTGCGCGAAGAATCATCCAGCGAACAAGTTCAGTTCAAGTTGGGGGTTTTTGGAGAGCACTCACGACAGAACAGCGTTGTGTAGAAGAATGGACATTCTTCTACTCTATCTACTATCTACACCGATACCACAACTCCCTCCCCTTCTCCAACCCTCCAACCCTCCATCTCCATCCATTTCCATCCATCTCAAAACCCCGTCCCGCCCACCCCAAACTCCATCCAACACATATCACAAGTCCCTCACTCCCACCCTCAGCAAGGGACCAACAATCTCCTGCGAGAAGACACCTTCTCGCAGCTTCTCAGCTTCTCGTGACTGCCGTAGCAGTAGCTCCGCCCGATGAAACGCTGACGCTCCCAAGTGTGTGGAATTGTCAGCCAAGGGATCCGTAGATTCTTGTCTCAGTCAAACCACGCAAACCGGCGTAGCACTGCTCGTAAGCAGCTTTTGCGTACGCCCTGAGGTGTGCAATCGTTTGAGCTGAAAGATTCAAAAAGCTTGTCCCTGGAGCGAAGCGACACCCATACCCCCTCAAGTACATATCCGCACGACTGGCTACCGTTCCCAAGTGTGTGGGACAGATCAGCCAAGATGCGTGAGTCCATGTCTTGTCAATCATCCAACCCTTGGTATTCTCGCTTATTACTCCGAGTGTACGAAGCAATGAGCATCCTCGCTTGTTACTCCGAGTGTGCGAAGTAATGAGCATCCTCGCTTATTACTCCGAGTGTGCGAAGTAATGAGCTGCAGTAACGGTAGAAGCTTCTCCTTGGAGCGAAGCGACATCCGGAAGATTGTGGTTGTAGGTGTTCAAAGAAAGTGTGTTCCTTGGACACCACACCGAAAAACCATGTGGTACAAAGCTTGTCCCTAAGGCCAAGCGACCGCCGTAACGGTATGACCTTGAACCACCTCACTCTCTCACGTCAGCGTGGAAGAGCGAGGAGTAAAACCGCAATTGAGTCGTCTATGCAAACAAGAGCGACGATCGCGGCTTTGAGTTCAAGGTAAGGAAAAAGAGAAGAGAACGGAGGGAAGGCGCGAACGGGTTTATATAGGCAGTGTGGGCGCGCGGTGAGAGATTGATCCGGCGCCGGGGCTGAGTAATGGGTGGCGATGACGCGCGTTGGACAGGTTGGAAGGGCGTGGACGTTCTGTTTGCGGAAGGAGCGCGGATTTTGAGGCACTGGCGTGGTGGTGAAGGTGAGTGACCGGATAGCGCGGGGACGCGCCGACAACGACGCGCGCAGGGAAAGATCAAGTGAAGGGGATCACCAGGTTTTGTTCAATTTCAGGCAGGAGACGACAATAATAAAATACAGTACAAAGAAATGATATTTGGTAGGTGTAGCCGTCCGGCTGCCCTTTTGGGTGTTATGTACTTCGTCTAATCAGGCCTAATAGCCTCCAGCTGATCCTCCCATATTTGAGAAGTAAGCTCATCCCTTCGCATTTCGAGCGGCCCCATACTGGAGAACATTACCGATACCCTACACTCCCTATCCAGTAGATCTTGCATCTTTGGATACATCTCCTTCAGATCCGTTAATACAAATCGCCTGTAATTGTCGTGATACGTGGGAAGTGACGAAAAAGCTGCATCAAAGTCGAATACGACACGCGTTAGCTTGGGCAGATCTTTGAGGTTATCGAGATCGCCGGTCTTGATGTTATATGCTTTTGCTTCTCCCCTGTATATAGAGAGGACGCTCTCCGTAGTCGTAATCCTGATGATCCTGATCTTGCGCACCCACTCTCGCGGTGGTACGCCGTAGCCGAACCGCGGATCGTTGAGAAAGTCAGGGACGAGACGACATTCGACGAAGGAGAACGTTGTATTGCGGTACCAAGCCTCGATAAGCTCGGAGTAGAAGGCTTGCCGGAGTATTCACGATCCCAGAGGTGCTCGCAGGCAATGGTGGTGCGATTCGTGAACCCTGCGGGGAGCATGGGCTTGACACCGATTTCGGAACAAAAGAGGAAACTTGCCAGCACCTCCTTATCAATCCTCACGATTGACTCCCCGATGATGTATTGGTATATCATGTCGCGAAGCTCGCGGGGTAGTTTGTCGCCGACCATAGTGCAGATGGGGAGACACTGCGCCGCTGCATAGCGCCTCGTACGGTCGTCGATTTCCCTAGCAATATTGCGGGCTTCTTCCTGGAGTCTGAACATTTCTTGGTATCGACCGGTTTCGTGAGAAGGCTCTTTGACTGGACAACTGTTGCGTAGACAGAAGATATGATTCTCGGCGTTCAGTTCACCGACGCGCGCGTCTACAATCCGCTTGAGGACTTTCAGCTTCTTTAACTCGCTATTGGAGGTCAGTCGTTGCTCTTTCCTGACCAGGTGGTGCGTACATTTGAAGATACTCCCGGTCTTCTTCGGCAGTGACGGATACAATAGTTTCGCGAGCGACACTTGGTTTTTCATGCTTTGATGTAGCCGCCTGCTCGAATTTTCTGTCAGGCTTCGTCAGTTGCCGCTAGTAAAATTCGTATGATGAGACTTACACCTTCCCAGCAGGGAGTCGCGCATCGCTAAGAACTTGAGTTGGCTCCGCTTTTGGAAGGATGCTGTCGGGACTCGTTGACATAGTGCTATACTGTGAAGTTGAGTGCGAAATTGATGAATTGATAGCAAGTGCGGGTGGTGACGAAATAAAGCACTTGTACTACTTTGGAGTGTAAGCTATAACATCTAGGTAGGTACAATCCAGGCAACAAGCAAGTAATGAAAAGCCATAGCCGTAAGCGACACCCTGCGCTACTCAAGTGCGAATCGGCGCGTCGCCTCCTCGACCTTATCAGTCCAATCTTGTACAGTAATCTCTTCGCGCACTACCACAAACTTTATGTTGCACAAGCCTAACCTGGAACGGATTATGGGCCTGAACCCCAAGTGTGGCTGTCTCCAATTCTGCAATGTGGGAAACATGCATGCTGCATTCCCCATGTAATCTTCCACCGAATCACCCGCTTCTATACGCTCCTGGAGATTCTCTAGGACGATCGTGAAGGTAGCGGGCCAATTGAGACTGTATTTGAGCAACTGCACTTTTCGCGCCATTTCCGCCTGTTCAGCAGTGTCTCCAGTAATCCGTACGTTCATCTCGAAATTTTTGATGTGATCGCGCGGTCTCAGGTTGGTGCCCCAACAAAACCTTTCGACAGACTTGTCGATGAGGGCGGGATTCTTGACGAGGAAGGTACTGGATTCGTACCACGCCTTAACTAGCTCGAGCCTTGTTGGGTCGTCGATAGTAAAGTAGTTGGGCTTTAGTAGGCATTCGTATGGTCAACGCGTTCTCTTGTTCGGTTCCGTCATGGAAGGAACGATGGTGCGGTCCTTGTGGTGCACCTTATAAGTGTCCAACTGGACGCGTTGATCCTGCCAGATGAACCCATATACCATCTTACGAAGTTCTATGGGCAGGCGGCCTTCTATATCCCGAAGCAATTCACGGCAAGGTCTTGCCTCATGGTTCGAGATGAGACGGGTGACCTCGGGTTGCGTTCGGTCAATTTCATTCTGGGCCATTCCTCGAGCTGTGAAAATTGCATGGTCACTTTCGCTTGTTGAAAGCGAGTCCATGCTTTCGCTTCCCAAGAGATCATTAAGAGCGCTGACAACCGGATAACAGACACGTAGTCGATCCGATGCGCTACCTGATATTAATGACTGCCTCTGAGATAACGCAAGGGTGCCACATACCGGTGAAGGTTCTCTTCGTATTCTTCTTGGGCCTCGTCGGTGTACACGGGAATTCTGCCCAAGATTGATGAACCTATTTGGGGTCTTTTTCCCAGTTAGCTGCTAAGGTCTGGAGGTTTATCACTGTTACTCACTGTTGTGCCATCTTATGCCACGCAGTATAGTTAATCCTAAAACTATGTGGCTATTTCTAGAACTTAAATTGTGAGCAGATGAAATGCTCCATGAACAAAAATGTTGGGGGGGAGTGCGAGTTTAAGTAACAACGGGGCGCATCCAAACACTTGCGTATTGGCGTCAGATATGACTGTGGTGTACCTTGGTAGTTGAGATGAGATTTCATTGAGAACCATGGTTGCGATACACTGAAGCCAACCTTGGAAGGCTTACATTCGACACGTGACGGCGTCCGATAGCCTATAGCCGCCCTCTGCATTGAGACGAGAATTTTGCGGTTGGACGCAATTTTACCTGTGGGCGAGTCGTGCAATGCGAGAGTTCCAACCATCGCCACTGATCTAGTCAACATACGGGTCCGCGTACTGGTCCAAGTAGTCCGAATCATAATTACCATCCTCATCGAACATGCGATCATAGTCCGAATCATCTTCATCTGTGAAGTACTCACGCGACATGAGCGTTTTGCGTTCCTCAATAGCCGCGTGAATCTTCTGTGCCCACCCTTCCACAGTAGTCTCCTCCGGTTCTACCAGGAATGTCAGGTCACACTCCAATTTCACGATAACCTTGTATCCGGCAATTGTCAGGCGCCGCAGTACTGGGAATAGCCATCCCGCGAATCCCGCATATTCTTTCATTGTAGGAACATACGGGTCCATCAAGTCAGATCCCTCCGGAATGAGATCCCATAAACCGATGGCAATGGTAGCACTCTTTTCGAGTACGAAGAGAGAGTTGAGCTGTTGCGAGTAGCCGGTCTGATTGACCGTGAGGTCGTGTTCAGGCATCGCTATTTCTACTTTTCGTACATGCTTCAGTGGTTCGAAGCCAGCACTCCATTGAGACCGAGAGTGAAAGGTTTTGATGGTGTTGGCTTCTCCGATATAGAAGGTAGAACTGCTGTACCACGCTGTGATCAACTCTTGCCTTATGACAGGGTAGTCTTCGAAATAGCCAGTTGGTTTCAGTAGATAGCTGTAAGGGATAGACCTTTCTTTTAGCCAGTCTAGGGGATGATCGATGGGGCCGGAGTTTCCGCTTTCTTCTCTTACCAAGACACGTGAGTCTTGAAACATGTATCCATAGATTATATCGCGGACTTCCCTGGGTAGGGGTACAGGGCCATCTTGCATCTCCTGGCACAGCCGATGATAGCGAGGAGCTTCGCGAACCATGATGCAACGATCAATTTCTTCCAAGGTCCGTTTGATGGCGGTTATAGCGCTACGTTTCGCTGCGTGAAACGCATCCATCTCTGACTTTGGTGTATAGTCTATTACGCTGCCGTACATGCGATGCGAAGCCAAGATTCCTTTGTAGGCTTTCAGTCGTGACGCCGCCCTATGGGAAGTTAACAATGGTTTTGTTCGTGGTGAAGACTTGCTACGTACTGTCGAAGGTAGACGCAAAACTCTGTCTCATAGTCATCGTCCATAAGATCTGGACGTCCTATAAGGTATGAGAGACCGGTGGGGTGTCTTCTGCTCGTTAGCTATCGAGACCTGCCAAACCGATGTAGTAACTCACTGATGTGCCATCTCGTCTGCGGCAATATAGGTAGTATGAGTTCTATACTATCGTTGAATATAGAACCTGTCTTACGGGGTAGTACGACAAAGGTCGATGCAAGAGTGAAGTTGTAGAAAGTGAGGGGAATCAGAGTTTAAATATTGGAACCCGGCCTCCGAGATCGCCGAGATAGCCGCAACAAGGATGTTGGATTGCCGTTCTCTTATTAGTTCTTCTTACTATTGTCTTCCAGTTGTGGGGTTGTAGAAACTAGGTCGCGCCAACAAAAGCTGCAGTAGAGAAATCACGGCTGGAGGATACCATGGGTTTGACGATCTCAGGCCTGCGTACACGCGCCCGCGCTTGCACCTAGTACCCTTTACGTAGTTTATCACCTGACCCGGTCTGCCCATTTTCCCGACCTAGGTACTGCTGTCGCTTCCGGAACAGCGTTTTCGAGGTCCATGAAAATAGTGTCATGATGTGAGAGCCAATTACGCAGTAAGGAGATCATTATAACCGCGCGGTACCTAGTTTCAAACCGAGCATGCGATGTTTTCTGGGATGGTACGAACGGATGAGAGCTCCACTATACCCAAAGAAAAAGCTAGATAACCGTGACAAGCCAGTATCAGACCTAGAAGTCTACATTGCCTGTACGTGACCGAACTACTGTTTTCAAACTCATGTAGACCGCAGAAATCACTCGTTTTCCCTCAGCCATCTCTCCACCCAACGAACCCCTCGTTCCACCACAATCTCACAATTAAGTAACGGTCGGACTATCATCTTGTATCCCAAACTCCTCATACGCAGTGATACTGGGAATAGAGAGGCTGCGCGATTCTCGATCTCCCGCATAGTAGGCCATCGAGGGAACATATCCACGACAATCTTGATGGTTGTGCCTGGCTTGAGACATTCGAGACATTCGAGATCTTTGCAGACGGCCTCGCGCATCATGGTGGCTTCCAGAGGTTTTGTCCTTAATTCCACTCGTCTGATGAGTTGGACTGGGTCCAGACCAGCGCTCCATGGGTACTTCTCCAGAGAGGGGCGAATAAGTGCCGCATCCGTGATGATGAAGTTTGATGTCCGGAACCATGCCTCGATAAGCTCAGTTCTTATTTCAGAGTCATGTATATATCCTGGCTTGAGTAGGTAGCTGTAAGGATAGTGTCTTCCAATATCTGACTTCTCACAGACCGGAGTGTCGTCATCGTTATCGGCTTCGGCATCCTTCGCTTCCAACAGGACATACGTGCCCTGAAAGATATATCCAAAAACCATCTCACGGAGCTCCTTCGGTAAACGATCCTGTATTTTCTGGAAGAACGCACGACAATGTGGGCCTTCCTGGATCATGATACGTTCGTCGACTTCGGCTGGAAGTCGAGCGAGGATGTTCGAGAGGCTGTGGTCCGCTGCATCGAAGGTTTCGCACTCTGTTGGCGTGGCAAATTTGAATTTGCCATTCAGCTTTGGCACATAAGCCAGAAATTCTGCACGCCCTCGATAGTCTTCGAGCCATGCGCTTGCGCTGGGTTGTGTTAGCATGTGTCTTCACGACAAAGAGATCGTGTTATATACTCTCTAAGGTAGTCGTGGTACTCTTCCTCTTGAGGGTCATCATAGCTATCAACAGGATTGTCCCCATAGAATGAACCTGGGTTGCGTCTCGAGACTTTTCAGCTGCCATATCTGAAGCAGAGTCATAGCTACTCACTGGTGTGCCATACTGTTCAGTGCAATATTGTTGTGGAGCTGTGTTGCAGGTTGAAAGGTGGAAGCAGTAGAAGCCTGCGTAGTGTTCAAAGAAATTTAAAGGGCAGATGACTGCGCGAATTATAGCTGTTTTCTCTTTGGTCTGGTAAATTTCGGGTTCACGGAGCCTGTGAGTGGCTTACCGTCGTTGAATGTCATTACAGTACCACTGGATGAAGTGGATAGCAACCAACGTATGCATCAGGACCCATGGTAGCGACGGTAAATTCGGATTGCGCACTCGCGTCGGCCGCAGGCACAAGAGCAAGCGCATATATTCCATGGCACTAGACCGCGGCCTCCCCACCTGATGTGACAATAAGAGGCTATCCAAGAGTAAGACTGCCCTCCAAGCTACCTCATCGGCGCCCTATGTACCTCGCATTCATACCCTACTTCCCCCTACGTGTCCTCAACACCCTTCCTCCTCTACTCGTATCGCTCTCCACAGCACCACTATCCCCACTCTTTGCTTCTCGTCTGGCTCGCCCCTTATTTCGCACTCTCTCTTCCGTCCTCGAAACCCTGGCGCCTCTTCTAGCGTTCCCCTCAGAACCCCCACTTTGCTCATCCTCACCTTCTGTTTCGCGCTTAGCCAGCGCCTCATTTTGGACCCGCTCTTCTATCCTCAACACTTTGATTCGCCATATCCGCTGCTCCACGCTCAACTTCAGTTCTTCTAATTCACGCTTCTCCGTTGCCGTTGCATTCGCTGGAAGTTCAGGTAAAGAGGCCAGGAGGTTCATAGCCTCGATCTCGGCTTCTTCCGTGGCATCTATCGGTTCGTGCGTTTCACTATCCGGTGCCGGGTTCTCTGCGTTGTCCAAAGCCAGGTCTTCGTCGTTGTGTGCGTTAGGTATGATCGCAGCCTCTTCTTCGTCTTCTGCAGCAGATATTCCGGGTGGTTGCGTCGGAGTCGGAACATTAAGAGTGATGTTGTCGTTATCCAGCTGCCAGTGCGGCTCCCTTATACGCTGCTGCTCGAGCCTCGATAGTCGCTTCTTCCTCTTCCTGCTTTTCTCTCTCGCCTCATTGCCTTCGAGATCTGAGAGGAAACCAGTGTCATCCGGTACCCGGGGGTCGGGGTCTTGATGCACTAAAGTCGGTAGTTCGACTGCCAGAGGATCGGGGATCGCGTCTTCGTTTGCTTTCCGTCTCTTGCCTCTTGGTGGTGGTTTAGGTCGCGTTGGCTTCTTCACGGCGGATGCATCGGGGTTTAGGTTGACTTTGACAGGCCGTACGCCGGAGAGGTACTGGTATTTCCCGCCCGCGAGGGGCTCGGACGAGCCTTCTTCCTCCTCTTCCTCCTCGTCGTCGTGGTTGACAGGTGTTTTCGGCACCTGTATACGGGTATTCCGGGTTGTGCGGCCACCTTTCCTTTCCTTTGCATCTGACTCCGGACTTGCTAGCCCAGCTCCCATTTCCTCGGCATCTCTTTCATATTGTTTCAAGACGGCTTTCAGATCTACAGCTTTGGCCCGGCTCGACCTGCCAGCCGCAGATTTGTTCTTCTGTTGACGCATCTTGACAACTTCCTTCAGTCTCGTTGTGAAGTCTGGGAGAGTAGCGCCAGGTAATGATGAGATCTCGCTTAGAAGTATAATGATGTCGGCACCCCATTGAGGAAAAAGGTCCTGGGGCCACATTGGACGTGGAATGCAGTCTTTGGCGAATTCGAGATGCCAGTTGGTCATGATGGTGGTGACATGTTGTTTCAAGGACCTTGGAAAGATGTAATTGAGTTCTGTTTGGATGGCTTTCGACAGATCAAAATCCTTCGAAGGTGCCATTTTCGCGTTCAAACGGCAGGGTCGTGAATATTGTCCGTGTTATTGAATAGTCGAGTGAAAAACATAAGAACTATTAGATGGAGGAGATGGAATTCGTAATTCTGGCGCGTGTGGAGGCAGCATCGTGGTTTGGGGTGAAGACATCGAATGAAGCGGCTGGTGCAGTATTTCCAGGGTAAAAAAGGCGGTCAATGCTCATTGCCGTCAGCCACGCCGACTCGAAGAAGCTAGCAGCAACCTGCAGCTATAGATTCCTTTGAGTGGCTTCCCCACGCCTGCGTTCTAGCCTTGGAGGCATTTGCAGTGTGCCAAACGTCGCAGGATGCCGGGGAAGCTCAGAGGATTGTTTACTGAGGAGTGGGTCTGATGATGTCATCAAGTTACTTTAGGCGCGTTTTTGGTTTAAACTATTGCGGTAAGCTCGGATTCAATAGATTGGCTGCGCAAAAGCTGGTGAACATTGAGATGTGTCGTATCTTCTGAATTCCGCACACCCAAGCTTCCGTCTAGAGACGCCTCCAGATGTTGTACAGGTCGTGTCGCGTATATGATACAGGTATAGCACAAAGCTGAGGAGAGTGTGAACGCCGCCCGCTGCCGAAACCTGCCTGCGGTATATGCCAAACATCCCAAAAACACCGCTTGCCCAGACATCAGACATGTCGCTGCCCGCCCGCGGCTGATAACGGTTCGCTCTGAAGAGGTATAAATCGTGAATCGAAAACGTTTTACGCGGCCACAGCCATGCCGCCGCCGCCAGATGGTGCGCCCACGTCGGCTGGTGGTGGTGGGGGCGCATCGAGCCTTGTGTTGTCGGCCATCATACGATTGAAGCCAATTGAGACACCCTCGATAACAGCCAGCAGAATAGCACATGATATCGCGCCGTTTCGCATCGACCTGTATCCTCCTCGTACCGCGAGCGAGCCACCTGTGAAGAATCCTGCGATGATGGCGTTCCACGGGTCTTCCTTCTTCCTTATTCCCTTGACTGCGCAGTCGTATGTGTTAAAAAGTCCTCCCCAGACGCCGAAGTTGCCGCCGAGAACAGGCGCGCGGGCTTTGATCGCTGTGATGGCGCCGATGCGTCGCTCGCCGTAGGGTGAGTTACGGAACTGCAGATTGTAAGCGCAGACCTTTATGATGTTGAAAAGACACTTACACCCTTCACACCATGCCATACTGCTCCTCCGACAGCCTAATGCGGTATTAGTATACGGGCCAGAGATGCAGCGCTGGTGGGGACATACACCCATGGCAAAGGCACCGCCAAAGTCATTGAGAATGACCCAGGGACAGGGATCGCGCGAATGATCCATTACGTATTATTAGAGGATGGGATGTGTTTTGGGCGATTCCGGGGGTGAGGCGAGGGCGTGGGCGAGCTCGTGGTCGGACGGTAGCCACCGGTGACGATGTGCTTCGATGGAATTTCTTGAGGACCCTTGCTGCTTCGGCGCTAGCGGCAAATCTTCGGGACTGGCGCGACCACTTCTGCCGTCAAACCTCCTTCGGTGTCTCGTCACTCACCATCAGAACCATCTATGCGGCGTCATTTACTCGCTTGTTTGGATTTATATGCCACTTTCTCGGTCATTTGTCAGCCATATCTATGTCACACAATGCTGCTACGAATTGCTCCTCCGTGCGGCACGCATCACCTGCGGCTATGCATCCAGCATAACCAATGAATCCATACTGCAATAGTTGGACCAATTCATCTCGACGTCAGCTACGCTCATTTCGTGATATCAACAGCTATTCGACATACGGGTGACGAGTTTCTTCTCTGTCAGCCTCTCTCTCGCGCGATGCGTTCGCGGCTTCTTCGTTAACTCTGACTATTGTCATTTCCATATCTTCAGCGTCAATTCCTTGCACTATGTTTTCGGGGCTATGTGCATAGCCTCGGAGGTGAGAGTGTGACCTGGACGTCACTCTCAGACCACGTACAAAAGAGATGATTTCTCGACGGAGTTCTCAGACCTACACGCAGGTAACGTACAAGCCTCTGTCGTCCATCCAACTCATGTCTTCTCCTCGCTGCAAGCTGAGCTCAGGCGTATCATGCATTCACCGTCCACCGCTCCAGAAGTGGTACCAGACTCGCGCTCACCCCGACATTTCTGCCCTCTCGTCCTAGAGCTTCTACGCTCGTCCAATGGTTTGCATTTGCGTACTGCTCCTGGACCCTGCTTTGGAGTCTGTGTCACCTTGGATTACTGCCTAGAGTCAAGTCTTGGCGCTCGCGCTCTCGTTGTCATCAACTTTGCTACCACGCCTTCTCACCGACTTACCTGTACCACTACACCATTTGACTTCCAGTATAACCTGTCAAAATGGTGGGCGCTACTCGCCGCGGCGCACTGAAGGAGACCATCAAGCGTCCGGTCACCCCCAGCGACGATGGCACGATTGCGGACGCACCGCTTGAAGGTACTACCAATGCCGACACACAACAACCGGTACTCCACCCCGCGCGCGACGACGTATCGCGACTGAGTGAGGGCCTTGAGCCGCTTCACCTGGTCGGGCAAGATGGTGAGTTACAGACTACAACCCGGAGCTGAGTACTCATCACTTACTACTATCCAGATCCACAGCATACATACGACGCTTCCGCGGCAGCAGAGATTGATCCGCTTGGACAACAAGTCAAGGAAGTGATTGCGACGATCAATCGACTGGAGGGCCTTGGCCTACAGAGGCTGAAGATACCTCTGCCGAAATGTATCGTCCTGGGTACGTCTTGCGTAACAGTATCTAGTTGCTCTGTACTAATATCGGCGCCAGGCGAGCAGTCTACTGGTAAATCTTCTGTTATCGAAGCTATCTCCGGCATCAAGACGCCGAGAATGGATGATACATGTACCAGATGTCCACTCTTCATTAAGCTCGAGCCTTCCGATAATACTCGCGCCAGCTGGAGTGCAAGTGTTAGTCTGCGACGGACTTTCAACTACGATATCAACAAGGTCCGAGGATCCGAGTACCGGTACCCTGGCTGGCTCGAGATGGATCGGCCAAACGTCGTGCATTTTGCGGATACAGAAAACCCGCATGAACTCGAGGAAATCATCGCACGCGCTCAACTGGCCATCATCAACCCTATGACGCCCTACACGGAGTTCCTCGGATCAACCGTTACTGCGCTTCGAAAGAAACCACACTGCGACTTCAGCCCCAACATCGTCTGCATCGAAATCTCTCACCCAGACGTTCCTTCTCTCAGCTTCTACGACTTGCCAGGCATCATCAACCAAGCTGAAACCGTGGACAAGGAATACTTGGTTGAGTCTGTTCGAAACATTGTGATGGACTACGTCAGCGACGAGGAATCTCTCATCCTTGTGACCTGCTCGTTAGACACAGACATCGCCAACTCAACGGCAGGAGGCATTGCGCGGAAGCTGGGCGCTACAGACCGATGCATTGGTAAGCGTAGTCACCTCCCATGATGGAAGTCGTACTAACAAGTTCAGGTGTCCTCACCAAGCCAGACCTTATTCCCGACGGTTCCCGCCACGACAAACTCCTGGAGGTCTTTGACGAGAAGCGCTTTGCATTGGGACATGGATACTTCGTCGTCAAGAATCTGAACCAGGCAGAGATGAAGCGCGGTTTGACCCATACGCAAGCTCGATTCGAAGAGCACAAGTTCTTCAGTCAAGGAACGCCCTGGTCAACTGCGTTCAGCCACTATCAACACCGATTCGGTACACTGAACCTGCAAAGCTTCCTTTCCGGGGAGCTTGCTGCTCAGATGACGAAAAAGCTTCCAATCATCGACCAGGAGATCAATGCCAGGCTGGAACAGGTCCTAGCCGAACTTCGAGAATTCCCGGATCCTCCTACGCACAACGCCCCTAGAATCATCTCGGACGTCGTACTCGACTTCTCGCACAACGTACGTAAGGAGCTTGAGGCCGAATTCCCTTGCAAGGCGTGGCGCAACAACTGGAAGACACTGCAGAAAGGGTTCTTCGATGCCCTCGCTAGCATGAAGCCCACGATGTCGACAAGCGGAAGCAGGGATGTGCCCGTCTACATCGACGTCCTGGGAGTGCAGCCTGGCAGCTCCGCCAGTAAAGCTATTGCTGTAGACGACGATGATGACGACGATGAGGACTACATGGACGATGGAGATCGCGATACGCCGATGTCTAGCAACCCCGAGACGCCTACAAAGAAGCGCAAGCTCGGCGATACTCCAGGTCCCTCACCAGCTAAGACTCCCAGCCGTCGCGGTCCCCCAAAGACCCCCGAAGGCAAAACAGCGATGCCAAGCACGGACTTCAGCGAGCTCAGGAAGAAGTTTCTCCTTGATCAAGTCACGCAACATTTAGCGGAGAACTCCCAGAGCAAAGTGCCGGGGCAGATCGAACCGCGCGTCGTCGATAACATGATGCTCGAGACGCTCGAACATTGGTCGCAACCGCTTCACGAATTCTTCAACACGCTCGAAGGTCAGATCGTCGATCAAATCAAGGTTGTGTTCCACAAGCACTTTTCCAAGTACCAGGGATCGATCTTCTGGCGCACTGCTTGGGAGATCGTTGAACAAATGGTCAGCTTGAACTTTACTGAGCAGCGCAACACCATGGCCAACGAGAGTCTAAATGACGAGAGGGAAGGTCCTTTCATCTTCCATGACGAGCTTTTCGAGCTTGAGAAGGAAGCGGTACTAGAACACTATCGTCAGGCTCGGCTCAAGGCTCGATTCAACATCTACAAGCGCGACAGATTGAAGCGCACAGGGAAAGAGACTACCCCGCAAGAAGAAGATAGGATGAGGAAGGACGCCAGGGTCATGGCGGTGTTGAACCATGAACCCTACGTCGTCGAGATCGGAGTTGTGGCGCAGGTTACTACATACTACATGCTAGCAGCCCGCCGCTTCCACGACGCTGTATGTATGAGGATCGAATCCAAGTTCTTCAAGCAGCTTCGCACCCAACTTCGCGACGAACTTGAGGGCGGGCTGGGCATGAACGACGGCAGCCAAGGTAAGCCTCGTTCTCTCTCACTACATGAGCATCATACTAATTTCCACAATGCAGCCTACGACAACGCCGTTCGCCTCCTCTCCGAATCCCCACAACGTTTCAATTTACGCAAGGAGCTCAGCGGTCAGCGTGACTCTTTGCTCAAAGGCCAAGAAATTCTGCGCGACCTCCAGAACAAGAAGTACGGTACCGCCAAGTCTTCTGGCGCATCCAACGGTGGCTCGCACACTCGTCGCTCCAGTGCTTCTGGCGGCATACCTACACCGGTGTCGGCAAATATGGAGGACGTCGATATGGCAGGCGTTCCGCGTCACTAGTCTGGTGGTTGTACATCCGTGGCTATGGCCATGTTCTGGAAACGATACGATACGTGAAGCTTGCGATGTTGGTGGACGAGGAACACTGTTTGCAGGAAGGTTTCCGTGGTCTACGTACGCGCGGACCAATGGTCAAGCGAAGCAGTTGCATAGGATGAGTATTGTCGCCATGGTCCATTTCTGGCAGCGTTGACTGACGACTAGCTGTCGCGCGGACGCTCATGTATGACGCAGTATACGTAGCGAAAGCACCTCGTCTCTTCAATCTGACTTGCTAATATGACATGTGGAATGTGAGTGTATGTCAACGTCTTAACATTCTATTCTACAGATCTTGAGATAAGGAGGAGCGCTTCGCACGATATCCGCGAGGCGATTGGGCGAAACCCTCCTCCTACTCTAGGCCACTGTTCCTTCCTCATCACCTTCGCCATTTCCCGCTCCTACCCTGACGTCTACTCCGTCATCTCCACCCTCCCCAGCTCCACCTTTTCCGTTCTGCTCTTGCTCTTCTACATCTCCGGCATCACCACTCTGTCTCTGCCCGCGCTCATCCCCACCCGGCCCAACCGTCTCACCCACTCTCTGGGGTCTTCCAAGACTCCTCGCACATGCATATGCCTCAGCAACACGAAGCTGCTCTTCAGAGACTTTCAACTGGCGGCATGCTTGCTGGTATTCAGTTTCGCTCCGAAGAGCAGCGCGGACACGCTTGTCTTGCGCTACTTTGACCGCCGCTTCAGCAACTACCACTGCGTCCCAAGCTTCTGATACTTCGAGCGACGCTTCATCACTACGTACGGCGTAACGTCGTTGCCCGTCCGGTTGTGCTGCTGGTGGTGCCACTGGTTGCGCTGCCTCTGGCTGAGAGCCCAGCTCATCCGCATCACCCTCATCGCCTGATAGTCCTAGCGAGTCCTCCGATACCGATACCCAGCGGTAGCTCCTAGCAGTAGCAGTGATAGCTTGATAAACCGCCTTGAGATTGTATCGTTTCATTCTCTTGAAGCGTAGCGCCAGCTCCTCGCTGATCTTCTTGCCTTGTCTTTTGGTAGGAAAACGCTCGGATAAATCACGAAGCAGCTCGATGATCACATCTTCAATACCAGTATCCTCTGGGGCGTCGATATCAGCTCCGCGCAGCATGGCTGGGAAGTCGCGATGGAGGGAATGAATGCCCCAGTTGGAGTATATGCGGGCGAGTGCCGTGTCTTTATCATCTGACGTGTGTATGGTCTGGGCTTCGGGTGGTTCGCTGAAGAGGCTTGAAGTGTCATCGTCGTTGCCGTCTGCTTCGTTTGCGTTGCTCATTTCCCTTTCTGTCTGCTGTGCTCCCTCTGCTTCGTTTTTTCCGTGCGATCTTAGTCTCCGTCTGAACTCATTTACCGCCCCATTATTGGCTGGCTGGGCTGCAGGCTTAGGATTGGGTGCTGGGCTAGGCTCATCGTCTTCTGCTTCGTCTGATTCGGGAACAACCGTGTCTTCTTCCTCTACCTCGGATGTGATCGTGTCTTCTTCATCTTGATCGTTGCTGGCGGTGGCGGTGGTGGTAGTGTTGTTCTTCTTTGTCTTCTTCCTAGATGCCTGTTTCTTGCTACCCTCCTTTCCCGCTGCTGGTCTCTTCTTCGTGTTGTTGACTTTGAACTTCGCTGGGTCTATGAAGTTGTTCCCGAGTAATTTTCCCAAATCCTCGCAAATATAACCCATCTTTTTCTCCTTTGTACTCCCTATCGGTCCTGCGTTTTTGTTGTGGTATCTCCGAATATAATACTGCTCGATTTGGTCTTTGACTTCTTGGCCCCGATTCGGAGTGTTACGTGACAGATCTCGGAAAGCGCGTATAGTCGTCATGTCGCAGGTGAACTCTGTCATTCTTTCTGTGTTACCCTGAAGCCAGGTGTCGACGTGCATCCAGCTGCGCATGGTGGAGAAAGTCTGGCCCCAGTTTGTGATAATGGTGGCGATCGCCTGTCTTCGTTCCTGGGCTTCGGCCCGGGTGTCTCCAGGGGGTTCGGCTCCTTTGAGGTTGGGCGTCTTTGGTGGCATTGCGTTGAGGATGTCTTGAGAGTTGCTTGGACTGTACTTTCGGCTTACGGCTCTGCTTACTTTAAGATAGTCGTGTGCATGTCCATCTCTTTCTATTGTTTGTTTCCGAGCAAGCACGCTCTTTGAGCTTTGGACGAGACATCGCTCCAAAAGTTTCCAAAGCAGTACTAGTGTTCAGCAGAGCAATCTGACATCTGGAAGATGGTGATGTAGAGTGTACCGCTGCATTGTCAGCATCATCGTCGATGACATGGGAAGACGCAAGTGTGGCAGTTGATGCTGCCGAACATACGAACAAACAATGAAAGTCTTAATTTACCTCGATCACATCCATTGATGAATACACGGCTCATCCAAGTTTCACTGGTGCAATAGAAAGAGAGTGCCATGATATCTTGTTAGTCTATCAAAGTTTGCTAGGCGCTGACGGCACGTCCTTCCGCTACTCCTTCTCCTTCTCCTTCTCCTTCTCCTTCTCCTTCTCCTTCTCCTTCTCCTTCTCCTTCTCCTTCTCCTTCTCCTTCTCCTTCTGGTTCCTCTTACTCTTGCGTTTCACTCTACCTTCTCCATCATTCCCTCCACTCCTCCCTTCACCGTTTCCTCCACCGTTCTCCCCCTGCTCTCGTCCTCCATTCTCACCTTCCTCCACACCCTCATTCCGCGGGCGTTCCAATCCAACGTCACCGGTAAAGCCCCCAAGACCATCACCCATCGTACTCAATCTCGACCGTGCTCCTGCCCAGCGTTGCTGTAACTCATCCGTCCTCGCATACGCTGCGTCACTCACTCCTCGAGCTTCTTCTATCCCCAACAGCAGAGCGGCTTGATCTTGAACAGACTGTCCATTGAGAACGGCATTCTCGTATTCACGGCGGGCTATCTCAATGCGTTGATCAGCTTGTCTACTATCGTTGAGAGCACGGCGTAGCGTCCAGTTCGTCCCTATAGTCAGTACACCATTTTCGAACCGCGACAGTCCTGGCTGTGTCGCAGCTTGCGAAGTTCGGAATTCATGGTTTGTCAAGGGGGGTGCTGTTGTCGGATAACGTTCGCGGTTTCGACGCCTGCGCTCTCTTTCTTCTTCGGTAAGTACCATCGGCTCTCCAGGCGGATCATCGTCACTCCTCGATTGCCTTGCTAGCATTTCAGCGGCGCTAAGTCTAGTGGTACCTGGTGTTGGGAGGGGAGCACCTCGCTCTAGTTCTCCCATCGATGACCCTCCCCTTAGGTTTGCTGTAGTTACCCTGGTCGTTGGTCCTCCTGGTGTCGGTACTGCGGCGTGCGTCGGCCGATCAAACGGCGCAAGGAAAGCAAGGGCTTCATCCGTACTCCTCGCCATGATAAAACTCTGCATCAATTGAGCCATTATCCGGTCCATGAGAGCAAAGGCCTGCCGAGGACTGTTGTAAAGGTTGGACAGGTCAAGCAATCGTGCGAGGAGTCTGAGGTCGATGTCCGTATCGCTCGTTATGTTGGTTGGAAAGAGGCCTCGGGGGAATTGGAGATGCAACTGGTAGAGGCTCCAGTTGATATAGATGTCACTGAGTGCCTGGCGCCTGCCCGCTTCTGTGAGTACTGTGGGTCGCCCAGCGTTGCTCGCTGTTCCAGCCGCCAGCGCTTTGCCGTTCTGCTTTGCGCTTGCCGCTGCCTTTCCGCCACCGTCTGCATTCTTCGGGGCTGGTCCGTCGTGGAGTATGATACTGGAACCTGAGCTAGAGTCATCTTCTTCGTCTTGGTGTAGGTGGTGAGGATCTAGGTCGTTGTAGTTCGGCTTTGCGCTATGCCTCAAGGTCTTCCTGCGCTCAGACATCTCTTTACCGTCATCTCCTGCAGATCTCTTCTTGCCTTTGCCCTGAGCTTCGGCCTGCTTCTCGTACTCCTTTAGTATCCTCTCCAAATCATCGCGCAGGCTCTTCTGTTTCTCAGCCGGCGTACTACCTATATCGCCAGTCTTTGACTTTCTCGTGTTCCAGCGCGACTCAATTTTCTTTCTGACTTCTTTGCCGAGATTAGGAGTTGCGTCGGATAGCTTCCGCAGTTGTTTAAGGGTGTCTGGTTCACATGTGTGTTCAGTCAAGTCCTTCGTTCGACCTTTGAGCCAAGTATTTGCCGGTATGCAGCCCCTCAGGGTACGGAACTTTGGACCCCAATTCCTAGCCATGGCATTCGTCTCTTGTCTTACTCGTTGAGCGTCCGTCAGAGCAGGGGCTGGGACAGGTGCGATCACCGGCGCAGCTGCATTACCCACAGGAGGGGGAGGCGGAGGATCACTCGCAGTCGCCGGTCCAGCTACTTCGTCATCTAGTTCAGTCAAGTAGTTAAGCAGCTCTTCTTCATCTTCAGGAACAGGTTCGCGGTGCGGCTTCTGTACGCCATCTTCTACTGCCTCATCCGCCTCATCATCAACCATCATACTGTCTTCCCTTGTATCAGGATCCGCATCAGATGTGGCTGGTATCGCCGGTGCAGCTGACGCAGTGGGTACAGTGGGAGCGACGGGTACCTCGTTGTCGTTGTTCTCGTTACTATCGTTCTGTTGCCTCTGTCTTCGTTCTCTGTTCTCTTCTCGTAGCGAGCGAGTAAACTTGGTTTTCCCTTTTGGCAACATTGTGAGATCCGCTTCTTCCGTGTTTTGCTTCTTTTTCCCCATAGAGGCTGAATAATAAGATAGGTGAACAATTGCAGTTATCTTAGGGACGGAGTGAACTGTGACCTCAGCTTACGACTCTCTTTGGATATATACAAGCCCTCGCATAACGGTCTCATTCCATCGTTTGCATCCAAACAAACTCGTTCTTTCATCTCTTAAACCTGAACGGCATTTAGTTGGTACTAGTTTCTCGTAGAGCAATCTAGAATCCAAGCACTCGCATCTCGAAAATGCTTCGCGTTATCGAGAGCATCGTTGGCTGGTGGCATCGGGATAAACGAGTCTACCTAGGTATTGAATCTTAACGTTTAGTATTGGAACAAGTACATGAGAGTCTTAATATCCTCTCTTAACGTATCACACACATATCTAAACAGATCTTGGAGTCTTACTATTTCAGCTAGAGGACACTGACATGAGAAGATATCGTTTAAACACGACTACTAAACCGTATCCTTTCACGTTTGCGTTACCCAACTACATTCTTCAATTCACGACTTCGTGACTGTCCACATTCCCATCAATCTATTCATCTCACTCTTCCTCCCCGTCGTCTTCCCTATCACTCTCTCGTTCTGCATCCCTTTTCTGCTGCGCCATGATATTTTCAAGACGCTCAACTTCCCGATGCCTAGCCGCACTTCGAAGCACGCTGTCCTCGTACCTGAGCAAATGTCCCCTTTCATCTCGATCAGTGCGTGCGGCAGCAATTCGAGCTGCTCGCAGTAGAACCCTGGTGTCGGAAGTCGTTCCCATGTTGTCGGGATGCGATGGACGCTGTCCTTCAGCGGCGGCGTAGAACTGCTCGCCAGCCACTGCGATGACCGCAAGGATGTCGTCTAGAGAGGTACTTGTACGCGGGTTCATGCTGTCATGCAGCGCCTGTCTGACGGCTTGACCTTGCTCTGGTGTATTGGTGATGTTGGATAGATCGCGTATGTGCTCGAGGATGGCCCGGGGAATGTGCTCATCTGCGTCTTCGCCCATTTCAAACCAGCGTTGTGGCAAGAACTCCAGAACAGAATCGATGCTCCAGTTCTGGCGGATGAGATCGAGTGCGTCTCTTTGCTGCTGTAATGTCCGTATTCGGTTGCGTAGAGAGCTGTCAGGGTCCGATGCTTGTTGTCTTCCACTTTGCTTCTCAGCCGGTTGCTGGCCATCTTTCCTTGGCCTCTTGCTTGGCTTGCCGCTACTTTGGTCTCCATCGTCCTCATCATCTGACTCGTCGCCGACATCAGCCATGGCGTCCGACTTCCGCTTGCGCGATTGTTCCTTGCTGGCTCGTCCTAGATTGCTTCTGTCTTTCGTTGCCGACTTTGCAGAGCTCTGCGGCTTTCCTCTCTTTTTCTTAGGTCCTGATGCCGCTCCAGCCCCCCGAGGGGTCGCAGGTATCTCTCTATGCGTCTCCGGGTCAATCCTGTCCCCTTTACGTAGCCTTTTGATATCATCAACCAAGTTTTTCTCCTTCTCTACGGCACTGCCCCCTATCCTTCGATTAGCCCCTGTACTCCCCCTTTTATCGAAGAATAAGCCAATTTGCTCTTTCATTGCATCGCCTTGTCCTTGAGTCTCGTTTGACAGCCCTTCGAACTCGTCAATGGTATCTAGTTGCCAGCTCTTGTCTTCGTAGTCCTTGAGTCCGCGCGAAAGCCACTTCTTTTCTGGGATGCACTCTCGGATGCTTCCAAAGCCCCAATTTCGCTTGATGGTAGCGGCCGCTTGAGTCCGTCGTTGAGCTTCAGATGCTTCCCCATCATCACCCTCATCGATGACCACAACAGTTTTGGCAGGCACATGCTTTCGCGGTTTTCTTGCTACACCGGCACGCGTAGGACGTTGTGCGAGTTCATCTTCTGTTTCTTCAGGTAAGTGGTACGAGTCCCCTGTGTCATCCCTTTCTCCCAGCACTTCCTCGTCCTGCTGCTCTTCCGCCGTATCGTTCTCGTCGTTATCCACTATCGGGATTTCCTCTTCTGAATCTAGGGCTGGATCTGGTTCGATGTCCTGCTGAGGATTGTCTCGACGGTCCTTGCTGGGTCTTGTTTTCGGTGGCATTGTGGGATCCGTATCCTTGGCGTTGTCACTGACTGTGTCGTAAAGGCTGGATGGTAAGATGGGTAAACAGCCCCAGTTCAACATTACCTCCTCATTAATACACCCACCCACCAATCCATCCCCTTCTACGCTTGCTTTCCCGCAAACATCTTGCTTTATCCCTACTTTCCCGAACGCGCTGGAAGAGCCAGGTCGTTAGAAGAAACAACTTGCGCGAAAACGAGAGTAACGAGGTGCAAAAATTACATTATCTGTAATCCCCCATTCCCATCTTCCGACCGTCAAGCATAAAAGCCCACCCATCTCATACCATCTGCCCATCCATCCATCTCTCTATGCCCACCCAGCCTCAACGCCAGCCATCGCTTTAGATATTAAACCCTCAAAATATACATACAAGTAAAGCGAACCCACAACGATCAGGAAAAAAGATGAAGAGAAAGGCGTAGTTCAAAAGGAGGCTGTATATCCCCACTCCGCCCCCTTGCATGTTCCCATGCCTCCACCCATCTTTGGTTTGATTAACTCATCCACCACAATCATTCCACTACCACATATCGTCATCCCCCCTCTTCCCCCCCTCTTCATCGCTATAATTACTATACCCCCCACCTCCCCCTCCTATCCCACCACCCCCACCCCCTTTACCACTCTGCCCTAGATAATTCTGCGTATTCGCTACACTATATCCACCACCTCCGCCATTCGCACTATGATTCGAGTGATGCGAATCACGCGGGTTCTGGTTATAAGAATTACCCTGCTGAGAGCCGCCTCTTGCATGTTGTTGCTGTTGTTGATGTTGCTGGTGATGTTGACCGTTTTGTTGTTGTGAGAGGCCGCCGTTGGCTTGTTGTTGGTGTACGGAGGGCCATTCTTGTGAGGATTTTTCGGAGGATTGCTGTTCGTGCTGTTGTTGCTGCTGCGTTCTTCGTTAGTCTCTTTTTTAGGACGATGTCTATGATATATCTTACCTGCTGGTACCGCTGATACTGGGCAAACTCCTCAGGCTGCGACTGTTGCTGTTGTTGCTGCGGTTGCTGCTGCTGCTGTACCTGCTGCTGAGATTGCTGCTGATGTTGCTGCAGTTGCTGCTCCTTCTTCTGCTGCGCGGCTTGTTGCTGTTGCTGAGCCTGTTGAGCTTGCTTTGCTTGCTTGGAGTTGCCGATGGAAATCTGCGGGTGCATTTGCTGGACCTTGGCGAGGTACGAGTACATGAAGTTGGACAGCAAGACTTGGGAGTAGAGTTCGCGGCGGGGGTTCGCAAGCTTGATGTGGGCCATGCGGTATATCGCGCGCTCTTCTAGGATCGAAAATCGGGTCCAGTTGTAGTCGATATCGGGCTTTAAAATGCGTGGCGGGGGCTCGGGCGATAATCCACGTGAGGCGTTCTTCTTGTGAGACGACTCTTTCTCGCCCTTCTTCTTTCCTCCTCCGAAGATAGAGGACAGTAGTCCAGGCTCCTTCTCTTTCTTGCCTTCGCTGGATGTTTTTCTGGCGCTCTCCTTCTTCCGCTCTTCTTCCAGCTTGACGCTTTCGCGATCCAGCACTACGCTCTCGCGACCACGACCGCCGCCCTGTATCGATGTCTGCAGGAGGTCCAGTCTCGTGTCATCATGACCCTTGTCCTTCTCCTTCTCCTGGGACTTGCTGAGCTTGTTCTTGACCTTCTTCGGGGCTTCTTTTTCGGAGTCTTTGTCTTTTGACTTCTTGTCTTTTTCCTTCTCCTTATCACCGCCAAACCAACCCCAGCTCGTTTTCCTTTGGCCGCCTTCAGAGCCATCCTTGTCCTTCTTATCTTTGGCCTTCGGTTCGAGCTTCTTCTCTTCTGGTGCGTTCGGGATTATGGATAACGAATCGACCCTGTTGTTCTGGCCGGGCATCGCCGAAGGATGCGCTACTAGATCATCGAAGGATTGCGCGGGCTTGATCGGGGACGACTGAGCAGCTTGTGCATGACGGTTCGGTCGACTTGACGACTGGGGCTGGCGCTGTTGTTGCGGAGGTTGCTGCTGAGGTTGAGGATAATGGCGAGGGCCTGCAGGTTGTTGTTGTTGTTGGACTTGAGGCGGAGGTTGGCGGGAGGAGTGACGTTCGGGTAGCTGAAACTGAGGTGTTCGGTTCTGTTCTTGTGGCGGTGGTGTCTCGATGATCTGGGGTACCTGCTGCGGCGGAGGTGTGTAGCCTGGCAAAGGTGCAGTCGTGCGGCCGTTGGAAGCGATTCTCGAGTGGAACTGCCTGGGCTGCGGCGAGCTTCGTTCCTGTTGGGATATGGGCTCAGTAGAAGCTGACCTGGGGTATTCTTCAGATGAACCTGGTCTCTCGCCGCCATAGCTGGGAGATGCCCGCTTTGCCCCAGGCCGCGAGAAGTTGTTGGACGATCCTTCAAACGCCGAGTTAACGGGTTCCGATTGAACGCGGTTGAGACCTGGGAGAGGAGGGACTTCGGGAATGCTCTCGGTAGAGTGGACGGGCGAGGTGGACGGGGAATCTTCCGTGTCTGTGTCTCCTTGTCGACCAGAGACGAGTCGCCGTGAGAGGGGCGGGCCGCCTTTCCGCAGACTGCCTCGTCTGTACGTAGTGTGTGTTGATCTCTTGAGCGTGCCCAGACCACGCATCTTGCTACCCGGCACAATGGGCATACCGTCGGCGCCCTCTTCCCCTTCCCCCGCCATGCCCTTTTGATCGATGCTCATCCGTCTTATCAAGGCCACCGGGTCCTCCTGTATGTGCTCGAGCTCCTGAAGGTTCGACAAGCCCCCGTTGGGCTGCGCGCCGGATCGCTTCCTCTCCAGCCTCTCGGCGCCGTCCTTGTAGCCAGAGCCAGTATCAATCTGCCTGGACAGCATGGACTTCTTCCGCCGCAGCCCTCCCCCCGAGCCCTGACGCCCCATGGCGCCATCCGGAGATAGCGAGTCCGAGTCTCCGGAGCGTCGTCTCGTCCTGTCAATCTTGTCTTCAATGAACGTCTTGAACTCCATGGGCGCCAGTTCGGGGTGCAGCCGTGCGGGTACCCAGAAGAGTTTCGACTCGTCCTCTTCCGACATGGCCGGTGGGGAGGGCGGTGAGTTTGCGGACTGGAACGAGGGTAGATCGGGATCGGCATTGTTAACGCCCATGGACATCCTCCGTATCGCCTGCAGGTTGCTCAGTTCCTGGGCAAGGCCCGCCGGGCTGTTCTCGTAGTCGAGGTTGTTCAGCGGGAACTGGTGCGACGCCGCGTTCGAGTTCGAGCGGGACAGCGGAGGGGACATCTGGCCGCCATTCGAGGGGTGTCGCCCGACCGACGCCCGCTTCTGGGTCATGTTGGCGGTGCCATTGGGGCTCGTGGGCGTTTGGGGCTTCTCGAAGGACATCTGGGGACGCAGCGGGGACCTCGCGGGGGGCGCGTTGGGGAAGGGGTCGAAGGCCTCGAAGGCGCCAAAGGACTGGATCGAGTCGCCGTTGGGGCTGGGGACGAAGCTTAGGGGTCGGAGGCTGCGGCGGTTGGGGGCGTCGGTGTCGCTGTCGCCGCCGTACATGTCGCCTATGGCCTCGGTGACGTGGTGGCTGTCATCGCTGATGGATATCTGCGGCGCATGCCCCCGGCGCGGGCCTGGGTTTCGCATCTGATATAGGCGGTCCAGCTCTCTGGCTCTGTCGGTTGCCTGTGGGGTACGAGACTTGGTCAGCTTGGGGGCTCCTTGGAACGTCGGGTTGGCGCCGCGGGCCTTTGCCGGGGAATAGAGGAAACGAAACAATGGCGACCTCAGACTGCCACCACAATATGTGGTAGATGTTTGCCTGAGGCTAGACACGTGCTACTCACCATTTGCGAACCTTGTCAGAGTGCGGAGGTGCGGGTTAGCACGATTGCCACGGCTTGCTTAGGGCGCCGAGGCGGTGCGGGCATCCAAGGGCCCAAGGTTTGCGAGGCGGACGGGTCGGGCGTGTTGGTGCTGCGGCGAAGGAGTATCAAGCACCATGGTCTCAGGGAGAAATAGTAGAGGTACACATTCGCGCCGTGATGCACATGTCCAGCCAGCACCCCAACTAACTGCAATGTCACTAGCCCGGAGCGCGCCCAAGATGCACGACTCGGCGCCCTCCAGCTGCTCCGCCACACAGGGGGGCATCACCACAAGCCGAGTGTACGTCTGCCAGCAGCCGCCCTCAACCACGCCAGACAGCCAATCCGTGTCCGCCTTACCCAGCCGGGCGACATCGATGCCGCATCCAGGGTCCTGCTCAAAAACAACTAGACCGTTTCAACGTCTACACCCAAAAGGAACCCCTACTGGAGTTTTCACGGTTTCGGCAGCACGCGGGTGTTCACGTTGTCACTGAATGTGATGCGTGCGAGAGACAAGAATAGCCGTCTCGTCTCAGACTACTCGCAGATCCCCGGACTAAGTCACGGAAGTGCACCATGAAGCACGTCGCTAGCCCACACCATTGTCAAGCGAGCTGTCACCCTCCCTCGCTCCAGCCCAACATCGTGATCCCATGCTAACTCACCGATATCATCTATCCACATATTGGCGCTACTCCCCGTCAGGCCGAAGCGCCAGGGGTAAATGTCCCTGCGTCTACCTATTCGCTCGTGCCGCTGAGACTTGTCTGTTGTACAACGTAGCCGCACGCCAAGGTGATGTCATGCTTAAGCGCTGACCCTCCGCGCTGCCATTATCGTGACTGCTGCATTGCCATCATCTCCGACGCTTGGGATTTTTCCTATTGCGAGTAGTTTGTCTATAGGGGTGGAAGTGGTGTGCTGCTATGGTATATACAAGAAGCAAAGATTCACATTCATGCCTGGCCCCTGGTCTCAGATCTCAGCACCTCATACAAGGGAAAAACTGAACACCTAGGAGCCTACTTCGCTGTTAGGCCACCAACTTCGCAAGCTTTTATCTTGACGTAGGCTCTTAGGTGTTCGGTTTTTCCCTTGAATAGGGTGTCAGGTCGATGCGCTGCTGCGTCTCCAGACAAACATCGCCGAGGCCACTGCGCACGTGACGGCCCCCAGCGCTAGGTAAAGATTGAGATAATCGTAGCCGTCCTCTTCCTGCTTGGGGAAGGCTGTTGAAGGGTGGGTGGCGCTTTCAGCCAGCTATACGATGTTAGCTCGTGGAATTAATCAAAGAGCGTAGTACGTACGTGAACAAACAGCTCCGATATGCTGTTCCACGTCGTGCTGACGTGCAGTGGCGGTGCCATTCTCAGGGCGCTGGTGTACTCGTCGGGCTGCTGCTCGCATCGCTGCATCGTCTTGTCCTGGTCTGCCTTCAGGGCTGTGTAGACCGCTGGTAGTTGGTCGAGGTGGGGGTACTTCTTCCGCAGCTCGACAACATGCGCAAAGCTCGTGGGGTCGCTCGAGTCGTATGTATAACACAACAGATCGCACGCGTCAAGCTTGGCCTGGTTCTCTAGAATCGCGGGTTCGAGTTCACCGAGCTCCTCTAGGATCAGATAGCATTGCTTGCCACCTTTCAATTCCACGCTATTGACTGCCGAACGCGGTTTTATCGTGGGATGGTAGGTGTGGCTGAACGGTCGCTGGAGGAAGGCAGACAGCAATGAGCTCTTTCCACTCCCGCTCGACCCTATGACATAGCATAGAAAGACGTTGCGCTCGACGCGGCCAGGCTTCTTCCGCCGCTTCCTAGCTTTGGTCACCTTGAGTGCGCTGGTTGTGCCTCCGCGCTCGCCGCTCTCAAATCCGAGGTATGCCAGGTATGCTAGAGTCGTCTTAGGCTCTTCAAAGGTAGTCATGCTCCATTGCGCGAGCCAACCCTGTAGCGTGATGTATCCAGCTTCGTTGCGCACTGTACATGATGGGAACGACGAGTCCACCCACGATGTCGGCATGCCGGGGGTCGGTGCGAATAGATTCGCGAGTTCTCTGTCGTTCAGTCCTCCGTCATTGTCCATGTCAAACTTCAGGAACAGATCGACGAAGAAGCGGTAGCCGGATGGGCTGAGTTCGGCGGAGGAGAACTGAGGAACGTCGAACTTGGGATAGAGGAACGTATCCTGCAGACTGAGACTGTCGGTGTAATGGAATTTGCGCAGTATGATCCAGATAGTTTCGTGCCGCCCCTTCTCCGCGAAGATCTTGTTCAGGAGTAAGAAGCCCTTCTCGTCCATGCCATGCTCGCCGGTCAGACCAGGAGCAAAGCGCTCCATCGACCTCTTTATGTTCATCAAATCGTCGTCCCCCAGCGGTTTTTCGAAGCACTTGATCTGGAAATCGTGAATCTCCTGATCGTTCCAGTATCCATCCTTGTCTGTGTCGCATAGATGGAAGACTCGTTGTAATGCAGACACGGCTGCTGGCTTGAGCGCGTTCTCCTTGGAGTCGTATAGAGGGGCTATCGGGTGTGTGACGGCCTTTTGGCAGAGGAAGAAGACCTCGTTGATGTTGTGGTGGTCCTTGGCGCTGGTGCGGATGCAGGAGTCGATCTCCTTGAACTCGTTCATGACGGGCAGCATCTCCTCCGACACGACTTGGGATGTTGTGCCATTCGAGGCGATGTCGGACTTGTTCGCGCACAACACCACTGGCACGTTGACACCCAGCGAGCGGAAGTAGGGCATCCAGAACAGCGCCACCCGCTCATAGCTGTAGTGGTCTGAGTATACGAGGAGTATGACGTTCGATTTGCGGAGCTCCGTGCGGAGGGTGTGTCGTTCGTGGGGCAGGGCAGAGGTATCGACGATGGTGGTGGTGACATTGTCGGGCGTCCCAAGCGTGGGCGGGAGCGTCACCTGTGGCAGGACGGGCTGGATTTTGGCTGTGACGAAGACGTCCTTGACAAGAGACGTGATGATGGAGCTCTTGCCGACGCCATCGTCACCGCAAAGACAGATTCGTACTGCGGGAGTTAGTGAGGGTGGTATCGGGAAGGAGCTCCACATACCGGTCGCCATTTCTCGACGGCATTATTGGTGCATTTGGGCAGGTTTAAGGGATGTGTTGGGAGTAATGAGTGGTTGGTAAACTGGGTCGGACCTGCCGTGAGAATATTCAGACTTGTGCAGTGTTCATAGCACTTCGAGCGACTCGTGGTCAGGGCAGCACCAGCGCTGTCAGAAGGCTTGGCACACGTGGGAGACGATCGCAGCCCTGGAGCTTCCCCGCCAGCAGCCCCGCAAGATTGGTCGCTGGAAGTGCAATGCATCGACCGTTGTCGAGTGGCTCTGCAGATAGGCCGGACCCATGTCATGCCTCGTCCTCTCCACCAACGGCCAGCGGCATGGCAGGCAATTAATAAGACAGCCCAGTGCACGGAGCCATAAGGCGCCCGTCTCGTCTCCGCTTTCCACTTCCCCAATGGTTCCATGGCCCGCGCTCCCATGCCAGTCCCAGCCTGCCTGCCGCGGGCCACAAGCTTCCTTCTCCGCGCGCGCCCAAATTGACGTATCCTGTCTCTTCACACGCCGATGCCATAGCCGCGGTACTTGCTGGTGCTAATGTCTTACCCTTAACTCTACCGTGTCACTCCTAGCCAGGCACCGCGACTCCACCAGGCCGTAGTTAGCCCGCAACTGATTACACTGCAGCAGCTATGTTGTGAGTACCTGTCCTATCTCCAGCTGACCGCCAGTCGCCCACCAATGGCAGCCCTATCGTGCTCCACCCCCATCGGACGCGCGACTGATATGTGCACAGCGTCCTCCCTCCGCCGCCGCGCTATCCTGTCGGAGGCTACCCGGGCGCGCAGCCGGGCCAGCTTATCGAGACCAACAACACCCTCACCCACCCCACCGGCCCCGAGCACCAGCTGGTCGTCGGAGAAGGTAATTAACCAGCCTGGACCCTGCAGCTCTTGCCCTCACTGACGCTATGAAAGGTACCTATGTGCTGCGCGACGACCTCCACCTAGCTACGCCCCCGCCGCATCCCTCAGAGGCCCCCATCCACAACCCGAACCCGCTTGCGACGACAGTCTCTCCTCCCACCGCTGGCACCAAACTCTCGCTGGTCGCCCTTGCGCCCCGCCAGCCCTCGCAGTCGCAACTCCACCGATTCGGCACACGGACGAGCACCCGGTCGCAAGTGCCCCCGAGCATACAGGAGTCGCCGCACGAGTCCAATAGCCAGGCGAGCGACGGTGGTTCATACAGCGCCAATGGCATCGTGTCGTCTCCGCTGGATGGGCTGAAGACACCCGTGTTCGGCGAAGGCAACGCGGCGCTGGCAGTCATCAACGGCAAAGACTCCAAGGATCCTACTAAGAGGCGGAAACCGAAGAGCAACATTGTTAAGAGCAACTCGTCCTTCGTATCCAGAGTCATTCCCCACGAGGCCCTGACCAAGCGATTGCAAGAACACAACCCCAATGGCCTCTATGCCTTCGCAAACATCAACCGCGCATTCCAGTGGCTGGACTTGACATCGCCTACCAAAGACGAACACCTGACCAAGATCCTCTTCACCAAAGCGCACGCGCTATGTCACGACATAAACCAGATCACAAAAGGCCCAAATCACCTCGATATCATCATGGGCTTTTCGACAGGCGATATAATATGGTACGAGCCAATGTCGCAAAAGTACGCGCGCATCAACAAGAACGGTGTCATCAACAAGACCGCCGTGTCGGATATACGGTGGCTGCCGAATAGTGAGAATCTGTTCCTAGCAGCGCACATGGACGGCAGTCTGGTGGTGTATGACAAGGAGAAGGAAGACGCCGTGTTTGTGCCAGAAGAGGCCGTCACATCCCCTAGCGAGAATGGGCTGACGGATCAGGAGAAGAAGCTGAAGCACCTCTTGACCGTCAAGAAGTCTGTCAACTCGAAGAACCAGAGAACGAACCCCGTGTCATACTGGCAAGTCTCCAGGTCAAAGGTCAATGCCTTTGAATTTTCGCCCGACCGACGTCATCTTGCGGTTGTGTCCGAGGATGGGTCCTTCAGGATCATGGATTTCCTTCGTGAGAAGCTGCTCCACCACTACATGAGCTATTACGGCGGCATGATGTGCGTGTGCTGGTCGCCTGACGGTCGCTATGTCGTCACAGGAGGGCAAGACGATCTCGTCTCGATATGGTCTTTGGAGGACAGCATGCTGGTAGCGCGCTGTCAGGGCCACAATTCGTGGGTGACGGCAGTGCAGTTCGATCCATGGCGATGCGACGAGCGCAATTACCGTATCGGCAGCGTAGGAGAGGACTGTCGTTTATTGCTGTGGGACTTCAGCGTCGGCATGCTGCACAGACCGCGAGCAGTGAGTGCAGTCGTCGAAAGCGACAGTTGTGATGGCTAACGTTGATGTAGGCGTCTGTGCGACAGCGCGGTAGCATCGCCTCGTCGAACCTCAAGATGCAGCGCACCCAAACAGGAGGAAGTTCGGTCAACAGGCTGCGATCGAACTCCAACCTCACATCGGGCAGCATGGCGGACGAGGAAGAAATAGTGGTGCACCCCGTGGAGCCTCGGGCACGCACGGCCATGCTACCTCCAGTGCTGGTGAGTTTGGCTTCAGCTGAAACCTCAACATCAATTTCTAACCGCCAATACCCATAGGCAAAATCCGTCCACGAGCACCCACTGTGCTGGCTAGGCTTCGAAGAGGACTGCATCCTCACCTCATGCAAGAACGGTGAGTCCCAGCAGCAGTGCAGCAAAGTTTTCGTTCAAATCACCTCATATCCACCCGTTACGCGCACGTTTGCACCATGATCTGCGATAAGGCCGGGTTTCTACTACAGGCGCCAGGTGGCCGTGCGCAGGAACACCCGTCTTAGTGGCACACAGGGATCCGCCCGACGCATTTGTTGAGTTCGCGATGGGCAAAATTGAGAGATAAGGAAGTGGATCGCTGACAGCTTTGTATTGCAGGCCACATCCGGACTTGGGACCGACCGAAAGAAGGTGCTGGGAATGACGACAGCAGTACGTCTGCGAGTGCAAATGGGAACCATGCATAGGACGCGGTATTTGGATCTGCATAGGACGTTATCGCGCGATTGGGTTTTGGTGGTGGTGGTGGCGGGATCGAGGTCGGAGGTCTTGGTAGCTCCTAGTTCTTCGGAGCCAGCATTTGTGTGCACTTTGCTGCATGCGCACCACTACAGTCTAGGAAGTAGACGATCTCTACGATAATGTATACTTCTACTGAGAGTATAGAATGTGATCTCTGGAAATGTGGGTTCACTACAAACGTCGCGCCACACGAATTCTACCATCCCTGGCCCTCAATCGGAGGAGGTTGGCACCTCCGATATATCCCGACATCAGTCTGACATGTGCCAGACGCCGTTCAGCCCTACATGCACGTCTGTCTTCCTTGCATGCGCGCGGGCTAAGAAGCTTACTTTGTTCTAGAACAACAGCCTACAACCATCGACAAGAAAATCAAGTTTCCTTATCTCCACCATGCACCTTTACGGCAAAAATCACGACCATGAGGATACCACTGGGTTTCCGGCCGGTAAACTAAAGTCACTAAAGCATGTCGATTGCGCTCACGATGTCGGAGTACTAAGTAGTGGATACACGCGGCGGCGCATGCGGGAATTATGTGTAGTTGAGAAAGCAAGCGATTGTGGGTCTGTATATACTTTAATGGACGTACATACATGTACATCGACATGGCTATGATGAGGCTCTGCTCGCATTACCCACAGTTGCGGCAATGCAGGTCTAGCCGCAGATTTTCGTGACCGTGCATGCTCGGACCGAGATTAAGGTAGGCGTAGAATGAGTGGTGGAGTGGTGTAGTGTAGGAGAGGCTGGTGGCTACCACCAGGGTTTCAGCGTGGCGGTCAACATAGTTGTGACGGCGACGGCGTGGCTGTATCGGCGATGCGTTGAGAAGAGATGAAGTCAGAGTGAGACGGAGGCAGGAACGATGGTTCACACGAATAACACCGCAACTCAAACCTAGATAGCCATGCCCCCTCCATTGAGCAACGACACGCAATACACATGCACGCACACCCTCCACCCAGTCCCTCCACGTCAGGCGACCCTCGTTCGACCAGAAATGCCAGTCACAGTCTCGACGATAGTATTCGACGAAGATTGGGAACCGGCGAGGTGCATTCGCACGTTTCGGAATTTGAGCTGCAGGTTGGCCGATGCTGCAAGATGGGCGGCAACCATGCCAGGTGTGGCGCAATCGCAGCTACTATCCATGTGCAATGCGTAAGAGGTAGAAAAGTGCACTAGAAGGCTGCTGGGTACCATGTGGAGATACTTCGGGAGAGCCGCAAGCAAAACCCTGAAGAGCTTAGGCTTAGTTAGAGCAGGAGCTTGACGGCGATGTGACTCCAAGCGAGGGATGAGGAATAGTGGGTGTGTTGTCGGCGGGTTTGTTGGATAGGCTGTAAGACGGAGGTATTCATGATTGCATCGCAATGAATTACTCTGGACGCGCGTAATCAATGTCTCTAAAGGCTACTTGCACAGGCGCGCTGCTATCGCCATGGCCGCCGTTCGCGGTGTCTTCTTATCGGAAGACCTTCTTTGGGACGGCCCCTGCTGCCAGCCCCGGCCTGCCAATGCGACGCCTAATGATTGCGCCAGAAAATTCTAAGACGTGAGCGCAACCAGGAGCCGCGCTAGACAGGCGACTACAATGATGCGAGCAGGCCTACTGGACTTGTCTTGTCTCCACTTGCAGCCCATGAGCTCATCAGGGTGCAGGCCGCCCTTGCCCGCTTTATCCCACGCGCAGCCAGCTAATGTGGTATATCTAACGCGGTACCTACACGCGGCCGCGGCCAGCTGAGTAGAGTCCTGCCCTTACTTTACTTTGGTTGCATATCTGTGACGTGCGGCGCTTTCTGTGTCTACTTCCTCCCACGCTTCTCATCAGCATCTCTCAGCTTGCTGACTGCATCGCCGACCACGTTCGCATATTATACCACCTACGTCTGCTAGAAGTAGAAAGATACACTGTCGCTGGTTACATTTCTACAATCGAACCCCCTCTAAACACCTTTTCGGTGGTGTTTGGTTCGACTCATAAAAAACGACCCTCGTTACATCATGCCTCGCCCAGGTGTCGGGGTCTTCGGCAGACATGCCGTGCCCACCCTGGAGATCAAGTACGCTTCTACCACCGCCAAACCTCAACATGGCGATATCTAACTCGTTCCCAGGCCGGAGTCGCCTTTTGTCGTTTTCTATGGAGAGTCGTCCGAGTCGCATGAGACGGAGCTGAGGGGCAAGTTGATTCTGAACAATCCAGAGTCCATGTCAGTGAGGAGCTTGCGGATAACACTCACGGGCACACGCAAAGTCTCGTACGGTAACGCCCCTGTCGACACTTGCTCAAGATCGCATGCTAATTGACCGTCCGCGCAGATGGCATTTGACCAACACCGTCAGCCCGCAGCCGATTACGCAAAAGACCAACTTCCTCGTCGAAGAACTGCACCTCTTTCCCGTCGACGTCGGCAGCAAGACCAAAGCGCACAAGCTCAACGCCGGATACCATGAGTGGGATTTCAAGTTCAAGATGCCCCCGAACCTTGACCAGAGCGTCGAGGGGCTGCCGACCAACTGGGTGGTTTATAGTCTCAAGGCCCACGTGGATAGAGGGTACATGAGCAAGCAGCTCAGTGCTACGGCGCACATCCGCGTCATTCGCACGCTCGGACGCGACATGCTCGAATCCATGCCCATGGAGCAGATCAACGAGGATATCTGGGCGAACAAGCTGGCCTATAAGATTACGGTCCCGCAGAAGAACTACATTGTCGGAACGTCGATAACGGCCGATTTCGTGCTGATTCCCCTGCGCAAGGGTGTGGAGATTTCGACAATCAAAATGGAGCTGATAGAATCGCGGCAACTGTTCGCCGACTACGCTGGCCGCCGGATAAGTCACAACAACGACATGCAGGTTGCGGTCACAGAAGGCGACATGCCCGAAGACTCTGCGCGCAGGGTCCCCGACGGAACAGAAGACACAGACGCGCTATTCGACGAGTCGCATCGCTTTTCCATGACGCTCGATCTACCCAAGTCGCTCAAGAACTGCCGGCAATCCGTGGACACGGAGAACATACGGCTAACGCACAAACTGCGCTTATACGTCAACCTCAAGAACCCGGAAGGCCACACGAGCCAACTGCTAGTAAAAAACCACGTCCACCTCTTCATCTCGCCGAACCTGCCCCCCAACGAAGACCAAAGCGTAGTCGTAGACCAAAACATCCTAAACGCCCAAGCCATCCAAGACGAAGTCAACCAAAACGCGCCTCCGACATACGGGCTCCACCAACTCGACTCGCTCTACAACGACATCGACCCCTCAGGCTTCATGACGCCGGGCGGCGTCCACAGCATGATGAACAGCGGGGCCAACACGCCCTTCTACGCGCAATCGCGGCGCGGCTCAGCCGAAGACCTCACGTCGCTCGACGCAGCCGTCCACCAACCCGGCGGCGGCGCCTCCGCAGCCGCCCTCCAACACCGCCTCGCAAATCTCAGCATGCACCACTCCGACCGCCCCACCCGCTTCCAACCCACCCGCCAACATTCCTCCGGCGAAAGCACACCCGCCCACGCCAACTCCAACTCCAACCCCACCGAACAAGCATACTTCGACCTCCCACCTTCAAACTACGACATGGACGCCCTAGCCCGCACGCCCAGCTACAACACCGCCGTGCGCACGCCCGCTGGCTCGCGTACGCCTGGCGGCATGGATATGGATTTGCCGAGCTACGAGATTGCGATGAGTAGACCCAGTTCGCCGAGCAGGAGTCGTGGTAGTAGGGGCACGACGCCGAGTCCCACAAGGAGTCTGGATACGTTGAATGAGGAGACGTATCGGAATACGCAGATGAATAGTCGGAGGCAGAGTCCAAGGACGGCGAGTCCGAGTAGTGAGGGGAAGTAGGGGGAGTGTTTTCTGTGGTGGATGGTTGGTTAGGGAGAGGGGGGTTTGTTGGGTTTGCTACGACGATGTGGCTTTCATGGTATTTCATTGTCTGCTAACCCTGTCATCGTTATGACTACGTTCACGAGCGCATGTTAGACGCAGAGACGCATATTTCTTTCACTTCAATGTTTGTATAGATATAGACTTAGATTTTCACTTTTTGTTTGGCTTGGTATAGGGCTTCACCACTCTCGATGGGTTGGGCTGGGTTGGGTTAGAGTAGGATACCCCACGCGCATCATTTTTTACTACAGGTAGTAATTGCATATCATTACACTCTAGCCACCCACATCTTCTCTCCTGCATCTGTATCTTCCATCCACTATCTTTAAAGTGACGTAGCAAACGTCCTTGACATCGCATGACTCGCGATTTGTCCTTCCTATGGCCTTTGAACTTCCATATTCCCCCACGACTGACTCGACGTAGGCTCGTCGTCTAGTCATTCCTGGGGCAAAGGCGTGGGAGATCGTACAGATAACAATCACTGCAAGACGGTCACGCGTAGGCTTGAATCAAAGTAGATTTTCCACCTCTCACACACGCCAAGCTGTCATCGGATCGTGGGCTGCCCAGGTGTCGGGTAAACACCGGCGATGCTCGGGCAGATGACCGAGATGTAGATTGTCGATCCATGGATTGGCGAGCTAGTATGGGTTTGGTAGTGTATCCGCCATGCCAATGCGCAGCATGTCAAGGCAGGGGTGTTGAGGTGTTGTCTGTCAAGGGAGAGGTTGGACTGGAATGTATAGCGTTTAGTGTTTCGGATCATTCGTTTACGCTGGAGTCGTGTTTATGCACTCGTAACATCAGTAGAGCGGGAACGTGTGGGCAGAACTAGGTTGAAAGTATGTCTCGCTCATCACCAGAGTCAATCTCAATTCACAAGTCCACTGTATCCAACATCATTACTCATTACACCACTTTCCTATATACTCATCCATTCTACATCCCCCTCCCCATCTCCATCTCCATATCTATCCCACCCCTCTCTAACCCTGATTTCCCTACCACCACCCTACGAAGGATAATGCTCAAACAAAAACCCCGCCGCCATCTCCGTATCCCCCTCCGTCGCATTCAACGCCGCCAGCGCCTCCTGCCTGCTAAACCCCAGTACCACCAACTTCTGCACTTCCTCATCTGGCCAAGCCGCGCGCGCAGCAGGCAGATTACTGACCATGTTGCGAATCTGATCAGCCGTGATATTCTGGAGTCCACTTCCACTTCCACCACCTCCACTACCACCACTCATTCCACCCATTCCACCCATTCCACCCATCGCCGCTCCACCAAACTCATAAATAGGCGTTTTATCTAGATCAACATCCGTTCGTAGAGAAAGTCCCAGCGCTTTAACCCACCCCGCCTGCACAGTCTCGGTATTAAGATCGCGGGAGGTGATGTATTCGATATCATCATCACAATCCCCCGCATTAAAATACTCCCAGCCCATCATCCCCCCAAACCCCTTCCCCACCTTATAATAACTCTGCCGTAACTGCTGTGCAACCACCGCCAGCCGTCCCACATCAACGTAGCCACTTCCATTCGCCTCATTCGTCACCACGCCCATAACAATCTTCTCTGGTTTCCAGCCCGCGGCGATGATGGTGTCATACCACGCCGTTGTAAGTGCGTCACCCCAGCCACAGTAGAACTGCGTGTTATACCATGCTATTTCTTTCCCCCAGACGCTGCATTCGAGCTCAGGGTAGCTGAAGCCTGATAGATGGCGCAGCGTGGGGTGTAAGGGGTTGGGCGTGGGGCCGCTGGCGAGCATGGGGCGGGGCGGGCGGAGGTGTGCGGGGATTTTGGGGTCGGGGATTAGGGCTGTAGCTACGGGTGCGAGGGTGATTAGGAATTCGGGGCCGAAGTCTGCTCGAAGGCGCGAGATGAGGCGGGTGGTGGTGGAGAGGGGGATGGCTTCTTCGATGTCGAGGTCCAGGCCGGAGAGGGAGCGGGCGGTTACTAGGGCGGCGAGGGGGGTGTAGTATGCTTCGAACTGTGGGGATTTATTAGCTTTATGATCTTAGGGATGATGGGATGGGGTGGTGACATACACTCTCTTCATCTCCGCTCAACTTCTCGTAACTCCCTTTCGCTGCTCCACCCAGCATACCCAACACCTTGACCCCACTACCCTGTAACCAATTCACCTCGCCCCATAACTGATCAAACCTCTTATCATCCGGGCTGTGATCATTCAGCGTGATATTCTTAGGGTCATCGTTGAGGTGAATAGCCGCAACAATCACATGCGTAATCCCCGTGTTATTCGTGAGCAGCGGAAGCAACGAGTGGTAAGTGCCGTTTGAGTCGTGGAAAGTCTGGTGGTAGACGATGAGGCGTGGGCCGGTGGATGGCGGAAGGAGTTTCGCATTGGGAGTCATTGCTGAGTCAGTGGAGGAAGCGTGGTGAGCAGACCTCCCGTGGAGACCTGGTACGTGGACGCGTTCCTGCAGGTCCGTAGGGCTGAGGTGGGGCACGCGCGCTACGTCATTCAGAGGTGCCAGGGGCATCATCGCCGCTAGGGGCATCATTGCGAGCCAGTACAGGAAATTCATAAATGTCGGTGTAGTTGTATGTGGTATTGAGGAACGAAGCACAAGTGCGAAGTTTTATATTCCATCCCTCCTGGCATCAGCAGGACATGGCTGTGGTGTACTTTGGTTGACACGATGCGATTTTACTGAGATCCATGGTTGCCATACACTGAAGCACCGTCAACCACAGTTCCACTTCGTGGAAAAAGGATAGCCTGCATACTCAAGTTTTGAGGTCAGAACGCGCTGGAACAAATGCAGTAGTAGTGATAGTACACTGAAGCCAAGGCTCACATTCAACACGTGATGTCAGTGTAGTTGTATGTAGTATTGCATGCATGTACTCAGTAGCATACCCTGACCAAAACGCCATTTGCTGTCCGATAAAGACACAGCCCCAATCCTTGTAACCAGAACAAAGCAGGAAAGCCCCTAGACACCAACGTCTCCATGCTCACCAATCCTGCAGACCACTCAAAGCGTAACAGTCGTAGCATCCTCCCGGGACAGGCTAGTGGTAGCCGTTGCTGTATTCGTGTCGTGTGTCACCGTTCATTCCGCCAAAGTATGGGTGGATGACTGTCTGTTTTGCTGAGATGCGGCCAGCGGGGTCGTAGACAAGCAGCGCATCGAGGAGGTCAAGGCCAACTTCGTCGAGGTTGGTGACTATGTTTGCGACGTCTGTCCGGCCCCACTTGGGGAACGAGGGCTTGAAGTCGGGGAAGGAGGTGACGCCGGGCCAGTCTTGCTCGTTGGGTGTGCCGAGGATACTAGACATGATTAGTATATGGAGATAGTACAGAGGTGTGAGTGCATACCGGAAGATCTTGAAGATCTCGTCAATCTCCGAATCACCAGGGAACAGAGGCTTGCGCGTGCACATCTCGGCGAAGATGCAGCCAACAGACCACATGTCGACACCAGTTGAGTATTGGCGACCACCAAGAAGAATCTCTGGAGCGCGGTACCATAGCGTGACGACCTATAACATGTCAGATAACCCCAAATCACATATGCAGTATCCATACCTCGTGGGTGTATGTTCGCAGCGGAACACCAAACGCACGCGCCAGACCGAAATCCGCCAACTTGAGATTGCAGTCCTTGTCAATGAGCAAGTTCTGCGGCTTCAGATCACGATGCAGCACGCGATGAGCATGGCAATACCGCACACCCTGACACAGCTGCATCATAAACTTCTTGACCATCTTATCGTCCATGCTCAGGCTCTGTCCCGCCAGCCCAGAGCCCTCTGGCAGCGCCTTGCCCCGTCCGCCCTGGCTAACTGGCAACGCTTCCATGTACTTCTTCAGGTCCAGGTCCAGGAACTCGAAGACGAGGTAGAGCTTGTGGCCGTCGGCGTGTACGATGTTGAGGAGGCGCACGATGTTGGGGTCGTTCATCTCTTTGAGGAGTGAGATCTCGCGGATGGCCGTCGACGGGACGCCTTCATCTTCGGCTTCGAGGCGGATCTTCTTGAGGGCGACGATGCGCTGGTCTTTGGTGGTGAGGTCGCGCGCTTTGTAGACGACTCCGTAGGTTCCTGAGATTATGTCAGTAGGCGCGTGGGAAGCCTTTAGGGTATAGCGTACCCTCTCCGACCTTCTCCAACTTCTGGTAGTTCTCCATGGTGGCGGGCTGGGGACTGCGATTGCTTCAGACGACAAGCGGTCAAGCGTGTTTAGGTGGATCGCAGGATATGCAGTTTCGCCGCGAGTCTGTATTATTCCCGGTTCGAGGTGAGGTACGGTAGTCGAATACCTCTCGTGTGTACCTGTGGTTAGTACGTGCGGGCAGAGAGGAAGGTGCAGCGGGGAGCAGGGGACGAGGGTGTCTGGTGTTAGGAAATTCGAGATGTAAACACCCTTGACGCATCGGGCAACGCGCACCCGTCAGCCACAAACGCGAGCTTAGTCAACGATATCTCCCACGTTTGTACAGCCCCATCATTATCAACATCTGCCTGTGGACCCTGCTCACGAATATCTACACATACATCCTCACTTTCCCAAAACTTTCTGCTCTCGAGATCACACGCAAAATGCACCACCTAGACCCCCATGAACGCCCTCCAGACAGCATACGCAACGTCTACAAAAAGTACCAGAAAATGAAAGCAAAAGACATAGACCTAGATGCCGACATCATCGATCTCTCGAGCGACGCCGCCGCGTCATCAAACCCCAAAGTGCAAGTAGTAAAAGAATACACCGCAGAAGACTTGACCGCCATTTTCCGTTCTTTCGCCGGTGACGGTGAAGACGGGGGAAAACTGCAAGCCACAGATCTGGCAAGATCGGTACCAGTGTATGAACACGAGGATATGCCAGGTAGGACGTTCCCGTGTTTTGAATAAATGAACTATTCCACGCTTGATATTCTGAATTTGAATCTTTTTGGTTTTCAACATCATCTCACACCCCTCATACCTCCATCCCTAACACTTCCCCCAGGCCTCCACATAACCCCGTCCCTCCTCCCCCTCCCTGTACAATCCACTCTCCTATCAACCCTCCTCCACACGTCCCTCTCCTCCCCCACGCACCTCACAAACATACACACCCACTACACGCTCTCCTACCCCACCTCCCCATCCTCTTCTTCCCCCTCATCCCCATCCCCCTCATTCTTCTCCCTCCCCCCTACCTCCCCCCACCCCATCGCTACCCCCCTCTCCCCCTCCATCCACAAACCACTCACAATCTCCCAACTCCTTAGCAAGAAATTGCGCTGGACAACCCTAGGTGGCCAATACGACTGGACCTTGAAACGCTACCCCTCCACGCCTCCTCCACCCTTTCCTCCCAGCATCAAAGGCCTATTGGAATCCTTGTACCCGGAAACGAAAGCGGAAGCAGCGATCGTAAATCTATACAGCCCGGGCGACACTCTGAGTGTGCATCGCGACGTTGCTGAAAGCAGCAGCACGGGACTTGTTAGTGTGAGTTTGGGGTGTGATGCGATTTTCGTCTTAGGGATGTCGAGCACATCAAGCACATCAAGCACAGTGAAGACAGAAGAGAAAGAGGAGGAGGAGGAGGGGGCAGAAAGGACAGAAGAGAAGATCATAACGCTAAGACTGAGATCGGGTAGTGCAGTGTATATGAGTGGGGAGTCGAGGTTTGCGTGGCATGGGGTTCCGGCGATAGTGGCGGGGACATGTCCTGAGTATCTTCAAGACTGGCCCGCAGCTTCGGCAGAGGGGAAAAAAGACGATGGAGAAGGGGAGTATGAAGCGTGGAGGGGGTGGATGGCGGATAAACGGGTGAATTTGAATGTGAGGCAAATGTTCGATTGATCACTGCACTCCACTCCACATCACATTAGAATATAACTACAGTCAATGAGATGGGCAAAAGCATTATCATGTATTAGTACTATTCAAAGCAAAAGGGGGTATGTATATATATCCACATCCACATCCACATCCAACAACCATCGCCCTGCCCACTTCATCACCTCTCCATCAACGCATCCCTACCACAGCGTCACCTTCGACCCAACATCCACATCCTCATCAGACGTACACGTAGCGATCATGAGACTTTTCCACTAGTATTTCCCCGGCTCGCCAGGGACCGCACTCCCCGGTGCCGTCGTCGCACTACCAGGCACCGCACTCGCAGGCGCACTAGTACCACCGCTCACAGCATGGTCAGTCGAGTTCGTACCAGCACCCTCCAGACCCGTGGTCTGGATAGGAGCCGGCTGGGTCTTCTCCTCGGGATACATGTTCTGCGGGCTAGTATCGCCAGAAACAGGGCTGGTGGGAACGTCGTTTGTGACCTTACCGGCTGCGCCGCTGATGACCTGCCACCACTGCTCCGCAGCCTGGGGCGTGTGTGCCTTGAACGCGAATTCGTGTGTCATGGAGAACGCACCGCCGATCTTCCCCTTGGACACATCCTTGCCCTTTACATTAAACTTCTGTCCATTGACCGCACCGATCATACAATCCGGAATATAGAGCGACAGTTCGGGGACCGGGTCCTTAGCAAAGTCGTCGTCTGTCTTGAACTCGTGGAGGAACTTGGAAGGGGTTACGACGTAGTAGTTTGTGTCGTAGGAGCGCATGATCTTGCCCTTCTTTTCGAGCGAACCCGAGATGAGGGGCTGGGTTGCGCGGTGGTTTTGGTTGGGGAAGCTGATGTCGGAGAGGGTGCGGGCGGGAGCGGCCGGGTCGATCAGCACGGTGTTGTTGCGCTGGATGAAGCCGTTCCATTCAAAGTCTTGGGGGATGCGCTGCGATGTGCCGACCATGTCGCCGTATGCGGCTTTGGTGTGCTCGGCTTGCGTGTTGACGACTTGCAGGAACTGGCCCATGCCAGACTGGATGGTCTGGATGATGTGGGCTTCGAATTGGGCGAACGAGTTTTGCACGCTGATCAAGTCCTGGCGGTTGTTGTTCTCCTCCTGGACTTGCTTGTGGAGGCGGTGGTTGACGCCGCGCTGGAGGATGTAGGGGTCGTCGGTCGCCTTCATGTTGCCGCTGTGCGAGTCGAAGACGGCGGTGTGCTGGCCAAGGAGCTCAATATGCTTCTGGGTGTGCAGGCGGGCCTTGTCGACAGCCTTACTGCCCTTGCCAGCTCCCTTGGTGAGCTCCTTGCTCTTGTTCTTGATCTCGGTGTGCAGGCGGTCGAAGATGGGGAGGACGGCGCCCTTGAGCTGCTTTGCGGTCTCGTAGTGTTGGTTGGAGATGCCCTGCCATGGTTAGTCTCAGACTCGGTATCTGATGTGGGAGACGCCGTACCTGGGTGTTGGACCTGATGTTCTCGAACATGCCCGCAATACCACCGAGCGACTGATCGAAGTGGTGGCCCTCCTTCAGGGGATCCTTGACCGTCTGTTCAACGTCAGCAGCTGTATCGCTATCGCATCGAGTCGACCAACCTTTAAGACGCGCTCATACTCCTTGCCGTGTGCGTGGTTCGTCTTCTCGGTAGCTGTGACATAATCCTCGAGGTAGGCGACGGCGTGCTTCCAAGCTTGCAATCGCTCCGCAAAGAGCTTCGTGACCTGGGACATGTTAGAAGCTTTCCCTTTCATCGATCTACAGATCACTCACCTCTGAGGTGTCCTCTCCTGGGATGGCATCGTCGTCGGCAGATCGGTTGGTGAGGCTGCGCGTGGGCATCTCACTCGTGGCAGAGGTGGGCGCAGACATATTGCAGGTGTGTCGTGATACTGAAGAAACAAGGTGCAGTCGTGGAACGTGTCTTCGCACGTGTAGGAGGTAACGTTGTTGTTGCTGTGAAGCTCGAAGACGCGGCTAGCGAGATTTGGTTGGTGAAGGCGGGGTTTGCGTTCTTCCGGAAATGAGCCCGTGTCGTATGCTGCACGAGGGACTTTTATAATAACAAAGATATCTGGTTCAGTAGGTAGCAGTAATGATTATTTTCCAGGGTAAAAATCAGGGTCCAGGGAGGGGTTTAGGTTTGATTCAAGCTCCGTGGGCGCATCTAGATCGACACTCACACATGCCGGAGAAGCAGGGTGCCATGAGGGTTTTGGCTGGCCCTGTGACGTCAACGCTCGAAGCTTTAGTCTAGATCCACGCGGGATCTACGCCAGGAAATGGGTTTGGACTGCTGCTGCGCCACGATCCTAGGGGTGATCGCGGGACAGATCCTGACCACATGGTTACATTCAAGGTCGTTGACGTATCGTGGCTTCATGCCATTGCGCCCGAGTGTGAGAGGGTTGTCAGGGTCTCCGCCCGACGCCATAGTACCCCCACATTAGCACCGAGGACCCTCATCAACCCGCTACTGACTAGCCTGGCGGCTGAGATCGAGGGCTTTAGATCTTCCAAGGTCATCAGCAGCCCCTGTCCGCTTGTTGCTCAGTACATGCGAGAAATTATTTGTCATGCAGTTGAAGTACGCGACGTTGGGGACATAGTTCCAGCTGAGCATGGCGAGCAAAATCATAATGTAACGGGAACACGTCACATTTGAACTTTACAAAGCTTGCAACTACGCATACAGCCAACTCTACATCTCACATTGTCGGCGCCCCATTGTGCTACACACTAAGTAGTCACCGTAACCCATCAGTACTCCATAGCATCTTCAAACAGGCCCCGCAACTGCTCCCTCTCAGCATCGATGTTCTGCATCTCCAAGCTCGGTGCTAGCATCAGCACTCTTGCTTGAGGAATCGTACCCTCAACCAGTTGATCGAGATGTTCCTTTCCGAAACCAAGTGCCTTCAGCCCACGCGGCTGATCACCAAGCTTAATCAAGAACTCCGCTAGTGCTTCGCCTAGCACCTCTCCTGCACTCTCTGCCTTGACATTCGAGATATCGACACCGAAGGCCTCTGCTGCAGCCAAATGCCGTTCGGGGTTTGATGCGCCGGTGAATCTGAACACTGCGGGCGCGGTTACCGCAACACTGACACCGTGAGGAATAATGGTGTGGTCGACATCGTACCCTGCGTGTTTGTAGCCAGGGTTCTGGCCTGAGATGGGATATGACATGCCGTGGCAGAGATGCACGCCAGCGTTGCCAAAGCCAACACCAGCGAGTGTTGCAGCCAGTAACATCTGAGACTGTGCCTCATGGTCATCGGGGTCTTTGACAGCACGCGGCAGGTACTTGACCGTATCCTTCAAAGCCTTGAGGGAGAAGATGTCGGAGATAGGGTTTGCACCTTGATACGCTGGGCGGTTGATGGGGTTGGTTGGACGCGGTGTACGCTCGTAGTACGGTATCGCGGTCCATGACTCGAGGGAATGGCACAGTACGTCGAGACCTGAAGAGGCGTGCACAGCCGATGGCATGGTACGTGTGTTGAGCGGGTCTACTATGCCCAGAGTGGGCTTCAGATTGCGATGAGCGATACCGGTCTTTGCGCGCTTAGAGACTAAATCAAAGATCGCTGTTCCAGTTGTCTCAGATCCTGTTCCTGCGGTTGTTGGTACGGCGATGAGTGGGAACAGCTTTGATGGAATAGGCATTCCCTTGCCTAGTGGGGCGTTGACGAAGTCTAGGAACTCTGCGTCTGGGAAGGTGGTGTATAGGTTCATCAGCTTGGCTGTGTCGATGACACTGCCACCACCAACCGCTAGATACGCATCCGGTTTCCATGGCTTCGCGAAGTTGATGGCTTCCATTATGCTGTGGTCCTTTGGCTCCACTCTGACCTTGTCGTATATCTCGTACTTTACTCCCTCCCTTTCCAAGCCTTCAATTACTTGTTTCATTGCATCTAGCTTCCTCACGTTGGGGTCTGTGACGACCATGACGCGCTTGCTGCCCATGTTCTTGAAGTCCATGCCAACTTCCTTTGTACACCCAGGCCCGAATCGTATGCTCGATGCTGCCATCTCGAAAGCATATTCCTTTTGCTGAGAGTGGTCGAGAGGCGTTGCGAGATGTCGTCGTGCTTGCTGTACAGTGGACGGCGATTGGTGGTAGTTGGGATTCGAATGGCAGGGGCATGACGGAGGATGCGTATATTGTACAGTGCGTAGGAGGTTCATTGCGCGAGCTGCGCGCGAGGGCGCGATGCGAATTGCTGTGGAGATCACCATGGTGACGGTGTCGTGAGACTGTTCCTACGTTACACAGCTGTCAAGAGCGATGCGGGGATTGTACGTGTTTCTGGAGAGATACAGAGTCGATTCCTTGAACGAAATGTCGCTCGAGTGATATTTAGGAAGCGCTGAACACGGTAAGGAGGAACGCAACCGCGTGTAAAGCGTGCCCAGGTGTGGAGAAGCTCCATGACGACCGTTATTATCCGCCATACATCGCACCAGAGCGCAACCTCGGATGATAGCTACTCCAATTGCTGCATTCGGTAAACCGAGAATGTGGGGTAGCTGAGGAATGCCGATTGCGGGTCTGGGTCGGAGGTATCGGACCTTTCCCCGTACTTCTCCAGTGTTCACCTCTCCACGATGTTTGCGAGCATAGGCATCAGGAACCAACGATGAAGACAGTGGTATCACCGCTTCGAGTGTACTTCCCCAGCTTTCGCGCACGCGATCGTGTGTATCGAGTGGTGGATTGGCCGCGCCAGCGCATACTGAAACTATTGCCAACGCTCCTTCACCACAACAGCCCACACACCGATCAGTCGCACCTTTTTCGGATTCATCTCCGGAACAAGTAGAGGCGGTGAAAACACATCGTCACTTACGTCGGATATTGGCCACTCAGTGACCATGCGGCACGGTCAAGCGCTCGTGGCGACGTCCTGAGGGTCAAGTACAACCAAGGCGGACGTCACTCACAGCCCTGGAAGACTGCGGAATACCGAAAATCGATCGTCGATTACCTACCTGGGTGTTGGTGTTGTTGCGCTCAGGAGACATCCCGAGGTCGTGAGCACGGGCTCTGAGCGCTTAGCCCCCAGCCTTCTCGCTGACAACCAATGATGTAACACATCTACCCGCCCGCCCTGAACACTGTTCGCTTGATCTCGCGATACCGATCTATACCACGCGACACCGGAACGCCGGTCCTGGGACTGCTGCAATGCGATGCTGAACGTGTTTTTGGGCAGGCTGAGGTTTAGTTACATATATCCAGCATCAACATGCGATTCCTTCACGCATGCGCGAACTGCGAGAGCCTTCGTCTGAAGAAAGATTGCGAGACCCTGGCTTAGTTGGTGTGCCTCGCTGGCGGTTAATGAATACATCCACAGCGCTTAAAATAGCCTGCTGGCTGACGGTTTCAAAACACTGCAGGAGCCAAGCTGCAAAGGGGTTGCCAGTTCGACACACTCGCGCCGGAGTCGACAAATGAGAACTGCAGATGCTGTTACCCGAGAATGAGCGTTGGCGGTAGTCTGCACAGACTCCTACGCCATCTCGTTGCTACAACGTGCGTCTGTTAGCCTAGCGTATCTTCCCTCGGAGAGAACCTGTGGCACGGTACCTTTAGTATCTGATCTTCGCCCTGCTGGTAAGGCTTCATCTTTTCGGCCCATTATACCACTTCTCCACTTTACATTCTCTTACCATCTCTTTCGTTTAGTCATTTCATTTGGGTTTATGCATACAAGCTAGCATTAGTGGATCCGAGGGCCTCTTGTCTCCCTTATCTCGTCACTTTCAATGAGTCTCCTGTTATACGTCCACAAGCCCGAAAGACGCCGATTCAGATCAAGGGAGAAGGCACGAAACCTCATCCACACATGCGAACCACCTGAGTCGCCGGCGACTCAGGACAGTCGTTGCGATGCTATAGAAACGGACGGACGGCGTTGCCGTCTCCTGCTATCGACCGAGGATCAGACATGGTGCAGTTGGCACCTCAGGGAGCAGAATGATTTGAGCACGCGCTGGGAAAAGCTTCAAATTGCAGCGGAAAAGATCGTGGTATCCGACGTACACATGGCCAAACAGAAAGTCCTCAAACTTCGTTTAGCTGTCGAACTACGTCGTCGTATTAGGGAGAGGTTTCATACCCGAGGAATCGACACCGTCGATTTCATTGAGTGGATCGCAAAACTGGAGAAAGAGGTCAGGACGTTGGCGAACATGATCCTCAGTACGTATTTCACCAGATTAGCGCTCCCACATATGATGCTGATCCCTTTAGTGTCGAACCTCAACCGCAAACTTCTACCAGATACACCAGGTGGACTCAAGGATAACAATCTCTCAGAACAGATCATGATACTACAGTCTCCACTGAAGCCTGCAATACCCATCGGATCTCTACAAGGAATAGATGACGGCACCATACTCGTCCTCAAACATTTCTCCACCGACCTATGCGCGGACGCTATTCGTCGCTTGTACCATATCTTGCCCGACTTACACTTTTCATCTCAGCTATCAGACTCGCCAGTACAAGACGATACTGTTGGAGACACTGGAGCCGAGATCGTGTGCGCCTGGTTCAGGATAATGATACTCAACGACAGCGAAGCCGATGCCCTAGAGCGCGCAACAAGGTGTAGAAGCATAGGCGAGTACCTATCCGGTTGTCAAGCGAGCCAACTGGAAACGTATTGCGACTTCTTCGAGAAAGCCTGGAGACCACACGCTGTGCAATATCTCCGGGTGGCGATCTGCGCACAAACGCTTGCTGGCGGCGACATCAAAACCGTTCGACTACTTAGTGGAGACGTGCCTAGCACTAGTGAAGGTCTTCGAATGACCAAGCCATGCTGGGATATACTGTCAGTAATACACAAAGTCTATTTGTCCTCTACTAACCTTACCTAGGCATCGCTGGTTCCCAACCTTGCTCACCCCTTGGACTGTCGCAAGCATATGTTCCAACTTCGAAGACTACACTACGCTCTGCAAGTTGCTCATGCTCGGGCTATATCGCGACAACTGGTACAACCCGTCGGGTATCTTGAGCGAGTGTGCGACTGGCATCTACTTCGGCTTCATCCCCACGAGTAAAGGAGAATTCAGCAAGGCAACCAAGACTATCGAGAAGGACCATGGTCTGGTACAGACTCAAGCACGGAATTACCTGTGCGGCCAAATGGCCATCGGCGATCCGATGACTCAATACTTCCTGGATGAGCTACGCAGGCGGACAGAGAGACTGTACCTAGTGGTCTACGAAGGCACCAACGTTGATGCTACGGTCCATCCCACGGAAGCTGACTTGTTCATAAAGCGCACGCGCTCCGTACAAGACCTTACGCAAGACCCTGAAGCAGACTGGACTACCACGATCACGCTGGAAGACATCAAGAACGACATTCGGTTACGCAAAACGTCCATGTACGACCCAATCGTCGTTGACTCGTGGCAGTTCATCATCATCGATCGCGAGGTTGGAATGCCATTCGATCTGATCGACATCGTTCAAGACACACTGCTTATGCTCGCTGGTGACCCTTCCCCTCGAAGGATAGCAAAACGAGTCGTGTCGGAAGTCATACCCCCATCCGTACAAGAGATGTTCATGGAAGAGATGTCCATTGAGTGCTCGGCTGACATGCGCTTCCCTGCACCGCCCGAAGTTCAGTACGAAGGTCATCGGTACCGCCACTACTCGCCGGACAGGAACGCTATACTTACGTACCAGAAGAGAACAGCAACTGAAATCCGTTCCCGGGATTCCAACCGCTTCATCCGAAGAGTCGTCGACGACATGGAACGTTGCGGTATCGTTAGCCTCGTTCAAGAGTACGAAGAGCCTCAAACCCGTCCCATCATCATGCAAGGCTCTGACGGCGCTCTTGATCTATACTTCCCTTACGACCACAGCGACAAGACCACCATGATACCCGAGCTTCCTCTACCCACCCCAAACTGCTTGCTTGACTTCGCCCGAGCCTTCAAACAGCAGAATCCCGATGGCATCATGGCGAAAGGCTCAATCCAGACGCACTACTGCGCATGGCCCATGCCTTTCATCAAGAGTCTCGGTAACATCGGACTAACTTTCGCTACCTGGGAAGGCCACATCTACCGCTGGAATGCGATGCGTAAGTCTTCGTCGCCATGGTACCTCCGTCCGGCCTCATTGCTAACCATACCGCAGCCTTCGATCGCCCTTGGTCCGCTAATGCTTGGCAATACTATATCCAACACTGCATTAACTCCAGATACCCTTTCGTAATGTTTTACCTCACCACTTTCGTTATTTGCGCAGCGGACCGGGCGGATGCAGAAGATCAGGCGGCAATGTTGTTGGAAGAGACTGAAGACCGTGGCTGGCGTGTCGTGCTTCCTCGTTCTAGCGAGTGGAAGTCGGATATCGACGAACTGAAATTGAACACGCTGTATGAGGGAGTCAAGCCGGCCTAGACTTGGCCGTTCATTCGTTTTGGGAAAGTTTTACTTGGGCCCTCTTTAATTGGGCAAGTAAATTCGGGTTGATGTTGGGTCTTACCTTTTTCTTGAGCGATTTAGCGAGTCCATGTACGTAATGATTCCGTATTGATACCAATGAAGTTTTTTCTCTTTCGATTCCCACGCATGTATGAGACGTGTGGAATTCGGGGGGTGTAGTTGGCTCCCCGCCCCTCGGACGTTGCAGTACCATGGAGTGGGGGTCATGAGATCAGAATAAGGGTACCGAGACGACCCCGTGAATGGTAATATCGGAACCCCAATTCGACTATGCGAACGGACTTGGCTGCCCTGGTCTTGGTGTGGGCTTGGATATTTAAACTCTCATTTTCCTCGCTTTCTACGAGTATAGATTTCTCACCAACTTTCGTTCTGCTAATAAGTGCTAGGGCGGGAAGAAACCAAGAAGTTCAGACAATCTCGTACATTGCCGCGGATAACATGGCATACCAGTAAGTTACTCCCGTGTTCTAGGTTTTGATGGCTAACATGTGGAAAGACCGTCAGATTCCTCAAATCCTTCAGATATGGAGATGTCTGATGTCCTCGATGACGAAACGACTGAGCGTCTATACGATGAGCATGACCACGAAATCGAAATGTTTGTGGAGGATGAGTCCGACAGGCCTCAGGAAGAGGCAGAGCCTGAGGACCTCGATAATGCAACGACTGAACGTCTATATGATGAGTATGACCACGAAAACGAAATGCATGTGAGGGATGCATACGACAGACCTCTGGAAGAGGAAGAGATGGAGTCTGATGACCTCGGTGACGAAACAATTGAAGCGATTGAGCGTGTATACGACGAGATTGACCACGAAAAGCTCATGAAGGACAAATACGACGGGCTTCTAGAAGAGGCGGAAGCTAGACAATACGAATACGACACCAAGTGCGTAGCAACATTGCGTTATGAATAAGTCTACTGTTAACGTTGCGCAGCTTGTCGTCAGAAATGGTAGACCTTCACAAGCAACGCGATGCCCTTGAAAGAGGATTGAGAATCATCACTCGTCGTCTGATGTTCCAGCGAATGCAAAGTCACCCCAGAGAACTTCGCGATATGGTCTATGAAAGAATATTCGAGGACTCATATATCAAGCTAGAGGCGGAGCAAAACGAAGAAGTCGATCCAACCCACCATCCATGGGGATGCTCGATCAAACCCAGAAGCTGCATCTCTTACGGCGATCGGATAGATTTCGAGCTCTACGCTGCCGACGCTGCTAACGATGCGATGAAGCTTGAGCTAGCTCAAGCATGGTACGAAGCGACGACTTTCTGGACTGCAGATCCCTGCACCATCGCTTCCTCCCTGTCCCGATTCAAATGGAGTGCTGGTCTAGAGAAGGCGCCACTCGACTTGATCAAACACGTCGAAATCTGGATTCCTGTTGAAAATCCCCGGGATACTGCTAAGGAGACGACTATCTTGGAGAGATTTGAGTCTCTGTTCCAGCTCAACAAGCAAACGACCATTACGATAGCTCTACAAGACCTCTGTTCATTCATGGTCTTCAACAGCACCGGTAACAGCACATACATTAATGGCCTGGAAAAGTACGCGGAGCGGGTAGAATATTTGCTTGAACCGTTGGCGCGCCTTAGAGGTGCGGGATACAAAGTCGTAGTTCGAGCAGAGCAGGGCTTGAACTTCGTGGTTGAGCCGGAGGAGACTAATCTGGGAGAGTGGACCAAGAAAATCCGTGCGGCTATCATCAAGGAGATTCCAAACCGATCCTGGGCTTCGCAGGCTGGGATGGAAGCCGTACGGGTTGTATAGCTCAAGTTATACAACTAATGATGTCAGGCGTTCGTTGCGAAGAGCATCTTCTTTAGGAGGTAGTCTGGATAGTTGAGTAGGAAAGTCTAGGCCAATTCAGAATGTAATATTCAGCACATATTCAACGTAGACCCTACTAAAAGCCAAACATGTGACACCGCGATCCACTAACCCCCCTCGCGTTAGCACCACAACCCCAACGCGTAACGACAGCAACCCCAGCATCCTCGTCTCGATATCAACAACATTCCCAGCCCTTTTCCTCGCTCTCTCTCATTCCACTAACCATCAATCTGTCGAGACACTAACCCACCAACCACACTACCCGTCATGTTCTCCGCCGCCGAAATCGCATCTTGCTCGCACAAGCTCCGCGCGTGAATGCATCACTGCATACATCTAGCCCACCTACTGATAAACGCCGCAGCATAACCCTGGCAAACCGTCAACACGTCCTCCGTTTCCAGGCCGAGCAACTCGTACTCCACATTACGTACAAAGACCAAATGGCCATCACGATCTCACCCCCGCGAGCTGCGCTTCGAGCTCGGCGCTATCGGAACGAACACCATAACCGGGGTGCGGAGAAGACAGAGGCGTTCATCACTGAAGCAAACGAGCTGTGCGTGTAAGAATGCATTGATGATGGGGTATCGAGCAAGTGATATATACATGAAGAGGTGAAGTCTATGAAATGAAGTGATGTGAAAAAGAATACAAGACCCCGTTCAGGGTAAAATGAACACCTGCCACCGAACCTTAGAGTCTACATTACCTTCGTGATGTCACGAATTTTCTTTTTAAGACCGATGTAGACTGCAGGGCATCTGTTCGGTTTTCTAAATAGAGTAGTGCGAAACATTGCTTAGTGACCGTCCTAACTCTGCTGACCCATACCTTCGTTCAGCGGCGGGGACCACTCGAATAAGTCTAGAAATGAGACCTCGTCTTCTTGACTGTGGACAAAGCTTGCATCAGACCTCGGAAGAGCCTGGTGATGATACCCGGACAATGATCCTTGCGCAGACGGAATATCCTGATGCATGTTGTAAGGTGATGCTGCGGAAGGTAGCGATGGTGAATAGAAAGAGAAAGGTGACGCTAGAGGGCTTTCATGGGTTGGATCCACTGAGCCGTGTATGGAGGTAGGTCCGGTGTATGGACATGTCGAAAGAAAGTACGATGAAGAGGCGGTGTCGAACGGTTGGTGGCTCGGCAAGGTAGTCAGGTTCGCCGACCCAACATTGCCGCTTACATTAGCTGGCGAAAGTGGATGCCCGAAACTATGGGCAGGGCGAAGAGGGTACAGATGCTGAGGCGATGGCCAGCCTTCCTGTCGGACGGCATTGTATGGCGCAAGATTCTGCTGGCCGAACTGGAAGGGCCAGATAGCTTGGTGGAGTGGTGCCGCTTCTACGGCTTGCTGGAGATCATTATGGAGTTGCTGAAAGTCTCGGTCCTCGCCTGCTGCAGGATCGTACGACTGGGATGGTATCGAAAGTCCATTTCCAGCGCCCCTGACATTGAAGAAGTCGCGTGTAAGCGAGCCCTCAGTTGGCACTTGCTGTGTGTCCGGTAGAGTATACGAGGCCTGGACTGGTTGTGTCATGGGTACATGCGTTCGAGGGGTCTGCGGTGCTGAGGCGAGGTTGTTTCGGACAGACCTCTTACCTGGTCGGCGACGGGGCGGGGGTCTGGCTTTGGCCTCGCGTAACGGAGTTGTAGCAGTGGGCGTCTTGTCCTTCTTTCTCTTGACGGGATCGGGATGTAGGCCCGGCTGGCACTTGCGCTCGTGCTTCAACAGGGCATCATTGCGGGCACATAAGACGTCACACTTTGTGCACCTCAGAGGGCTGTCGTGGTGTTGGGTCCGTATGTGTCGTGCGAGATTGTTTGTCCTGTCGCGCCCAGTGAATGGCACATTGCATTGTTTGCACCGAACCTGGTGAGAGGTCGATGATGGCGATGCAGGCGCGGAGGAAATGAGGTGCCCAGGTGCGTTTGTATCGACCAGCTGCTCACCATGTCGAGGATTGGCTGAGCCATCTGTGGGTTGCAGCGGTAGGCCGTTGGTAGAGTTCGCGTGCGCGTGTACGGTGGGAGGGATGCCGTTGGCTTGATGTCCGGAAGGCGGCGTGTCATCGAGCTGGTAGGGAGCTTAGTCATAGACGTGCAACGAAGCAGAGAATGGCTTACATGAATGCCATGCTGCGACAAAGGATTAGGAGGAGGTGCCGTGACACTATGCGACTCTACGCCAATGAGGTTGTATGCCGACTTGCCGGCGCCCATGAAAGAGCGCAAGGGACGGTCGAGGGGTTCATCATGGTTGGGGTATATCGGCGCCGACATGCTGAGATGTTGCCCTCCCTCTAGTCCTGTATGTGGTGGGACGAAAGGTGGGTGAACCACCCAAGGTGGTCAGCGGAGGGTGTGAAGGTATGTGCCGCGGTTTGGTCCAATGCGATTTGGTCGAGGCGCATCATCGGTGGGTGAAACAAACGTCCGAAGGAGGGCTGGGGCAGCAGACTTTATGCATGGGAAGGTGCTGCGAAGCCGTGAACGAAGAGCTTCCCAACGGCAGCCAATGTGGTGCGCCTCCAGCCCGCAAGTGTGTAATTGCTCCTTTGCTCGTCCTCCCACGCTGCATTATCGTCACAAGAAGGCTAGCCGGTGCCCCGTGCGGGGACTGATGTATGAGGGGAGAATTCGTAGGGCTAGCCTAGGGGAAGGATGCCGGAAGGATGCCGAGAGCGTTGGAGCTTAGATCGCGACCAGGATGGCCTCGTAGGGTGAAGCAATGAGGACGGCCTTTCTGAAGTCGCGCGTTGGTATCTCGTAGAGGGAGGGACGGGGCGAGTGCGCAGCCATGCAGGGAGCTTAGCAATTCAGCAACTGGGAAAAACGCGATTTGTACGTCACAGGGAATTGTCGTATGAGAACGTGGTGGTACCAAGAGCGTAAGCCACTCAGGCTAGTATACTTCAAGTCGAGGCGGTGCACAGCAAGGCAACCACCAAGCATGGAAGCATAGAAGCTTTTACGTCTCAGATCTCATTTCCGCTCGCCGCACTGTAGAGGCACGATAAATGCAGCAGGGAGTGGTGAGAGCATCCATAATGGTATGGACGCGTCTCCATCGCGAGCGCGGGAGTGCCTGGCGTCACCGCGAGCGGGGTGTGCAGTGCACAGACCGCGACGAAGGCACCTGTGGACCTATCGTGATCGCAAGCGGGAGGCGGAGCAGCGAAGGATAGTGGCAAATTTTCAGAATGCGCGCAGCTGTTTGGTGTTATGGGAAGCTCTTTGCGCCCAGGATGGGGGACTCTTACCAAAGCTTCTTGGGTGGTGTGGGTGGAGCGTGTAATCTCCATCAACTGCTGTCCTGCGCACGCCAGCCAACTTGGCGTCGTGGCTTCGCTCATGAAAATTTTCTGAGCATGAAACAATGCGCAAAGGTCGAGACGCGTCCTTCGTAAACATGCTGGCGAAGGACGGGTAATTCATCTTGTTCGACGGATGACGTCGGTGGGTGAGGGGTACCGACTCCGTGACGCTCGGAGGCGGCGCTTACGGCTATCTCAACAGTCTTCGGATAAGATCTTGGCTTCGTACGTGGCACGCTCAACGCAGTGTCAAAGCGTATCGCACGCTGCATGCAGTCAGCAACGTGAAACGGGTTCTGGCCAGAGTTCGTGCGATGTGATGGTGCATGGAGCTACAGCTTCCCCTTAGTTGCACTGTGACCTGTCAGGGCAAGGTACCACTTGACACCGCACATGTCGATCCCGTCGTTTCCACAAACGCCCGCCTGTCGGGCCCTCTCTAGTATTGCATCATATTTATCCTGGCCCTTGACGCCGATCGTGATCGACACAAGGCCCTCTGGCTGCCCTTGTCTCCCTGGTGTGAATCCCAGCCTGGCGTTCGTGAAAGCCAGCAGGTCGCGGCTTCGCACGACGCCAAATATCGCTTCCCACTCCCGTGCGGCCGCTTCGTGGCCAAGGTCGCCGGGCTGCAGGCGCAGTACACAGCCCTCTAGCGTAAGGTGTTCGGTCCGCTCCATGCCGGCCCTATAGCGGTCGACGTCTGAACCGCAGGCATGCCATGGGGAGAAGCGAGACTGAACTGGCGTTGGATTCTTCGGACCCGGTGCGTGGGAATCGAGTTCTGGCATCATACCGCCTATCACTTCATTAGCCGTATAACCTTGCAATTGTTAGGTGCCTAGCGTACCCTTGATGCCCTTTGGATGGTATTGAATGCACACCGAATCCGCGTAACTATGCTCAAAGATGACTTTCGACAGTCCCTTCGCTTCAATGTATTCGCGTCGCTTCTTCGCATCCTCGGTCTGCATGATGATCATATATCCGCCGTCGCCGCGCTTCTCGATCAAGCGTCCGGCAGTCGTCCCTGACTTAATGGGCGAGACTACCTCGATGAAGTCGCCGCCGATCGGTACTGTAGTCATGTCAGTCGCTGAGCTCAGAAAGAGAAGGGACCATAAACATACTGAGGAAGTTCTTCAACCCCCATTGCTCAACAGCTGGATCCTCGAAGACGACTTCTGTTCCTAGAACGTATGTCTGGCACCTCTATCAGTTCTCGAAATGTCTACCTTGACATCGACGGCCTACAAGCTGCTGCTTCGCGCGTTCGATATCCTCCGCGACAAGTGCGATCTGGCGTAGACGCGTTGGAGCCGGAGCAAGAGCCATGTTTGCTTGAAGATTTTTCCAAAGGAGCTATCCGATGGGCTAGAATTCAGTTGAAAGAGCGAGATGATGGATTCGGGACGCGTAATGCCTCATTGACGCTTACTCGAGCTCAGCGGCTCAGCAGCGAGTAGCTTGTTCCCCGCATCAGCAGCCGCGGCACTTCCTAATGCAAAAGCTACAACGTTAGTGTATTGGATTAGTAGAGCATCAATTGGGATCAATGAGAAGATTGATGACATCGCAGGTATCGACTGAGATACGTATCTGGAGCGGTATTGTGACGTGGTTAGGGCGTGATGTTGCGATGTTTCATCGCGACTGCCATCCGGTCGGGCCGAAGTGCCGAAGCACCGATGCTCTCGTCCGATCTCCAACGCGCCTTCCAACAACCTTCTTTCCACTTCCGCCGCTGATACGCATCAGCATTCACAAGTGAATTCATCTAGTCATCGCGGCGAATGAACGACACGCATTGCGCTCCTTCCTTCGTACGCCTTTCGAGTACATCATCTACAATACCGGGATGGTTGGGCTCCAATGAGTTGTTTGCACGACTAAACCCTAGCCTGGAGGTATGCGACTTTAATGGACTGATATTGTTATAGCGAATATGTCTGCGAATACCTACAGACTAGGTTTGACGAACGTTCTTGAAAACGAGCTTCTTCGTACCCGTGCGCTCATTTACCGACTGACTGACACACCTCTTACTTTGTGGACATTGATAAGCAGTCACCGGGTTTCTGAACAGCCTGCCTGACCTTGAACGAGCTTCTGCGCGTGAGGCACGTTATCTGACAACCGTTTGCCGACTTTACCTCGTGTCCGCAAGGATATGTCATGCCGCCTTCTTCGTGTCTATCATCGATTGTCAACAACAATACTTCGCAATCAACTTCGGTACTCGATCTATACACAGCGAACTCACCGCGCGCATTTATTCATCAATTCGGATCTTCCGGGCGGATTTACATGGCACGCTGAATGTGGTCCATAAGGTCCTACCATCGCCGCTCGTCACTGATGCTATCATACATACGAACTTCACTGGCGTTTGCCGGGCAAAAAGACCTGTCGCAGCAGGGCATCGATCCTTGACTTCAACCAGAATACACGTTATGGTAAGAGACCACCAAGGACCTGACTACCGGCTACGGCCTTTCATCTACTACAATTCGCTCATCTACCGATCACTGCACATTATCGAACTCTCCATACATCTTGTCTCTGGTTTTCGGGTGTTGTAGCCTTTTGGTCATGCTTTCTCAAGCCTACATCCGCAAGACTTCAACATAGGTAACCACAGCGTAGGTTCTCATACTGCACGGAGCGATCTACATGGACACATTCCCGAGTCAAGTCTCCGCAGACTTGAATCTTTTAGTACTGCTGCACTATGGCCTTCCTCCTATCGCGCCTGCGGTCAGATTCGCCAGCTCTACATTGAACTTTCGGACATCACACGTCGAATTACATCTGGTATACCGCATTCCCTCCCCTAACCGGCTCTGAGCTATAGACACTTTCGCTAGGAATCAGGCTGCGTATATCGAAAGGCCGTTGTATGCGCCTAATGTCACAATCTCATACCATGGTAGCTATCCTCTGCTTCGCGACTAGCCACACATCACGAGCCAGTCACGACTATTTCAATAATAACGTCACTACATCGACTTCAACAAGGAACCGCGTTCGACTCAGCAATTATAATGGATGTCTCGATAATTACAAAGCGCTCATCGAGGAATGACTGTCAGATGGCTTCCTTTCACTTTTGGTAGCATGTCCTGAGGACGTACTACACATCTGGAACAGGAAGCCGCCCAGGTTCCAGCTGATCAGGAGACCCTTGTGCCGCAAAGAAAGAGATCACTTCCTCACAATCACGGTCACGGCTGACCCGTTGAGTCATCCAAACCTGTCGACCCCTCCCTGATCAAGACAAAATTCAGTCCATCAAGATTATCAGTACGTCATCTGCGTCTGTTTCTGACGCGCTGAAGTCCGTTTAAGGGATATACAAACGCTTTCGAAACATAAGACACGCGCGTTTTACGCGTTTTTACGCGTTGTGAGCTTCTGTAAGCGTCTTGTCGGCTTCACCACGGTAGCTCGGGTCCGGTGCCCGAGCGCCCACCCTGCCTGTTCAAATTCGTCTTCGCGGTCACCTCCGATTATACTCTCTCTTTACGACTCTCATTCAGCTTCGAAGTATCCGTTCATCTTCTTGTCATTCTTTATAAAGGCCGCTGTTCCCGTAGTCGTCTTCCCTTTCTTCGGCCACTCCCTCGCTTCTGTTCCGGAGACAACGAGTCAACCGTTCTGTTCTACATTTTCTAGGTAAGTCCCTCTTTTCTTTACTGTTCTGTTCTGTTTAGCGTTCTGCGTTTTGCTTTGGTGGGAGCTTCAGTGGTTTATAGCTCTACAGTGAGCTTGTCAAGATGTCGGACTCTGTCAACAACCATTTCTTCGCGATCGCGGCGGCAACACCGCTTCCTTCTATCGAGGGTCAAGACCCCGTCAACAACGGCAACCTCGCACCTCCGCTACCTCGTACTCGTTCTCAAGTCTTCGCACTTCGTTCACCTTTCACGGTTCGACCCACTGTCCTTTCCGCACCCGTTGCCAAGAAGCCGAGTACAAAGCCAAGCAAGAAGCGCAAGCCCGATTTCACCATCTTCGTTGACACCGAGGCGGCCAACGACGTCCCGAGGCCCATTCAGACACCCAAGCGGTCCAAGACCAACAACTTACGCACTCCGCTCGGCGACAGGACCTTCTCTACTGCTTCAACGCCCTCGCCATCTCCCCGTCTTCCCGACACCCCGTTCCGCTTCTCGCCTGCCGACCCTCTCTGGGAGAACACCGAGAACTACGAGCCCTACATTGATACTCCTCCCACGACCCCACTTGGTCCTCCTTCCACGCCCCTCGGTCCCACCGCCTCGGTCGGCCCACCTCCTCCGCTGTCCACACGCGCTCTTCGTCCTCGCCGTGATCGTGCTTCTTCCTTAGCCAACCTGCTCCCCCCGGCCAACATGCTCGCCTACAACATGCTCGGTATCCAGAACTGGAGGATCAGCTCCATCGGTATCAACCTCGCCTACCGCAAGGTCGCTAGTAGAACCCACCCGGACGTGGTTGCGCCAGCTCAGAAGGAGCTCGCAACGCTGGACATGCAGCAGATCAACGCCGTCAAGGACATGTTGATGGACAAGGTAAGTTTTGATTGCACGAAAAGAATGTGAGATATGTACTGACACCTCTATAGGACCTCCGCATCAAGTACCACCGCGACGGTCTCATCCCCTGGGTCGTCTGAGGCCCCGAGATGTTGTACCACACTGATGATACGATGATCACGATACGACTATAATGCTGGGTTTGTGTAAGAGATACTGGAAGAGAGTTGTGTACAGGGTTTTGCCGCCTGTGGCATCCCAGTGTATTTTCCAAACGGTTGATACGATGAGTATGAGCATGATGGTAATGGTCAGTGGTTGGTGTGGTAATGGGTGGCGATTCGATACCGCCGTGAATTATCATTCATGGCAGTGGTAATGGGCGGTGGAGGACGATTGCCTTGTCTTTCCTTGTTTTTCTTTACTTGCTTTCACGACACGACACGAGCTTATGGTGCTACGCTACATGCACGCATTCGCGCACGACGGATACGTTTTCATGACGCTTAAAGCGACACGATGGTTACGAATACTGGTATGCTCAATACATTACATTCATTTGGAGCTCGAGCGTTGCGATAATATACGAGTGAGTTCCTGTGTGACAATTTCGTGTCAGTGAGCACGTCATACATCTTCATCTTCACGTAAGCTACCCTGGACTTAAGCACGGAATACATGACACAGCATATAGCACAAGAGACGCCGCACATCCCGACCATATACCGAAACCAGCAAACTGAGAGCAGAGTGCACTCCAATTCCTCAATTCTTCGTCTATCGTACTCCGTATATCGTCGCCGGGTCGCCCCATAAGCTTCTCATTCAACGCGACCATCGAACGAAAAGCAACTCCGTGTAATATGCTTCGCTAGTAACAACAACGAGTGGTCCGCCCCATTCGCCCTTCGGGTTGCCAAGGTTCCGGCCCGTCCCACTACAGCATTCATCTCCGCGGACATCTCCGCGGCACACTGGATCGCGAAAAAAAACCTGCCCCGCAGCGTGCCGTGCTTAGCGATCAGGGCCAATCCGTCCTACCGTCGCAACCCTTCTGCATAACGTAAATCGTCTCGATCTCTCGATCTTCCCCGTCCAACACCACGGATTCCATCAATACCCCTCCGTCCTAATCCTCACATAACTATCCGCATTACTAACATACCCCCTGAAACTCGGTCCCAGACTCCAACTCGCCAATTCCCTAACCACATCCCTCGCCGCATCACATAAATCCACCTGGCCCGTCTCTTCATTACTACACAGCGCCTGGTCCGTCGCAAATGACCAATCGCACTGGATATTCAGACTCATATCCATGAGCCACTCCATGCGCTCCTGCATAGCAGGGATCTGAGTAACGAGTTCGCGGAAGGCGGGCCAGACGATGAAGTCGACGATGTTGATGTGGGGCATGAAGAGTTGGTTGGGCGTGGGGCGGAACCATTCGGGGATTGCGTTGTAGGTTTCTGGGCTGGGGGAGATCATCCAGCGCATTAGGTACCAGAAGAGGTACATGGAGCCGAAGCAGGAGAAGGTGTTACCTGCGGGGGGTTGTTAGCGAGGGGAGATTGGGGGATGGGTAAGGTGGAGTTGTTACCCTTCATGTATACGCCGTGCACCATGCCGACTGCCCATTTGGTGAGTATGCCGGAGTTGTTGTATACGTCTTCGTCCCATAGCGCGGCAAGATTCGGATGGATCTCGATGATTTGGTCCGCTGGTATGCCCATGTTCATAAGTGTTGTTGCTTGTTCGTAGATACCAGGGAATGCGCGTTTTAATGAGCCAGGGTCGGGCACGGTGTTGATAGGTAACATGGACCATGTGGGTAGAAACAAGTTGGTGATCTGCGTCTCTTGAATGTCGCCTGGATAGTGGTTGCTTCGGATGCTACTGGAGAATGGCATGTTGCCGAAGAGGTTGCGGAGATTGAGATTCGGGTGTATTCTGATGGTGTTCACGATCGGTTGTCGGCCAGTGAGATGCGTGGGGTATGCCGAGCGTATCGTGTTTTGTCTATGTGGTGAGGGCCGTTGGCTTCGAGATGGTTTGGATGACGGTGCCGCGTTCGCGACGCCGTCGAAGTTAGTTCCTTGCTGCAGAAGTCTTGGGTCAATCTGGCTTTCAAGCCTATCTTCCTCCTCACTCTCTTCCCCCTCATCCCTTGTTAGAAGATAGTCCTCTCGATCAAACAGCGGGACTAGGAAAGGATGATCGTTTGATCCGTCCGTCGTTGCTTGTTGTTTTCCCTTACCCGACGCAAATGATGATGAAGGATTGTTTGCCGAAGGCGACCAGCCTCTATTCTGACTTGTTGGTGATGCCATGGAGATGTTAGAGCCTTTTCGAAACTGCGAGCCGCCTTTACTCGTGTCGAATGCGGATTCGTGGCTCATACCGCTTCCAGAAGTGTCGGTAGACTCCTGACCCAGTAAGCTGAACCAGAGTTATCAACTTGTTGTAGCCAGAGGAAGCTGTCGAGTGATGCATACCTGGGGGGATGGCCGGATATCGCCGGGGATATTGTCATTGGGAGGGTCTTCGCGACCTCTTCGGGAGCTTCACCAAGCCTTAGTCGAGCAAGAACAGCGGCGGCCTGGTCATCGGTCCCGGAGCGTAGCGATGTGACTATGCGCTTCAGATCATCCAGCTCGCCAGTCATGCTGTCTCTTTTCATAATCTTCATGCGCTCAGCTCGCGAGACACCTTCGGCGACGTCGTATTGACATGATAGGTCGTTCTCCTTGCATCGGTTGCATCGGGGTCTCGTGCCGTCACACTAGGAATAATCAATCAGCACAGTCCGCGGGGCCAATGAAAGCTGCAAAAGGCCTACGTACAGGTAGTGTCACATGATGTGAGTACCTATAGAAGAGCGCAAATCAGGTATGCAAGGGCCTTGAGTACTTGGAAGTATCATTCAGTGCCCTGCAGTGCTGAGTAGCATGGCATAGTGCCTGAAAGCTGAGCGAGATACCTTGGAATGGTCCAGGGCATTGCTATCGCGTGTAACTCGGTCCTACGTACCTTAGCCTTCCCATTTCGGCACTGCACGCACGCCACGGCAACAGCCTGTCGCTTCTTCCGCCGGTCTGAGGTTGGGCGTCGCTGCCCCGGCTCATCTGAGGCTGGTGCAATGCTTTGCCATCGCTCCGAGTGATCCATACCGTGAATGTCGATGTAGTGGGCGAGATTCCCAGTGCTCAGAGATGCCAAAGTCGCTTGTGGAGCCGGTGGAGCCTAGGCAGTGTCGGATGCGTGAGCGTGTTCAGCAGGCCGTGTTGTTGGGCTCGCCTCGCGCTCTGGAGTTGCGCTTCTCCTACCTGTACACATCTGCAGCGGTTCGCCACTTCCTGTTGCACAGATAAACCGGTCGATGCGCCACGGGTCCCTCGCCTTGGAATATTTGAACAGATCGCATTTGCGACCAAGATCGAATTTGATCGAAAGCTCGGTACAAAAGGCCGACAGCAAGCTTCGTCCGGGAATGCTCTCCTGACCAATGAGATGCTATGGCGCACCATCTCACGTGCTGTAAAGACCGGTCCAGAATAAGGCATCGAAATCTGTTACTATGAAAAAGAGGCGAAGGAGAAAAGTGCATGAGGGTGGAAACCGAGGCTACGTTCCAGACGGATAGATTGGCTAGCTTCGGCGGCACACGTGCGGCGGTTCGGGTCCAGATGTATTTGCTCGCTAGCATTCAACGGGGTTCCAGGCTCCCCAACGCTTCGAGAGCCTCAAACGACCGCCTGAGGTGTGGGTGAAGGCTGGTCATGATTGGACGGCGTACAGCGACAGGTGTGGTGGAGTGGAGGTGGCTGTGCGCGTCGCGCTGACTGCTACCTAGGTAGACTGATCCATTGCAACCGAGAAATATCTCGCATCGAAGTGTGACGTCATGCCATCCACAACATCTCCCAAACAACCTTCTCTTGATCTTAGTAGGCATACCATGCATATACGGCACTGGGCGCGGCAGTTAGGTCGGTAAAGCGTCGTCGCCACCGGTCCTACCCGGTGGGCTCGTCATGTCGCCATCCGTACATTGAGAAAAAAGGCAAAATCGCATTGCGCCACGGAAGAGTTGGCGGACGAGGTTCAAATACAACATGCGTGATTGACGTCACTGGGCAGACTGAACTCCAAGATTACTTTGAGGTGCCACGATGGCAAAATCGGAGCCTAGACCACCTCGCGTTGGAAAAAAACGTCCGACGGATGCTACTGGCTACATGCATCGGCAAGTTGTGTGGAATCGACATACGTTATTTGTCGTGGTATTGCACAGAGATCGCAACACCATAAACGGGAGCGGGTGCCTGTAGTACTGCGACATTCGTGCGTCCTCTTTTGCTTGCTCTACAAGGTCCGGAGTTTGAGGCCGACCCGCCTCATTTTTTCGAGCCCACAGTCAGCACTTCGAAAATAGGGCGACTGATATGGTATGCGCATGGCTTTGCTAGCTATATGTCGACAAACTTTCCCTCTTTGAACTGCCGTTGCATGAAGGATGATATCTGATGAGAGTGGAATCTGAACACTTCAACACGTGATTCTCGTAACGAGTTTCCTCAGCTCCGGCTCCAGAAAACGAAAACGTGTGAACATGCTAGCCACGTTGGTACCGCCAGCCTTGCCGATTCGCCCACGGAGTGCACATTCCGAAACACCTTGACGAAAGGGGTACGAGCCAGACCTCCAAGGGCCATGGGCTTTGCAAATCGCATACCGACACCAAGGTAGCCTCATCTTGGATCCACCTCGGTTGGCCCTCCGCCGAAATCTCGGCCTTCAGCGCCGCCCGCCAATCTGTCGCCAGCGGCAGCTGCATATGAAGTCCAGGTACTATTCAGCTGTGCCTCAACTAGGAGTAGGGAACATGCTTCCTAATGAGGCTGGGCAGAGTCCATCTGCGGGTTCTAGGCTATGAACTTCGTAACGAACTTTGCACGCGAGAATAAGTGTTGAAAATGCGGATACGCGATGAGGTGATCTGTAAGATAAATTGTGTTACTAGCAACGGGCGACTACGCCTCAGAAGTTCCTGACTCCTTGCTCGGCATAGAAAATTCCCTCGGTATATCCTCCACTCTATGTCTTCGCTAAGGTCCTGTACTGACAAAAGAAAGCGCTATACCATGGCCCAATAGAGACAAAACCCGTAATCTAAGCACCCATGGTATCTAAACCCGACCCAATACGATGTCGTTATCCGATGATGTGGTGTCCATACTCTTGCCCCGACTCGCCCTGTTCTTGCCAATAGTGTTGCCGAGCGCTGGGAAGCAGTACCCAGGATGGAATACGGTAAGCACCAACACACTCATGAAGATCATGACACCTTCCAAGATGATAAAGTCCGTCTCGTCGCGCATGAGCTCACTGCCCCAACCATCCGTGAGTTCCGGGATACGGTAGATGCATCGAATGAAGATACCCAAGAAGCCAATGATGATGGCGAACATGAAGCAGCGGAACGATGTCTTGTGGAAGAGCGTCATTGCGCTGGAGGAGAGTTGTTCGCGGCGTTTGTAGGTGCGGATAGTGTACTCGACGAGAAGGGCGCCAAAGAAGGACAGAACGACGACCTGGATGACGACACCGGCCACCATGAGATTTGTTCCGGTGTCTTGTAAATCCGAGCCGCTATCTGCTGTAGCAGCAATGCCACCGCCGGCACCCTGGAGAACGAGCGAGACGATGTCACCAGTGATGAAGATGCGTGTGTACCACACCGGCGGCAAGCGTGACCACGACTGTCCGAAGTTGATGACGATGTGCTTGAGCGTGAGGTATATCCCAGCGGAAACGAAGGCGGGGGAGATAATCAAGCAACAGATCTGCATCTGGAAGCCTGTCTCGTCGTAAGGGTTGTTGTACAGGAGGATGCGTCCGATGTATCCAACGAGCTCGCCCAAGCAGCCTAGACAGAGGGCAATCTATCGGACGTTAGATTCGTCTTGCTAAATCGAGGAATAGTTTACCATGTAGGTCCACGTCTTGTATCGGATACCCAGCCCCAAGTTGATAACCAGGCAGAGGCCAAAGAAGGCCGCGAAGAAAGCATTGGCTTCGATACTGGGGTAGTAGCCGTATAGTGTACCCTCTACGGGACATTCGGGGCCAACTTCGACGCACCACTGAGGGACGTCTACTTGTTCGGGCATCGTCAAGGGGTTTTTGGGAGCTGGAGGGTCGTTGCGATAGGGGTGGAATACTCCGAAAGCGATTGAGATAAGTGATCTCTGGGGAAGATGGAGGTGAGTGCGGTGGTTCGTGATGATAACCTGTTAAGGACGGATGGCCCGGCACCTTATAGCCTACAGTCGGAGATACAGGTGAGATGGTGTTTCGCACCATGCACCGAATCCATACATGGTGCAAGTATAGCCCCAGCCTGAGGCAGTGCGGGCTACGCGTATCTCAACGACCCGTTTGCTAGTCCTAGAATAGCCAAGGATGCGAAATCTGACAGGCGCATGCAGGAAGCCTTCTCTTGCAAGCCACGTTCTAAGTCATCACTGTTTCGCGGATTGCCCCAGGATAGGTCTAGCGGCATCGCTTCGGTCGCCAAGAGTTCCGAATGTGGGTATGATTGGGTGCGTCATGGGCTTTGGGCTGAGCAAATGTTGGTGATGAACTTATTTCACCGGATGTGTTTGCGTATATACGCATCTTCATCCGAATCTCCACATCATCTACGTAGGTGATGTGAAGGCGTGGGCCAATCGAGTATCTTGGACACAGGCTCGCGCGACACGATAGCCGCGAAAGACAACACCGAGTATGCCAAGGACACAGCAAATAATGCGCCAGTCACTACAGGGAGACGATGGAGACTGTAGTAGCAATCGTCTATATTCGACTGTTGTTCGGCCCAAGTCTGTAGACCTCAGAGGCATACGACCGGCGCCATGCTGACGTTTTGACGCATTCTGCGGAGGAACTTTAGGCCACCGCACTGCAGAGACACGGTGAGTTGTCAAGCCACCAAGGAGTCCGACGAATTATCAGTGGATAAGAATTGATTTCTTAGCGGTATCCAGTTGGTTCCTCGTGTTTGATAGGGCTTGGCACCTCATCGTCCCGGTTACTCGGTCTTCGGTCGATGGACGGTTCCTCCTCGTTTGCTCGTTCGCAACCAACAAGCTTTGCACAGCCATGATACATGCGCTCGAATAGTCGTCGTTTTGCGAGCGATGAAATGTGAGCCCCATTGTCTCACCCCTTTATGCTCATTAGCATCAATTAGGGACCCGCGTGAAGATTCGTGCTGGAGCAGCGCCGTGCTTGCCGTCACCGTCAGTAGCCAGGAGGGAAGTAGAGGACAGTTCGGAAACCATGGCGCAAGCGATACTGAAATTGAACAAACAGCTCTGAACAATGTATCGGACGAATCGTGATGCACTTGATGAAGGTGTTGCGATGGACCATGGACGCGGCATCAGCGATGGAACGCGAGAACCCGCCCGGCGCTTCGGCATCCGCATCTCCGACAATCTGGAGCAGCCGTGCGTACCTAGATCTCTTGTATCCCAGCTCTTTTTCGCAGCGCTCGCTCACCGTCTCGCGCGACATTGAAAGATCGCGATTCACACTTACACCTACGAATGGATCGAAAGTTTCCAGCGTCTCAACAAAGGAGCCAAGGAAATGTACCCGGTCCGGATTGAGCGTCGATATTGCGCGAAGAGCAAACTTCAGTGAGCCATAGTCAATGCGACGTCTGCATCATCAATTCCATCAGCTTGGCGTCCGGCTGTTCGGAGACGATGGACTTGTCATCGCGCGATCACGGAACCTGTCACAATACTTCTCTCCGCTGAATGCGAATGACCATGAACCCAACGGACGGCCAAAGGGATGCGAAACCCGAAAGAGATTACTCTTTGACAACCGCCCTTCGATTAATAAATTGCAGGCTGCAGGCGCAAGATTGACATACGCTAGAGGATTCGTAAGACGATCTTGCATGCTTGGGTTTCCAGCGGCTACTTGCTCTCCTTCTCAAGACCCTAGCGGCAGTACACCGGCGTATGTGAAGTGCAACAGTTACTGCGCAATATACCACAGCGTTAGTTCCGGATATAAGACGTTTGGCACCACAACCACGGGACGAGCGGCCCCAGCTGGATGTCGCAGCATGCACTCTTGAGATGGCATCTGGCAGAAACTCCAAAGTCGACACCGAGCAGCCCGAGCATTCGTCAGTCTCGATCTTACTTACGCACGTAATAGCAAACTGTAGAAAAGGACATTGTCTTGCTAGAGCGACCAAGAGCACACGTCGCATACTAAACACTGCAATTACCATCGCGTGGCGTCTGCATTGGACATGCTGTACCACATCGGCTCTCCCACACATGTCCGACTGTCGGTACATGGTATACCAAAGTTTCCGAGAGATCACCATCGTTTTTGCCTCAACCGCACCACGCTAACCTGTTCCTAGTCTAGGCAAGCCATCATGGAAGCATTGAGATGCACGCCACTTGTGTCTTCCATTCTTTTTTAGCCCAGCACGCGAGACAGCGTTTCGGACGGGGTTCCAATTGGCATCTGTCGCTCCTTGCATTTGCATGTGGGTTTTCTTGATCCGCCGAACACCCTATGTGAGCCAATGGCTGGCCTCGGTATCGTCAAGCTTTATACCTCCACTATGATCAAAACGATCAAACCATTCCCGCGTTGCAGCCCGCTTCTCGCATGGAGACGGTCGGACCCTTGTTGCATCTGTGCAACATGGTTCTTTTGCGCGTATCGGGTGCTGGAGCGCAGACGCATTTTACCCCTTCTAGAAGGGCGGTCTGTTCAAAGCCGTTGATCTTAGCCCGTCGTGCAAGGGTTGGGAGCTTCGAAATATTGAATACGCGTTCATGTCTGATCGGATCGATTGAATCATCGTCGAACGGGCCAACAGCGGCAGTCATGTCTATGAAAAGCATACATTCCTACTTAAACTCCCCGGAGCGCTGCTTCTTCAACCAAATATTCACTCATTATATTTCATTCGTTACTTGTTGAGCAACATGCCGGGTCTATCTCAGGCACTCTTGTTGGCGGTGTACGCTGGAGTAGCTTGCGCAAAGACTGTCACTTACGATTTCGAGGTTGGCTACGTAACTGTGAGTACTCTACTTTACTTGTTGACACCAAATGACAACGCTAACTTACTGTAGGCCGCACCTGATGGCTTCGAGAGACAGGTCATTGGCATCAATGGAGAGTGGCCCATTCCTACCATAGAATGCGATGAGGGTGATACCGTTCAGGTGACGGTTCACAATAGCCTTCCGGATCAAACCACTGCTCTTCATTTCCACGGCATATGGCAAAAGGGAACGCAAAACTACGACGGTCCCAGTGGAGTTACTCAGTGCCCCATTCAACCTGGATCGTCATTCACCTACACTTTTATCGCAAACCCTGCTGGCACTCACTGGTACCATGCGCACGAGAAAGGCCAATATCCCGATGGTCTGCGCGGCAAGATGATTGTGCACGACAGAGCTTGGGAGGCGAGCTTGAACATCGATAAGCAGGTGTACCTTTCAATGTCCGACTGGTAAGCAAATTCAGCCTTTTGTGCGTGCGCGAGCTCACAGTAATCAGGTACCACCGCCCTATGCCGGAAATGATCGAGGCTTACATGAGCCCTGACAACACAAACGCCAACTTCGACTCGCCCGACTCTTTCCTCTTCAACGATCAGGCCAAGCCTTTTGACCTCAAGATCGCTAAGAACAAGAGGTACCTTCTTCGCATCGTCAACACCGCCGCTGTCGCATGCGCTCGCTTCCACATTGCAAACTACACGCTGAGCGTAGTTGAGATTGATGGTGTCCAAACGCAGCCCCAGGAGGCAGAGACGATCATCATCTGCGCCGGCCAGAGCTACGGTGTAGTTGTGCAAGGAAAGAAAGACCCCAAGGGATCCTCCAACTGGATTGCGCAGATGATGACAGACATGTTGACCAACGGCGCCCCCTCAGCCGAGGAGCGAACGGTTATCGGAGAAGTTGTCTACGACGACATCTTCGGCGAGATTGACGACATCATCGACAGCATCTCCGATGAAATCGACGGCATCTTGCTCGACGACGAGTGGACGCCGCCTCCGCAAACCATCCTCAACGACTTCACCATGAAGCCGCTTGATGGCCAGAAGCTCATGGGCCCCGTCGACAACCACATCGAGTTCACCACGAACCAGACCTACTTCGAGGGCGTCGGTACCCGCACTCCTCTCAACGCTCAGCCCTGGGTTCCTCCTCAAGTGCCTACTCTTTACACTGCTCTGACAACCGGCAGCATGGACCCCGCTACCTACGGCCCCGGCATCAACCCCTGGGTCATCAAGTCTGGCGAAATCGTTCAGATTGTCATGCACAACCCACACATGTACCCTCACCCCATGCATCTCCACGGCCACGTCTTCCAAGTCGTCGCCACGGGTCTCGGAGTCTGGAGCGGCGATGAGAGCTCGCTTCCCCGAGTACCCCTCAAGCGCGATGGTTTCGTCGTCCCGGCTTTCGGCTACGCAGTTATCCGCTTCAAGGCTGATAACCCGGGTGTGTGGTTCTTCCATTGCCACATCGATTTCCATCTCGTTGGCGGTATGGCTGCTACAATCATTGAATCGCCTGATCTTCTGAAGGGCTCTGTTCCTGCTGCTGGTGTTGCCCTTTGCGACGCGGGCAAGAGGAAGTCGAGCGGTAACTGCGCTGGTGAGAAGGGTGAGATCTCTGCTGCGGACGCGAGCACCAAGTGCAACAACGTGTACAACACGCGTGTTCGTGGTGCGATGATCGAGCAGAACTAGTCTTTTCGCACTTTGCATCTTTTCCTCTTCTTTGTAGAACATTGAATACTGTACATGTCTTCATCTATATTTAATTAGACTGTATCTTATCATACCACTATTTCTTTTCGTAATACAATTCAATGGGCTTTGCCACATCCACACCCGCTCTTGGTCCCGACCCTCTTCTTCCAGCTCCATGTAATTGTCGGGTCGGCAACCATTTTTTGCATCACTGCAGTGTCTTTGTCATTCCAGCCCTTGTCCAGCATGCTCATCTCCACACTTAGCCTCGCATACCGCACCGCCTCCCATTTCATCCCGAAACTACTGTATGTCTCCGCGGCATGCTGATACGCTGTTGCGAGACTAGCATCGAGACGCTCTTGCTGGTACAAACTGATGAGAAGCTCTGCCGTTGCCGGAGTGGCGGCTGAAGATTCCGTCCAGTCACTGAGAACGTCCTGCTGGATAGCCGCAATCTGTTCGAGCCTCGAATCCGATTCCGAGACTAAAGAAGCATGTGCAGTGCATGTGGAGCAAGAACACTTGAAGCCCCAGTTCTTTTCCAACCCACGCATACGCCGTGCGCGGGGCAACTCATTATTTATGTATGTTATAGTGATTTCCTCGCCGGGGTATATGGGTCGGATGGCGTGGACGTAGTGCGCCATCGTCTTTTCGTCGAAGAAGTACGCGGCGTTGGGTCGGCAGTCGTGGTTCAACATGGCGATTTCAGGGAAAAGTGCGGATTGCGCAATGTCATCGATAGAGACTTCGAAGTTGTTGGTCGTGATGCGGTCGTCTATCGCATCGGCATCAGGCGTGTGGCCCATGAGCTCCCAGAACAAAGACTGCGTTGACTTCGGAAGCGTGTCGATACCGCGATGCAGCAGCGCAAGGCGCTCGGATTCGGGTAGCTCGTAAAGATCGGGGTCTGTGATGAGGATAGGTGTGGAAGCGAAGATCTCGTCGCCTCGCTGAAGGGTCTTGTTTGCGACCAGGCCTCTTCCTTTCCCAGGGAATTCATGCTGGTAGAATGGCGGGTTCTCGTAACAGTTGATGCGCTCGAGCGTTTCTGGGCGTTTGAAAGCGTCGTGTTGCAGCATGGCGTAGGCGAAGGTACGTGCGGTGACGATGAAGATGCCTCTCCCCGATGCGAAGTCTTGTTTGCTGAAGACGCAGTAGGGCTCTGCGACTTTTTCGTTGGTGAAACATTCTGGCCAGAATGTCCAGGGGAAGTTTTCTGTTTGAGAGGCTAGGGCGCGTGCGTCTTCTAGGGAGTTTGTGTGGGGTGAGGGGTCGGTGGTGTTGGACTGGAATGCTACTGATGCTGGCGAGTTGCCGTATGCCAACGGTAGGCATTTGCCGTTATCGAGCAGGTGATTTGATGGGCAAGCATCTTGTATGAGAGGTTGTTGCGCAACATTGCCGACTTTCTCATTCGACAGTGCGAGCGCGCTTCCCAGCAAGCTCAGGCTAATAGCTGACTTCATGATGATTGGCTGTGGTTTGTGAGTGGATTCGGTATTCCGGGATATCGTGATATGAGAGCAAAAGAACAGTATGGGTTGCAGTTTCGTTTTTGTATAAGGATGTCTTGAACGTTTGGGTAGAAACTTGAAACGCAACCTGATCGTGAAGCTGGAGATGAAACGATTGCGCAAAACAAGCCGCACCCAGACGCGTCGGAACCACCTTTGGGCGTTACTACATGGGCGCTGTAACATACTGGGTATGAGGCTTCAGCCTTCGCTCAAGAATAGTTACGCGTTAGGGATAGAACATCAGCTTGGCTGGCGTGTTCTCCCTAGGTAGTTATGGCCCCGGGGGTGTCGCGATGCTCAAGCCACGCAGCTGGAGTGGTCTTCGTAGGAGTCGTGCTGCTCATGTTGGGAGTCGCTAGGGTGCGCAAGATACGTTTCTGTGACATTGCTTGCTTGCGACAGATGTTGCTAGGATGTCGGATTACGAGTGCGCGGGGAACGGCGGGAGGATGCACCTGAGTGAAGACGTGACGCGTTTCGAGGGTGAAACCCCAGCGCGATCAGGCCTCGGCAAAACCTGCCCGCTAACCTTTGTAAGAGCAAGCGCGAACCCCACCACTTGAACCTTTGTCGGGAAGCAGCCACGCAGCTAAACCCACACAGGCCCGTCATCCTAAATGCGAACGGCGTCGTGTTGCGCCATCAGATTGCTAACTTCGTATACTTTTGGTGGAACTCCCAGGCCGAGCACGACGAAGTGAGATGAGCTCCTCACCACACTCATACCAGCACTACTACCTAGGTACTACTGCGTCTATTCCAGCTCGAACTAATCTCAATATTTCAGTATGCAGGCTATCATTCTTCCACAAAGTGCAAACGTGGTGGAGGCACACACTGATACCAGCAAAACTTTCCTGCGGCATATGCGGTGAGGGTACATATGTGTATAGGTACATGAAGCTGCAAGGCTCTCAGAACACGGCCATGTGTGAAAGATAATCCATTGGCATATATACGGGATGCTTGCGTACACGAAAACTCATGCAAAGCAATCCTAGAACTAGGCTGGGTCTCTGAACACCGTTTCCCGTGGTTGAAGGTGCGGGATTATGTCCAAGAATCGACGCGCAAGTGTTAATATCAGTCCATAGGCCCGAAAAAGAGGCTTCAGTACCCATGTTGATCTCTGGCGTACTGTAGCGATTCCATTCCTAGAGGATCTCGAAGAAGATGCGCAGAAAATTGTAGATAGCATGGTTACTGACGGCATGGGAGAAGGTATGGGGGACGTTGAGGTAACCGTCGACGTTGTGGAAACACAAGAGATTGGAGTAGAAGACGACTTGGAGCTTAAAGAAGTCGGAGATACCATTGCCGATGAAACTCCCGCAGAAGAACTGGGCGTGATACCAACCTCAACGCAGTAGCTATGGCCAATCTGGTAATTCCCGCATTCAATGGTAAGAGATGGGTTCTGTAGTCTTGTAAGTTCTTCCAAATCACATGAGTCTTACGCATATACTGGTACTGACCCACGCAAGCAGTTGATCAGTGGTGATCAAGTAAAAATAGGCGAGGAGGCAACAAGAGATGCTGTTATCCAGATTTTCGTGCCATAATGTGCAAGCTGGATGCGCACCCGGGTCGACGATACCAATTGGTATTTTGTTTCGGGGACTGATACCCGTGCTGGGCGGGCAAGCGATGGTCATGTAGGCTGGGTCGGAGGATCGCGAGAGCATCTTGCTTGTGGAAGAGTTTGAGTTTTTTTCACCTTTTGTAGACGTGGTCTCTTTTTCAAGGTATGTGAGGGACGACGGGGTATATTGACGAGCGATGGTTTCATCCTTCCCTAAGCATGCGGTACAGCCCTAGAGCAAATACAAAACTTATATTGGTGCACAGCCGACGTCCGACAACTAGACTGGCTATTGCCAGACAACAGTGTTGGTTATAGATTACGGGTAAATTCCAATCAAAAGAAAGGCTGCAATGATGAACAGACTCATACCACGGGTTTCCAAATCGTTCTTCCTAGACGCTCTCGACATGCAATTTCCCATCAGCCCAGTAGTATCGGGCCAAGTACGATTAGGACACCCAGCTGCTGCATTTATTACAGTCTGCGCCCGTCTTGTGACTCTCCCGTCAATGGGTAGTGCACATGATTGCGTGGGCTGTATACCAGGGTTGAGAACCTGACAGTCTTGCTCCGAAGTACTTGAGGGTTGCTTCTGAACTCCAACAGACCCAATCGGTCTGCCGCAGCGTCCCTTTCTCGCGAGCACTAGAGACTCGTCGTCTTCGTCTTCGGAGTACGGCAATAACGCAAAGAAGCTCTCTCCGTCAAACTGCACTGTGTCGTTTGAACCAGTTGTCGAGAGTCCAGTTGTGTTACCACAAGCGTACGTCAGACCGAACGTGTAGCTCAGCCGAAGAAGATCCATGGTGTTGTTCCATAACTGCGAGACTGGCTCAACGATGAGAAGTACATCAGGCGACATTTCTACGCCGATGGTATCGGGGCGGCTTTGACCTGAGGTAACGACGGTGGTTGATTCATAGCCCTTAACGGTGTTCACCGCATCGGTGATGTTCCAGTTCCAGAACAAAGTGTTTTGGCCGATGGCGGAGAAGTTGTGAACCGCGAAGATGACGGGTGATGGGTAGTAGGGCTCGATCAAGGAGTAGTTCGGAGGGAAAACGAGGTCGAACTGTACTGTAGCCGGTGGGTTTTCCGTTCGAAGCCCAGTACATGCGCCTATGAGGCACAGCAAGATTGATGGACGTTGAACATGGCGGCGCATGATCATCCGATAGCGGTTTGGTTTGCGGGTGGGCAAGTACAAGAAGACAAAGTCGAAGAATCGGAAATATCTGGCACAAGATACATGGTGGTGGTTGTGTATACATGCATACGCCGCATCTGTGCCACCAACACAGGAGTATAGTGCGTGCGCTTGGCGACACCGCACATGGGCGTCCGGGTAAAGAGCGCTGCGTAGCTTCCGCTGCGTCGTCTCGAAACACTTAAAACTACGTCGAACGAGCCGTCTGGGAGACTTCAGCGGCACAACATCGAAGTGACGGCTTAAAGTGCGTATTCGTCAACACAGGCCTTGGATCCTAAATTTTGAGAGCGTGGGCTTGTTTCAGCACCTTGTCCCAGCGATGTACTGTGCTGACTAGCTGTACATATGAGCAGGTTTTCCAACGTACTTCCACCTTGTAGCCAGTGGTTTAATGAGAACTCTAGAAGCATATGCTGGACACACCACAGCAGATGTGAACGCAGACCAACGTTCTATAATCGAAAGCGACCGGAACGATATTTGCATATACAAACCATGGATACAATGGTATCAGGCGAAAGTAATGTACTGTGGGGCGAGAGTCTGTGCACGCAGAGAGCCAATAAGAGCCGCTTATATAAGCAGATTTCTATGTGCGCACGAGCCTTTCACCCCTGCGAGACACCCCCTTGCTAGCGTCCCACAGTACAAAACTTCGGCCTTCTACCATCGTATATTCAAGCTCCTAGAAAAGGATTCCGAGTGAACTGAGACCCAGACCGTCAAGACCACCGCTGGTAATACTTCGGCTTCACATGTACACCGAGTTTCGTACGAGGGCAAGCGCTCGAGGCTGACACGAGGGCATGGTGCGATGGGGAAGAAATAACGATCTAGGCAACTCGGGGTAGACGGACTACTAACAGCTTCTGGCATGCGTAAGTAGGTGACGACTTTCTCTCGTGTTGAAGGTGAACTTCGGAAACGCCAAGGGCCACTGCAACTCGGGGTACATGAAGCACTAATAGCTTCTGGCAAGCGTAAGTAGATGGCGAGTTTCTCTCTTGTATTGAAGCTGAGCTTCAAGCTTGAGACGGAAACAAGATGCGACGGATACTGAAGTTTGGCGACATGTAGTGCTTGTCGTCCGGTGTATGATTGAGAGTGTATATGCCACTCCCAGTAAGCCATGATGTAGACGACCGTCTTACGCACGAAAGACTCTAGCCTCCACCCTAAGGCTACATCTCCAAAAGAAGCATCGTCCAAAGGCCAAGTAGCGTCGTGTCAGAACCTGCTAGCACCGGGACCGGGTACGCCGACCAAGCCTGCCAATTCCAGCGTCCGGCGCAATTCGAAGCGCTTCGTATAGATCGACAAGCGCATTCAGCCTATTTCGGGACACCTGTCACGAAAGCTCGCCATTGTCCATCCCAAAGCAGAGCGAGTAGTCTCCGCAGACAGACCGCCTGAACAGCGCCGTCGCAACTCCGGTCGGCCAACCTACATAGCACGCCGCCCTGCCAGCCGAACCCAATTTCGAGGACGTGGCTGACCGCCGATCATCGGCGCTAAGGACGTTCTAGCGCCTTGGCATATATGCAGTCGCGTGGCTAGGGTGAAGTGGCGGTGATAAGCGGCTGGGCTGGGCAAGAGATCCTGTTTTGTAGCTCTCAGGCGTGCCGTTGGTGATGCGCTTGATGGGCCTCTCAATCGTGGTACGCTGTAGGATCGGCTGTGAGGGTATGCCTCGTTCGGCAGGTGACACTGGCCCGGGTTTCACAGCGTCGGAAGCCAAGTGCAGCAATTTGCAACATGGCAGACGGAAGAACTGGCGCAATGTGGAAGATCAGTGTTGTGAATAATATTGATTGTGCGAACTGGAGACTCATATTGGGGTATCATCGCGTCGGAAGACCCAGATCGAAAGTGCGACGGTAAAATGAATCGGGGCGAGAACCACCCAGCCCGAACCGAACCAAAACCGAAAACATGATAACAAATGATTGCCCATCCATATCTGGAAAACGCCTTGGTAATGCAACGCTATGCTATGCGATAAGCCCTTTCCTCTTTCTTCGTAAACGTATTATCTTTGCTTTGCCAGTAGAGCAAGCCGTTGCTATTGTAGTATGACATTCTCTTCCTGCTGGTATACGACGCCACTCGTGTTCTGCGCGAAGATCTTTTGTATCGGAAGTGTGAGTGCGTTCATGATGTTCTCGCGGAAGTCCATCTTGACGTTGCTCTTCTCGAACCAGTAGTGGCGGATGAGCTTGCCCTGGCAGTTGCTGACTTCGACACCAGGGAAGCCATTGGCCTCTCCGCACTCAAGCTCCTTGATGTATTGCTCGTAGTCGTAGCGGATGTACTCGCCGAAAGCGGATTGCTCGTGGAAGCGGGGTTGCTTCCATTGCGAGCAGTTTGCGTAGCGGGTGTCGTCGGGGCACTCGTGCCATGCCTTAAGAATGGGCAGGGTTTGCTCGTTGTTCTGGACAATCATGAAACCAGTGTTGGTGTAGGTGCGGTTGAAGCGGTCGGAGTTGTACTGGGGCTCTTTCGCGCTCCAAGGGTCTTTGGCCATGACGAATGAGTGGTGCGGCTTCACGTCCCAGTGGTTGAGCATCCATTCGACAGGGACGTGCAAGAAGCGGAAAGCAGCATCAGCGTCGAGGAAGATGATGAACTTGTAGTCCTTGATGTGGTTTGCAAGTGCAGAGGGCTTGATCCAGGTAGCGTGTCGGTCTTCGAATTCGCGGGCTTGGACGAACTTGTAGTCGTAACCGTGGACAAGCGCATACGTGTAGTGGTTGAAGATGCCGCCAGAAACGTGGTTGATGTTGCGCCAGTCATATTCGCCCCGTTCGTACTCCTCAGTAGACTTGAGGGGACGGGTCTCCAGATCCAGAATCAGGACGTCGCTGCCTAGGTACTTCTTGTAGCGCGGGTTCGGTGGCAACGTGATGTGGCTGCCATTTGGTTCGCGAATAAAAGGCTCAGTCGGTGACACCTTCAGGTTCTGGTACAGTAGCTTAATGACATCGCCAATGGTCGAGTCGGTCTGCGCGCTGGCTGCTGCCCTGTAGGGTCTGTTAGCTTCCGCCGGAAAAGCATTGATTAGGCCATGGCCCTTCCATCCCAAGAACCATGAAATGACAGCACGTACAAGTTGGACTGGCCATGTGGGAAAGTCACCCGGGGTGGACTCTGCCAAGCCATGAAGGCGAAGATGAATACCAGGACACAGCCAGCGCTCACCGAGAGCGCGAGCAACGGGCTCCGACCTCCAGTTGACGGTAGCATCATCTTGGGCAGCGTAGATCCGGGAATGGGGGAGATCCAAACGAGCGACGCGAAGAATGCAAACGAAAATGTTACGATGGCGATAGGGGGTGCAGCGTGCCGTGGCAGGGCGTCGGGGGATCAGCACATTTAAAAAGACGACAGACCCGCCAGCTCGTCAGCACCAGCCAAGACGCGCAGGAGGTGGCATGGGGCGCTGGGGGCCGGCGAGATTGCGCTTGGCAGGCCCTTCAGCCTTTTGCGGTGTCCCTGCAGCCAGACGCCCCCGAACCTGGATCCACTGGCGGTGCGAAAGTGGCTTCTGGATCCCGTCTTGGGGCGAATCAGATGCTGGCCCGCTGCTGAGCCGTGAATCTTTCCAAATGGTGTTGATGCACGGTTCCTGCCGCGCTGGTAAACGGCTGGCACGGCATCGGCATCACAGTGCAGTTGGCGGTCATGTGCCGCTGTGGCTGACAGCGCATCAATATAGACAAAGTCGAAGCTGTTGATATTTTCCGAGGAACAGCTGTTGTTGTACGTGTTGGGCTCGAGGCCGTTTCCAGTGCGACCGGACGAAGATGGTGGCAAAGGGTCCAAATTGGGGCGACGCCTACCAGAAACTGGTAATCTCCCCGCCTGGCTACCCGCCCCACTCAACATCTCCATCCCGCCTCCTGACATCTTCGCTGTTCCCGATAAGCCAACGCCTCCTTTCCAACATGCAGAACCACCCCGCATCCGATGCCGCTGTCTGTTCCTGTCTGAAACGAACCTCTGTCCACTGCAGCGAACGCCGTGTTTCCTGGGCGGTGCCACAATATGCGGCTGCTGACTGGGCGTTCCGCACTTCCGTGGAGCAATCAAACGTTCGACATTGTCAGCGTCAATGCAATAAGCTCGGTGATTACTACACCTATGGGGCTACGATGGATAGCCTAGGTATCATTACTGGCCCTGATCAGTGATCATCTCTGGGGCCGCTGTCTATTTCTTACATTCTTGTCGTCAGCCCGACGTGTGGCGTCATCGACTTGTCAAACCTCGAGTACGCGACACAACTCTGACTCTCGGTAACTAGCTGCACGGGTGTTCTTAACTTAAAACTGACTTCGTGACGTTGCTTTACAGACCTGATGCGGCGTAGCCTGATCCGCATTGTATGTATGCAAACGCCAACCGATACTCAGGTCTGGAGGAACTGGATGCCTGATCTGCCACTCGGATTTTACCCACCCTAGCGCAAGGCTTGAATGGACGACAGAGAACTGACTCGCTTGTGGCATGGTTGTTTCTAGAGGTCTTGTTATGATGCTGGTTTGTTTGTCAGTTTTCTTCGTCGGCCTTCAGCTCTCCCGCGCCCTCTCTTTGAGATGAAGCAAACTTCTCCGTCAGCTGGGTATGTATACCGGGTTGCGCCATCAATTTCTCTACTATCTCAACACATAACAAGCCATGAATTTAATTCGCAGACTCCAAAACACAATGACAGAAGCAGGCCACCACCAAATCGAATATTCTTCACCCTCAGACAACCGTTTGGCAGCACGCCCTGTCGCGCGTCCCATTCTTATCAGTACGAACAGCACAGCCAACCAACGTGGAGATACCAAGATTCCCTCTCACAACGACCCACACGATTCTGACGTACGAGGCTCTGATAACTCAGACCAAGAAGACGACAATACTGACAAAGATACCCCTACACAACTACGCATGGCTATGTTCACCGCAATGGCAGTCTGTGTCATACTCGCATGCTACGAGGGCATCTTATACATTCCCGGTGCTCATCCCATCATCGCCGCGCTCGCCACGGTCTTGATCTGTACCGCAATTACTTCGTTGCAGCCACGCTTTCTTGGCAACTTCGTCTACCGCATATCCTACGCCATCGGCTTCGTAGCGACAGTCATCGAGACAGCGGTTCATGAGGGTTTTTCCCATGGCTCCGTGAGTCATTCTAGATCCTCCTCACGCCAACGTAGTTCTGGCAGCTCATCACCAAAACCAAGGCCCGCGGTCCCAAAGAAGAGTAGCCGTATCAGTAACATGAAGATTTAGTCCACCACTTCCACGCTCCTCTGGTCCTTGGGTGCTTGGAGAAGCAGTACATCGAAGGCCGGTAGAAAAATATCCCTCGATTGAAGAATTCTTTGACCCTGTTCCACGATGAAATACGCGGGCGGCTGCATGAGGGACAAAAGGGCGACGGCGATTATAGCGGCGGAGTTGAGTGAGTCTTGTAGTCTATCATACCCCTTCAGATAGTAGGTAGAAGTATCGAATGGGTTTAGACAAGTATTCGTGGTGTACATAGCTTCTGCGACAACACCAGAGACATGTTCAGAACAATAGATGCGATGACTAGACCATCGTTTGCTTGAATCGCTAGACATTGTCGCACACAACAATCACTGACCACAAGCGAAACAGTGATGAGTGAAGTATTTAGTCTTCTGTACAGTCCTTCCCGTTTGTATATTTTAGAAAAGGTCCCACAGGCGCACCTACAGTTAGCAATCTCTTACGCTTTCTACATTACACCGCTGTTCACTATGGCACCACCGAACGAAGAAACCAGTTCCAGCCAGGATGACATCAATGCCACCACTAGCAACACCTCGAACGCGCCTCGTTCTTATGAAGAATTCTCAGCAAGAATCTACCAGATTTTGAACCCTCACGCACCAGCGTTCATACCACAGACACGACTCAAGTCTTCCCCGGCTAAATCGTCGGATGGGCGGGAACGACCAATACGCCAACCCACCATCCCGCCTACAGCTGAGGATCTACGGGAAGGCAAGGCAAAGAACTTCGTGTGGGAATTGATCATGGCTAACATCATATTACGCTTGTGATTTCTCCCTATCGTGAAAGTATCTTTTCGTCTAGGCCGTCGATGTTGCGGATCACGGTTAACGAGTGAGAATAAACTTCATCCAACTTCAGACATAGTATAGATACATCGACCAAATGAAACTTGATTAATCCCGATCAGAGCCACTTATACCCTCCCTCCCCACTCGTTTGATTAGTAGTAGCACTAGCCATCTCCTCATACTTCCTCCTCACCTCCGCCGTCATCGTCTCTCGCTTCTTCCTCGCTCTATTCTTTTCTCTCACGCTTCGCACTACTTCGACGATATCATCGACACGGCCTTTTGCTGTTGAGTATAGGCCGAAACAATCTCCGCCAACACCAACACCACCACCGCCCCCGCCGCCGCCACCGTGAGGTTTGCTATTCGTCCTGGCAGGCACTGTGGGTGCGCTTTCTCTAACATCAGCGGTCGCACGTCTGCGGAGCGTCATAACTTCCTCGAAAGCTTCATCGGGGTCGCGCATCCGATTTACGGTGATGTGATGCGTATTTCTGCGCTGGGGCAGGGTGGGTGAAAGACGAATGTCTGAATCCTTCCGTAGTTTATGAGAACTCTTTTGCGCAGGAAAGGTTTGCACGCGCCGTTGTTTGGTAAGAGGCGGTGGCACACTTTCTTCAAGCGGAAGTTGTAACTTTTTTGGGAGCAACGGCTCTTCCAAGGCGATACTTCTGCCTCTCTTGCTGCTCTTCCGGGGTATGGGCGGTGTGTCATTCCGTGGTTCTGGTACTTTCGGCGGTGGTATTGTCGTGTCTTTCTGGAAGAGACTCCATCGCATCATCGATGAACGCGCAGGTCTGTCCTTACGACCGTACCCGTGACTCATGCGCTTTGTGTAACTGCGACGATTCGCAAGGGGCTCTGGTGCGGTTCTGGGCTCGACAAAAGTCGTTACGATCTGGAGTGAGGGACGGCCGCCTAGCTCTAGCTTGTTGTACTTGTGCGTCGGCGGTAGGGCACTAGCACGAGGGGAAGGCTTGGGCTTGCTGGGTATACGCAGGGGAGGTGGCACGGCGGAACGTGTAGAGACCTCGTCTAGCACTCTCTGACGTGGTAGTCGTGGCGCTTTACCGGTTCCCATTATCTCGCTGAACAGATCGGCGACGGTGTCGCGCTTTGAAGCCTTGGACGTGACTTTTTTATCGGCCTCCTCCGATGTTGCGTTGCTGAAAGTCACAGGACTAAACACGTCGACGCCGCTATCTTGTACACTCTCTCGGAGGGCTATGAAGCTTCGTGGGGGTGATGACATCGACCTCAAAGCTGGATGTATCCGGCGGGCGGATGACCTTCCCTCCCGACTTTCGTTTTCATCTACCGCCCTCATGCTCTTCGGTGAGTATTCTTGCCTTAGCCTATCTTTATGTACCGACTTCGGCTGGATGCAGTCGTTAAGCATCCACTTTTTCTCCAAGGCACTCAGAGTATCCCGTGCCCCGCTAATCGCGGACGAAGTGGACGCCGTCTTATGCGGCTCGTCCTTTGGTGGAACCGGTGGTGCAAAAGGGTTGCGCGCCGTAGAGCTTGTCGCCGTGTCGCGCTTGACATCACGGTCGTGAATTGGAATTGCAGCGGACTCGGATTTGCGGCGTGCTTGGGAGTGAACGAAGTGAGCGAAGGGGTTCTCCGGCTGCGGCATGGTCACGTCGTGTTGACAGTCACGAAGGTCGGGAATGCGGAGTTTGCGAAGTCTGCATCGATCATTCCCCATGTCGCTGACCGCAGAGAGCTACGGTGGGGATGATGAAGGGAGAATACTAGTGCTGCGAGAAGAAGATTAGCAATGAGGATGTAAGTTTATGGGAGTCATGCCCGATGACTCAGGTATGATGACATCGAACGGCCGAGGAGAGATGGGATGAAAGTAGATTCTCGATTCGTAGATTATATAAAGAGACGTGGCGATTCCGTGCCAGTACATCGTCGTGGAATGAAGGAAAAACGCCTTAATGCTGGTGATAGGGCGCACGGGTATCCGATACATGTGAAAAACCAAAGAAACGCCGTTAACAAATGCTAGCGCTCGCTGGTGTAAGACGCGATGAGCACGCTTCGGTGCTGAAGATCGCTGTATGCTGAATGCCGGAGAAAGGATAGGTGCCATGACCACAAATTGCACGATATTGTTCGCTACAATCATGTCTCATCATGGTCGCTGTACAACACGCACTGACATCATGGGAAGTCCACACATGCCATATCGCGAGACCTAGTAGTAGTACCGCGTAAGTCTCATTCCAGATGACCAAGATTGTGCCGAGTCAAGAGCAGCTCAGGCGCAAAATTAGTCATGTATGAAATGTCAGCATCGTTGGCAACGTGATGAGCGGTCTCCTCCAGATTGCCAAAGATCGCCTCCATATCGTCTTGCGATATGTTTTCCATCTCCTCATCCTCATCGTCGTCTTCGTCGATTTCGATGTCGTACTGGTGTTTCGGTTCTTCTTGTTCCGCCGCCTGTGTTGAGGCCTCCCATTCTTCGATGTCGGCGCCCGAGAAAAATGAGCCCTCGTTCGCGTACTCCATGGACTCTTCGTCGTCGGCAGTGGTTTCCGAGTTGAGATCGAACGACGTCACCGAGAACATGTCCAGATCTTCGAATGGTGAACAGATAGAAGACGGAAGAGAAGCTGGAGTCCGAGGAGTGTACGCATCGTCCGAGCAAGCGTTGGCCATGACTTCGTCATCGACACCTAAGGTGGTCAGATGAGAACTTGCAGAAACGCCAATTAGAGACCTTTCCATGCTGAGTGGGTCCTTGACGGCGTTGCTGCCTCCCACGAACTGGAGTCGGGTGCCGTATCGCACGTGAAGGTCTTGGGCGATACCGGGCGCAAACCAGACCTTGTGGAGATCGAGGCGCAAGACTTTTGCCACTCCAGAATCGAGCAGTCGTCGCAACGAAGCCGTGATGGGATGGTCGGCGTGCAGTACGGAGTCATCGACGCGTGAATTCGTAAGCCTTGATAAGGAGGATTGAATGTTAATTTCCAGGTCCTCGAAGGCTGCGCCGATAGTTGCTAGTGATGCTATGGTATCGGCGATCTTGCGCTCCCTTTCCGGATTCGCTCGCCCAATCGTGGCAGATACGGTGAGTCGACTTAGGAATCGAAGGTACCTATCGGCGATAGGAGGAAGCACGGTGGCGTTGGCGTCTGTAGGCGACGACGGGGCGACGGTGCTGATGGGATTGTTCTTGTAGAAGTAAGAGGTGGACTCTAGATGCACCTGTTTTGAGACGGTGAAGAGTGCAAGAGAGTTGTGAGTTTGCTGCTGAGTATGACGATCGCGGAGAAGGTTGTCGTAAACCATGTTGCGCAACTCTGCCGGGAATTCGTCAAATCTTGCCATGGCGGCTACAAAGTGGTTGAGTATTTGTCGCGGTCGATTGAAGTATGTGTGAGAAAGATACAATCGGATCGGTGACTGGTGATGTCCTTTGACGATGTTCCTGTTTCAGGTGGCGCGATGTGGGGTGGGTTCAGCCAACGCGCGACAGGGGTGAAAGCATGCGCTAATCGGGAGCACTAGGATTCACCAGGTAGAATGCCGCGACCAGAGGGTGTAGTCGTTGAGGTACAATGTCGTGCGGAAGAAGCAGGTCGACTGTTGCTTTGCGTGGGGTGCGAGGTGCTGTCGTGCTTGACGCGACAGCGCGGGGGTTCAGCAGGCTTTATGTGTGTGGTGGGAGTGCGATGAGGTTGGAATCAGCGAGGACGGTGCGGCAGGTTGAGCTGTTATGCGGCTTCCGAAGACTGATCTACGCTAGCGTGCACACGTGAATGGCTTGGGGTCTGCCGGCTGCACAAAGCATTCAAGGGGCAGGTATACTCGCTAAGCCACCTTTACCATGGAACGGGACTTTATAGGTACTCCCCCACCACACTTGATGACTCCACGGTTCCACGCACATCGACAGAATCTCAAGTCGCAGCTGCCTGATGGGATGTGCCGCATGCCGCTGGCCTGTTCTGGAATCAAGGCCGTCAGGGCTGAACGCTTTCTTTGCTACTATATATTGAATGCGGAAGGTATGCGCGGCATACTGGGTTGACCTGCAGCGGCATTTATCCTGCGGAAGCCTTCACGATGTAGACTACTCGGTTGCGACTTATAATAGCCAAACATTGTTGAACTAGCAGACGTGACCGACTGAGGCAAACGTTCTGCGTTCTTCCAGCATATTGCAATGCGCCAATCGGAAAGCGGGATATAGCAGGCGTACGAAAGGAGCATAGCACAGCCGCCCTTTCTGCCTTCAGGCTTCCTCGCTCTTATGTGCTACCTGAATGGACGGCCCAACAAGGTGCGCTCCACGCTGTGATTATCCAGCATGACTGGAAAGTCACCATCGCCAAATATGTATTGAGGATGGTGGGACCCGCCCTTTGGCGAGCTCAGCGCCGAAGCGGCATGCATTCAGCATGATCTCCCGTAGCGATCTTGTGGCATTTAACAGCAAGAACCGGCTTCCCACCACTCGAGCGATATATCTCTATCCGAATGCGCTCGTGTGAGCTAGGCGTGTGAGACCGATGCGTCAGCGGCAAGCGAATAGGACTCGATCGTGCGTTCCCGGCGGTGGAGCTGGCAGCTAGCGGAACAGGAACAGGACAAGCGCGTGTCACCCGATCAGGGTTTCATAGCATACGCGCACACTGCTAGCGGGAAGGCAAGCAGGTGTCGTTGGCATATGGGCAGATCGCGATTTGGGACAAGGAGGACGAAGGCAACGATGGCACGCGTCGTGAGGTGACGTTTCGCGGTGCCCGCGTCAGGATGATCCGGCGCTAGCTTATCGATAAGTGTCCACGTGACACCGTCTTTGTCTCAACACGCACCTGCTGATGCATCGTCCTCCACCATCTCGATTGCTTCGTGTGACTCAAAAGCGGGCCGGCGCATGATCTAGCCGAGTCTTTCGTCCCGCACACCATCTCCGATATGACTCACGCCCTTGCTTCCCTGACTGTTCAATCGCTGGTCGGCATGTTCAGCAACACGACGTCATCGCCATGAATCGTCAGTGCCACGCCGCAAGCATACAGATGACGTTGCGAAGTTTTGAGCTATCCTGCATGTGCAGTTGAGTAGTAAGTTGTTATCGACTGCGGGGTATGCCATACAAGAGCAGCTGGTTTAATATACCCGCGCCTGCGCCGGAAAGCCCGATGGAAATGGTACATGGAGCTGATGAAGGCTACTGACACTCATATACTACTGTAAGCTATAGAAAATAGAACCTCCTATCATCCATCACGCGAAAGCAGATCGTATACTTTCCGGCTGGGATGTCACGGATCGAAAGAGTTAGAACCTTCCTCAGGGCAACAAGCTACTGAACAGTGTTGAGCTGGTCTACATCTGGCCGCAACGGAAACCTATACGATATGCGGCGCGGCATAGAAGATCGAAGACAGATCTGTTACGACACACCCGGTGATGATTATGATCCGATCATGATACGTCACATAGGCTCGTCAATCGATACACTGCCCCTCATGATAAGTAAAGGGTTCACTGATTTCGCGACCACCATTCACACGGACAGCGGTTAAATCGCGACTTCGTCCTTCACTCATCGGCAAAGGGCCACGCCGTGATAGTGCTCGCGCCGCGGTTGACGCATTATTACTGCCACCAGGAGCCTCCCAACTATAAGAAGAGCCTGTACTACGTCTCTCTGAAGACAATCCATCACACCTGCTTAGAAGAATCAACTCCTCAACCAAGCATCTAATTACCAGAACTTATCCAAAAACAGACACCGATCATGCGCTTCCTCTCCCTCATCACCGCCTTCATGGCCACAACTGCCATCGCAGTCCCTGCATCATTGGCCCTGCGCCCCGATGTCAATGCAATTGACGCGGCAGTTGATGCAGCCGTCGCGGCCGAAGTCGCTGACGGAAAGCCCCTCTTATGGTGCTACATCTGCGCACTCTGGTACGAGCAATGTCTCGATGTAAGTGACCTACAATCCAGAGTCTCCTCATGTACTTTCTAATCAACACTAGACACAAGCTACCCCCGATATCTGCCGCTGCTTGACAGCTTATTACGGTGACGGTAGATGTCGTACCACAGATTGTGGATTTAGTTGCTAGAGAAAGGAGTGGGGAGATTGTTGTTGATGCATTAATTGCACATTAGGGATATATCTGGTACCACATGGTGTACTGTAGTAGAAGTGACCCATGGTGGGGTTAGGGCTCAATGTCGTCGTAGTAGCCTTCCATTTCTCGCTGCCTCAATCCTCCTCTTCCATTCCTGTCGATAGGCCAGTGCCTTCTCAGCCCACGAATCATATGTGATCTCCTCCTTATTGTTGACCTTGATCTCCAGATTGTGATCCGCATCAACAGGGTCCATACCAATCACCAGTAGAAGTCCAGCATCACAAAGTCTCTTGAACGTATCGAAAAGTCCGCTCTCGAGATCCTCGATAACCTCCAGTATCTCTGTCTCGTTGCGTGCCCAAAGAGGCCATGCATGCGGTACCCGTGAGACAATATTACGCGACGAAAAGGCGCTACTGATGAACCTGCTCCCGGGTGGTGAGTTGGTCCGGACCTTGAAATTGATCTTTGTACCAGGATTGAACTGCAGGAACTGCTCGAGTTCCTTGCGTAGCAGCGGCAATTGCGGTGGCGGCGCTCCCTGGGCATCTCGCTCAACGAAAGCCATGTGAATGGGGAATGTTATAGTCTTGATATGGTCGCGCGGCACGATACCCAGCTGCCAACGATCTTGAATAGCGAAGTCCGGGATAAGAGATAAATCATCGGGACGCTCGATGGAGAAGGTATTGACTCTGTACCAGTGCTGCACTAGTTCAACTAAGAACTTGTGACCGACATGCTCGCACTGGAATATCTCTGGTAACCCAGACTGCTTGCAGAGGAAGTCGAAGCTCCAATATTCGTCGTTTCGTGAAGATAGACATGCTTGTCGGCGGCTACCCACATATCTATGGTCTTTCTCACGCTCGTCCCTGAGGCTGTCCGAAGACTCAACGAGCGTGACCAGACCAGGCTCAACCAGGTATCCGTATATTTGGTCCCGTATCTCTTGCGCTGCGATCTTCTCGAGAAGTCCGTGACATACGTAACGACGTACTTCTTTGTTGTAGTTGTGAAAGCTGTATTTCTACTTTAGTACTGCAACGGAGTTTTCGTACGGAAGGAATTTCGCGTGTCTCTTCCAGGCTTGCGCGGCGGCGTGTATAGCAGGTCCGTAAGAAGTGTCAGCAAGGCGCTTCGACCCACGCAACAGCGCGTTGGCAATGAGAATCGCTCGTTTCTGTTTACGGATTTCGATCTTGAGCTTCTTTCTGCTGGGCTCCGCATCAGACCAGTCCCTTTGAGCTATCAGCACAATACACGAGAAGTTTGAAGATTTGCCTTACTTGTCAAGCATGTCACGGAATCGCTTGAGCGCTCCAGCCGACCGCACTGGATTCTCCGGGTGAGATGTCGCCATAGTCGAGAGATGTAACTGTCTGAGTACACCAAGTTGCGCGCAAGGTGAACTCTGGGACATATACATATTCAGACTTCTACCGGGGTGCGGCACAACTTCGGAAATGACGAGTTGGTTCATCGATCGGGTTTGGTGGTAGCATCACGCTACAATAAGAGACGTATAACCCTCTGAGAAGCCTACATCACCTTGGGTTCTGGCAACTCCTTTTCTTCTCTACTGATGTAGACGGCAGCGCACCTGTTTGGGACCCATGTTGTATAGGTAAGATGGCAACGTCGTCGCGATCGCTCAGTCTGAACGTGCAGTACATTAAGCAATACCGGCTCGAATTCGTGAGTTTTGCGATATCAACCGTCGTGTCCAGGTTGCCCAGATGCAGCTAGTAATCGTGTTCGGAGGTGGCTGATCGCGTGATCACGTGAACAAACAGCGCCAAGGATACTCCCATGATCGGCATTATGGACAGCCGACACGAACGACGTGGTATTTGACTGGACGATCGGATTCTCCGCCGATGCAGGACGGCTTCATGCGCGATTGTTGTCACCTCGTTGATGGAGGGCCGAAGAGAGCTCTGCCAGGACGTTTATGGATGGCTGGAGACATGCATGTGAAAGCCTCGGTCTCAAACTTTCAGGGGCGATGACGCCATCGCAGGGGAGTCGCACCCCATCGCGCCTGCACCACGCGTCTTTCAATAATTCTCACGACCTTACTTCACCACCATTGCAGTTCATCGTCGCATTGATCAGACATTATTCATTCTTATGCTATTTATCTAGCTTTTACTTTCTTCTATTGATCCATCTATATGGAGATCCACCTTCCCATCCAGGTATCCACGATCTGCTTCGCCTCGTCGACCAGACCCATGTCCAGCAGCAGTTGCGAAGTGCCGCGCACGGCGGAGTCAAGTGCTGAGAAGATCCAGGCGTGTGTGTAGCTGGTGTGCTCACCGATGAAGATGGTTTGGGCTTCGGTCTTGTAGTAGGCGGGCAGGAACAGGTCTTGTTGGCCAACGAATGGGGAAGCCCAAGCACCGGCTTGGTGCTCGTCGGTCTCCCAGCACTGGCGCTCGTATGCACCAGTCCACTGCTCGGAAGCCACATCGCCATGAATCTCCACCATCGCCCGCTGGACCATCGCTACGTGGTCTTCTTCGCTGAGTGCACCCACCGAGCGCGCTAGTGCACCAGAGATGTACGATCCGAGGATGACACCGGGCCCAGTTGAGTTGACCTTGTACGCGGGGTAGCAAACGCTGCCGATACCTGCGATATCGACTGAGCCGCAGCCACCGATGATGGGCTCTGGGAGGTGTTCCCAGAAACGAGTCTTGTAGTGCAGAGAGACCTTGCAGGACTGTTGGTAGTTCATCTCGCTGATGGCGCGCGACAAAAGCGAGGAGTACTGGGGGAGATCCCAAAGCCTGACCTTGGAGAAGGGCACCGCAACGACTGCGTAGTCGTATTCCTCACTCTCTGGCTCCATGGCGAAAGGATCTTGACGCCACTGGACAGCGATCTTTCCGGTGCTCTCATCGTGCTTCAGGCCGGTTACCTTGCGTCCCAGAGTCAGACGATTCTGAACGTGGGGGTAGAATGCGCGCGGCAATGACTCCAGACCCTTGTCAATCGTTCGCCAATCTGTGGCTTTGAAGTATACAGTGTCGTACTCCCAGATCGGAGCGTCGGCATTGCCAGTGATGTAGTCCACAACATCATCGCTCGCGTTCAGCGCGTACTTGATGTACGCAGCCTCGGACCAATGGAACAGACCCTTGTCGACGGCATTCTTGTGAGCCTTGAAGACATTGGTGGCGATCTCACGCTCAACTTCCGGTGTGTATCCAACGAATTCTTCGTATGCCTCCTCCGCCTTCTCCACAGCCTCCTCATCTGGACCCTCAGCTGTTGGCAATGTGTAGGCTGTTGCGTTGCTCTTGATCTGCGCTGCGCTAGGGATCCGTCCGTTTGGCAGACGGTACCCATTCGAGTTAGCGGGCAGGTTTGGGCTTGATTGGATCCAGTTGATGAAGTTGACGGCAAGATCGCTGGTGTTGCCTCCGTTCATCTGGTTCAGGACGTCTCCGAGTTGAAAAACCATCTTGTGGTCATTGATTTCCAGTGTTTCGTTTTGGTCTGGGTAGGTGATCGAGACAGGGAATCGCATAGGCCCCATCTCCTGGTACTGGTATTGCTCGGGTGTGCTGCCTGCAAGGTACTTCGTCCGGATACGGCCACCGATACGCTGCGAGGACTCATGGATGTGCCAATCGTGGATGCCTACGGAGTCGAGGAGAAGACTTGTCATCAACCCCGACATGCCTCCACCAACAATGGCGATCTTTTTGCTCTTCTCGACTGCGGCGTACGATGCGTTGTTTTGCTTCGCCTCCATGTAGGCTACACCGTCAAACCAAGGACCCATGGCGTCAGCCACGTCGGAGATCTCCTCTCGTTTCCTTGGTGGATGTTGGATCGAGACGGGCGCTGAGCGGCCAATCAAGTTAGAACCTGAGTAGGCATGAAGACATCCGCCGTGGACAGCATCATCCGGCACGATCCAGACGAAGCGCTCGGGGCGACTTGATCGCTTGATGTAGTGGGATGCCACGTTGTGGTGACCGTCGGCGTGGCTCTTCATGCCGCATTCGCCATACACCAGACGAATCTCGCCCTCGAAGTCATCGTCTCCATAACCGACATGGACGTTGTGTACCGAGTTGGATGTGACAGCCAGAGGCTTGAAGAATACGACTTCCGATCGGGGAGCAACTGGGCTGGCAATAGCACCACCAGCCAAAGACAGGGCAGCCGAAGAGGCTGTGAAAAGACCCTTCATTGTGGTGTGAAGAAGAGATGGATATGATGAGGAGTGCGAGATGAAGGGAAAGATGCCCTGCTCATATACGGATCTACATACACCATCACAGCGGGCAGCACTGCACACGCTTACACCTTCTTTCGCATTCCCGTTGGTCACCAAGCCTTATCGTCGTAGGGCGTGGCTATGATCATCGGAAGTTGTCGTTGCGACGGACCGTTTGCCGTTGGCCTAACAAAAATTCTATGCATCCGGCCGCGATAAGGACTACAAGGCGTCGCCATGCGCGACTTCTACAAGACTTTTCGCAAGTAAGATGGGGTACGCGACACGCCCAAATGCCTGTTACAGTTGACCCGCAGTATACCCTCGAAGCGAGGTGCAGTAGCGCTATGCAGTACGGGTGATAGTGTGGAGATTCAGCTTACGGAAGAGATGGCATTGTGGACTGAGGTTCCTACCAGCGACAAGATAACCCACATCGGATAAGCCAGGAGTCTCGGCTTAGCCACGACCGTTATTCCGAGCAATCTCGGCTCTGATATCAGCGCTGCGTATGCAACTTCACGATGCTACCTTGAACCATCCAATGCGGTCCCCCTCGACGCCAGAGACACCATAGGCCATGAGGTCATTCGAACAAGAAGGAAGAGCACCATTTTCAAAACATACCTCAACATGAAGGCTACACACCCTATTGACTGTGTCATCGCGAAGGTGACACAGAAGCGAGATGCGTGCGATGATGTGCATGTTCGTCCAGCGCGACCCTACAACGCACTGAACGCGTCCATGTGGGGCTGAGCTCAAGCATGAGTCGGACACAAGATATGCCAAAAACGTGGCACAGAACTTCGTCCGGGAACAATGTCAAAACTCCGCAGGGAAAGGCTTGTCCTTCACGGAAGGAAGTTCAGACAGGGGTCTAGATCCTCTCGGCAAATGAGCGGCAAGCCATGGATACCCCAGGTGGAGCCACGATTGCGATAACGCGCAACGGCTGGCCTAAACCCCGATTCTTATCTCAACACCCTGCAGCCTTTATCTCGCGTTACGTCAGGACGAATGCGCGCTTCGAAATGCGCGTTAAACGCAGGATACAAATGCAGAGGTGTCTCGGCGCCCAGGCGAACTACATCTTCGACGGCCCTTCTCGCGATAGCTTAACTCGACTCAACTCCACATCGCCACAAGTGCTATCCTCCTTCCTTTTCTAGTGCATTCTGGATATCTACGCGAATTTGAACCCCACGATGGCGCCGAAACGGTTGCGCGAGGCCCTGCCGACCTGAGTGTAGTGCAGGTAGTACAGTTCCTGGTGGACATACCGGTACCTTGGAGCCGGCGGCGGACCGTTAACCATTACAAACGGGTCTGACTGTATCGCGGATCCTCAGCCGTGGCTGGAAGTCAACAATACTGGCTGCATGTCGGAGTAACATTGGCAACGAGCTTTACCTGGTACATGGACACTCGCAGCTCTTGGAAGCCATGGCATTCGGTACAACGCGGGCGGTCAGACTTGACCGAACACGAAAGAGTCGGGAGATGATGATCCGCGAGCATTGCCAACTCTTATAAGACTGTATAGGACCAACGATAGCGGAATACTCACATCATTATACTCGTGCCTCTACGTCCATACCCTCGCAGAACACAATCGCTGTAATTCATTCATCATGGTCTCTTTCACCTCCATTGTCACCACTTTCCTCGCCGTTACTGGTGCTGTAGTCGCCAAGCCAACACCGAAGCTCGCTGAGCAACCGGTTGTGACCTATCTTGGTACCCAAGGACCCATTCTCTGTACACTACCATCTGATGTCTGATGACTACGTGCTAACTACCGTCAAGCGAGCGGTGCATGGACATCAAAAGGCATAGTCTACACCTCAGGAACCGTCCCTTCGTTCAACGGATCGATTGTAGCAGGCGGCATTGAAGCTCAAACGGTACATAAGCCAAATTCAGCTTCATCATGGACTCACACTCACTCAACCCAGGCTCAAGTCATCAAAAACATCGCGGTCATCCTCGAGGAAGCCGGCACATCATGGGACTATGTTATGAAGACTACCGTCTTCCTTGCCAACATGTCGGATTACAGTGCGATGAACGAGGTTTACGCTGCTATGCTGCCCACCCCCAAGCCAGCCCGCACTGCTGTTGAGGTTGGCAAGTTACCGGGTAACTTCTTGATCGAGGTTGAGGCTATTGCTGCCATTCCAGACTCATGAGGCGGAACAGTTGTAAAAAGGAGATAGAAACCAAAAGACAGTACTCAAAGTCGTATTGACAATGCGAAATCTTTCCAATCGATACGAGTCAATCTTCATTGAGCTTCCGCGTGAGAACTGGATGTGACTGTTCAATTTGGCGGGTTTCATACCTCTCGAAGTCTTACATCCAAAGGATCTCACGATGCGAATCTGTGTAGGTGGAATGCCAATGGATTTGCTTTTGTCCCTGGTGCGGAAATGGCTCCGCTCACACATCGGTGAACCATGACGTCGGATGTGGGGTAGAACCACCACCACACTGCTGGAACAGCCCAACGTGGTACAAGACCAGCAGCCCCGATAGGATCGCATCCAGAAGAACTGCAGCCTTCCCGCGATGCCAGAAATACACGACCACGATGGCAAGCCCGTCCACCACCACATGGCACGTGTAAACGGCATCCGCCTCCACTACATCAAATCCGGATCCGGCCCACCCCTACTCCTCCTCCACGGCACACCTAAAACACACTACTACTGGTACCGCATCGCCCCCCTCCTAACCAAAAAGTTCACCATCATCGCCCCCGACCTCCGCGGCTTCGGCGCAACAGACAAGCCCCCCGCAAGCGAAGGCTACGATGGGCGCACCAACGCCAAAGACATGGCCGAACTCATGACGCAACTCGGGTACGAGAAATTCTCCGTCCACGGCGAAGACCGCGGCGCAACATATGCCTTCTGCCTCGCGGGCCTGTATCCCGAACGCGTAACCCACCTCTCCTTCTGCGAAATGCTGCTTTCCTACGCGCTTACCAAACAGACCTTCTTCACGCGCAAAAATATCGCGGCGCAGTACAACCAAGCGGGCGTATGGAACTGGCATATCCCTTTCTTTTGGCTGCCGCATGTACCTGAGATGTTGATTCAGGGAAAGGAGGAAGAGTTCTGGACGCATTTCATGAAGGCTGAGTGTTATAATCCCAGTGCGCTGGATCAGGGGGCTGTGAATGAGTGGGTGCGTTGTTTGAAGGCGCCGGGTGGGCTGAGGGGTGTGCTGGAGAGTTATAGGGCGCATTGGGTTAATGTGGATGTTGAGGAGGAGATTTTGACTGGGGGGAAGTTGAGGTGTTGTGTTATGACTGTGGGGGCGCCGGAGTAAGTTCTACGACGAGGAGATGTGTTGATACGGGTTGATACTGACGAAATCAGGTTCTTTGGACCGTTGGTTAAGGAGCAGATGGAGTCTGCTGCTGAGAAGGTGCATATTTCTGAGGTGTTCGAGGAATGCGGGCATAGTTTGGCACTTGAGCAGCCGGAGAAGCTTGCTAATCTTTTGAAGAAGTTTATTCTTTAGATTCTGTACGCTTCTCGCTGATATCTAGAAGATCAATGTGTCCACCCTCCTATACCATGTCATCCCCAGCACAAGCTATGACCTTGCCCTCCTTCCTTTTTCATCACCCTGTCGTCTCCAACGCAGGCTATGCCCTTGCACTTTTTCCTCTTCCACCACCCTGTAGTCTACAATGCAGACTTTAAAACTCGTCAGACGAATCAGAATCATCACTGGCCGCTCATTCACGGCGGGCGCGTTTCGCAAGGATGGCCTGGGACGAATTAGCGAGTACTATCAGCACAGCAAGGGACTTACTTTGTGATGTTTCTCAAGCTTCTCCGCCCAACACTCCTCCGTCAGCTCCTCGCTTACCACCTTGAACTTCAAGTGGTAGCCCAGCTTCACCGTGACACGGTATTCGGCTGTAAGCAACTTCTGGATGCTCGTGAATAGGAGTGCGAGATAACGAGGCGGGATTGCTGCGCTGGAATCTGCCACTACATTCATCACTGCCACTGTCGGCAAAGCCTGCAAGCTCAGCAAGATGTTGGCACCAGTTTTGAGAGTGTGAAGCTCGGCTAAGCTTTTAGCTAGTATGGTGGAATCGCCGGACGAGTTGACAGGGGTGAACAGCTATTAAGCTGTTAGCACAGATAATAATAACATGCCTTAAAATTGCCTTGGCGAAAGCGTAGCAAGGAGAATACATCTTCTTGTTTGCGCGCTCGTCTCGTGATGATCCGATTACAAGGAGAATACATACTAGTAAGAAGTCAGCAAAATAACTTAAGAGCTATTCGTGGAGGCTACTTTACCCTCTACACTCCGGATTAGCTTCTGCGTATCGAGGCCGAAGCCATGAAAGTCGGTCCTAAGGAATAGATCGACGTGGATGGCTTGCATGAAGCGAAACGTGGAGAGCCTGTACCATGCGTGCGCTAGCTCTAGCATCGTGTCCTTGAGTATCGTCCTCGCTTCGAGTAAGTGGCCGTAGCCATTGCGGGTGAGTGACGTCTGGAAGTGCTTAGAACGACTTGCGCTCGTGTGACCGGCGATGGCGAAGGCTGGTGAGGCAGACGCCACCAGGTCATGAAGGTTGATACTGATCGCCAACTGGTCGCCGCCTATCATATAGCCGTATACGTCATCGCGAAGTTCTCGGGCGAACTTCGTCTGAAATAGTTCCAGAACGATTCGCTGACGGTAAGTCATGAAATCTTCCAAATACTGCTGGAGAACGTTCTCGAGCTGGTCTAGTTTTGCGGTGATTTTGGCCAGCTTTTGCTTGAGATTTTGGAATCGTTGTCGGGTCTTCAAGGTGAGATTACTACGCCTTTGATGAGGCCTTGTGCGATTGAGCTTGGCTCGGTCGGGTCCTTCGATGTGCTTCAGGATACGGATATGCCTGAGGGTACTGGGACTATTAGCAGCTGCTATAGCTTCGTGGACCCCAGATGGAACTTACTGGGAAACGTATTCATGGTCGAGAAAGAATCCTGCAGCGGGCGGAGTGCGCACCTCCATGGTGGTGGCTGGATAACTAGTGAGTAGAGAATGTGGTTGAAGAAAGGTCGGGGCGGGTAGTTGAGACTGTAGGGACCGAGGGGTGGGTGCTTCTCTCAACGCGGCGTTGCGATCAGTCATCTTAAGTGCATGTGAAGGGAAAGAACACACGGGCCAGAGACTCAACCTCCGGAGTGAAATATGTGGATTACAGGTCAGCCACGCCAACCTAGAAAAAGCCTAAACAGCCTGGAGCCTACGTTGCCGTTAAGCTACCTACTTTGCAGGATTCTGTCTTAATGTAGCCTGCAGACCTGATTCAACCCAACCAAATCTCTCAGAACTTCAACCCCACCATCTAAGCCCCCCAAAAGCGAAAGCAACATGGCTCACACAGTCGATTTGACTCATGAAAACGTGTACATGTAAGTCATCTCAAAAGCCTCATACAAGAATCTGAACAGGCGAGCTGCAGCATACATGGGGACAAAAATGAAAGTCGCGATAACCCTGAAGGCAATGTAGACACCTGGGTCATCGATGGAGTGGCTGTTCAGTGCTAATATGAGGACCAGCACACTCAGGTATTGCGCACTTATCGACCATGTTCTGAACAAGAACAGTCCACTACTCACGGCGTCCCAAATCGCAAGTCTGGATCGTACGCAGTCAGAATACGAAGACTTCGCCGATGCTCATGTCGAACACTACGCGCAGCAGTCCTGTCGGGAATTGTGTACCGCCATGCAACGTAAGCTTCCCCGCGAGCTGCGGGACATGATCCACGACTACATTCTCTCCCCTACTCGAGATGAGCCCGTCTTCATCAATAACGATTACTTCGATAACGTCGACGAGCCATACCGGGATATCGTTGCAGGTTTCGCCGAGGAACGCGGATACGGATACGCGCATATGTGTAGCGAGGGATTTGTTGATCTCGACACTATGAGCGAGTTTGCACGTCGGTGGTATCATCATACCAAGTTGTGGCTGTTCCTCACACCTGCGGAGGTCGCCGAGTTCTTCGAAACTGACATCTGGGGTCTCGGTCTGGAAAGCGATCGTCTATTGCGCCATCTCGAAGTCGAAGTGTGCGGAACAGAATACGAAGATAATATCACTCCGCTCCAGCAGTGTCTCTTCAAGCTCGCGCCTGGCGCATCGATCGTTTTCCACCTGCGAGTCGCGTTCATTTATGGCTACGGTGAGTTCACGTATGACGAGGATTTCACCATGTTCCTCCTCTCCGAACGCGTGAGCGAGCTATTTCCTCTGATGCGGCAGCTCATCGACGTTGGCTATGAGTTGTACGGGGCGCTCGATGGGTATGAAGACTTTCGCGTCACTCCCGCTACTCTGGACCGAGAAGTTTGGAAAGACACGCTGATGAAGCATTGCGAAGGCCGCGATTGTAGGTCAGTCCTGCTGATATTAGGAGGCTTTGCTGACCAAGAACAGGGTGGTGATCGACACGTGACTGCGGGTGGCCATAATGCGACTGGGAGTAAATATCCTCACAGCTTACTACAAGTGAGTGGGTAAGCGCGATTGAACGGGCGTATGCTATATGTAGCGTGCAATCAACTACTTGTTCTCATAATCTCGGCCGTGTACGCGTATGTATCCACCTTCCTCACATGAGTGCCGCCATTTGCAAAAGGCAGTCGCGGTGACTACCTCCTCGCTTCTGCCTCGCGGCATCCGCTGCGCATGCTATATGTTCGAGGTCCAGCGCGGAAGGTGGAGGTGAAATCGTCGCGTTGTCGCACGGTGGTTGGGTGATGTCGGCGTCTAGGGCGCGAGGGGTCGCGAATATCTCCGAACATGGGACCTGTTGACTCAGAAGGTATATTGGGAAGCTGCTCGCCAACATCTGCAACCACACACTCTGAATTATCAATTCAAGCACAAAATGGACTCAAAAATCTTCCAATGGGAGCGCACTATCGCTTCGGGCACCTACCTTATATCCTCCGACCGGTCGCTGCTTCCATACACCTTCGTCCAGGAAGCCTACGCGACAGACGCCATGTTCTGGGCGAAACCGCTCTCTTTTACGGACCTGTCGACCATGCTTGACAACAGTCTCACTCTCGGTGTGTACTCTGTCTCGGACGGCGTCAAGAAGCCTATTGGCATGGCGCGCTTCATTACCGACTACACGACACTCGCCTACCTCACAGACGTCTACCTCGTCCCCGAACACCAGGGCCAAGGACTCGGCAAATGGCTCATCGCATGCTGTCGCGAGATCTGCGCCGGAATGGAAAACCTCCGGTGGATGGTCCTCTTGACCGGCGGCGAGCAAGCGCAAGCGCTCTACAGGAAGGAATTGGGCATGACAAAGCTTGACGGGGTGGAGGAGGGGCTGGTTTGTATGGGGGCTCGGCGGGCAAAACTCACCGAAGCAGCGGGCGCTCCGCCCTCAGCATAGCGGGACCTAGCGGTTTGCCGTCTACGCACGTATGCAGTTCCCTACCTTAAACATGGACGACTATTCCTCGCGATCAGACGCTACAGTGACAGAAACGTGGTTTGATGGTTGGTCTCGACTGATGACAACGGCTATCTTTGCTTCCGGACTAGTCGCGGGCCCATGCTGCATGCATGTCATCTCTAGCGTAGATATCGCCATCCATTTTTCTTTATCACCATAGACTACTGGTCTGGCTCGCGCCCTCGGCCTCCTGGTATGTTCCGAGTAAGCGGACGAGGCCTGAAGCCTGTTTCGAGCCGGCATGCGACGAATTGTCATCATGGAGGGGCTGTCAGGCCCTCCAGGGCTTGTTGCAACTCCGTCTGGTGGTTGTGTCGCGTCGCGCTGCTTCATCGATAAGTGTATTACGCCTACTAAACTGGGATCCGCCTCCGATGCTGCCCGAGGAAGACTAATCTAGATCGCGCATGTGTAGACCTGTCGCATAGATCGCCAGGGCCTTGTTGATATACAGCTGCAGTTGACCCTGCGTTCACGTCACGTCCGCCGATCTTCCACATTTCACACCAACATGACCGCGACATTTGAGACCTCTCCACTATCACGCACATCGTCCCCGCCAGCAACACTCAAGAGAAAACGAGCGGGTTCTGATACCCAACCTCTTACCCCGCCGTTAGCCGCAAGCGACTCTGAAGGATCGCGTCTGCTCTCGCGCGCCGTCCACGTTCTTTCGACTGCTGCCACCGCGCTCTCGCAGGTCACTTTTCTCTATGAGTCCGACCATGTGGCGCGCGATGGTCTCCTCCAGGCTGTCGAAGTCATCACAAAGACCAGCCAGACTGGCGGTAAACTCATAATATGCGGAGTGGGCAAAAGCGGCCTGGTGGGGCGCAAGATGGTCGCGACGATGAAGAGTCTGGGCATAGCGAGCTCCTTCATGCACGCTGCTGAGGCACTGCATGGGGATCTCGGCGACATCAGGAAGGTGAGTTTCATCCCAAATCCCGAAAGATGAGAAATGTACTGACTACAAGTAGAACGATGCGATCATGTTCATATCCTACTCGGGCAAAACAGCAGAGCTCATGGCCCTCCTCGAGCACATACCCTCCCACACCCCCATCCTCGCCATCACATCGCATACGAAACCCTCAGACTGTCCGATCCTTGACGACCGGCCGAACTCCATACTGCTGCCTGCGCCCATACACGAGCTGGAGGAGGTCTCATTTGGAGTCTGCGCACCGACGACTAGCACCACTGTCACCATTGCTGTGGGCGATATGCTGGCGTTGACCGTCGCAGAGGCCCTACATCAAGATGAGACGAAGGCGGTGTTTAGGACGAATCACCCTGGCGGTGCGATTGGTGCGAAGTCGAGACGGATACAGAAGGAGGATGATACCCAGGTGGAAGCGAAGGAGTGCGATGGGCTGGTTACGCCGCCGGCTACCTGATCGTGCTCAGGAGGATACCATGCTCACCAGGAGATGGAGACGTGTAGATCGTGTAGATCATGTACATGCGCAAGGAACGGCCGTAACGAACCAGAGGGTTTTTGCCCCATGTTCTTCACCCACAACAGCACAGTGATGTTGCGACCCCACGCAAGCTAGTGGGTGGTACCTTCCCGTTCCATCTGCAGCCTGCACTCACTTTAACCCCTCCACTCACTTTAACCCCTCCACTCACTTTTCGTATGCGTCACCATACAGGTTTCTTGTACACAGCCTCCATTACCGTGCATAGATTGGACGACAGCGCTGATCGACGCGCTCACATTGGACGTCTGCAAGGTTGCGGCACAGCCTCGCTATGGGTGGTACAATGAGGGGTTGCCTTGCGCGCCTTCCGTCTCCCATCTCAAGTATTTTCGAATTCACGCACGACGTGCCATCTCGGCCTTCGCGCAGCACCTATCATGGAAGCCTTAACAGCGATTGGCTTGATTGCCAATATCATCCAGTTTGTCGATCTCGGCGCGAAGCTTGTCGGCTCTGCGAAGGAGATGCGCGACTCTGCCAGCGGCATGACGGTGGAGGACAAGAGCCTGGAGGAAGTCACCATTGAGATGCGCGATCTCACTTTGAGGCTGGAGGCCCCTAAGACGCGCGCAAGCAGCCAAGATGAACGAGCCCTCCGTCTGTTAGCTCAAGAATGCCGTGAGCTGTCAGATCAGATTCTCCGCCTTCTGAAGAAGATTGCCCCCAGTAAGCCGAACTCAACCCTTCGTTCGATTCGATCAGCAATCAGGACTATCAAGTACAAGGACGAAATGAGAGAACTCGAGGAGAAGCTAGCAAAATGCCGTAGCCAGCTGCATCTGCACCTGAGCAGATTGACCAAGTCAGTCATTGTCAAGCTGACGCGCATCGCATTGTTCTAATACTCAACTAGTCTGGAAGTAAAAGCACAACTCCAGGCTCTTGGAAGACTTGAGAGTTCGAACGAAGATATGTGGCGCGTATTCGACCAGCAGATGGAACAAGTCCGCCGAGGCACATGTGTTGCTTCCCTGAGTGTCGAAGCCCAGGATCAGATCAAAACCCTTCTAGGACTGTCAAGATTGACTATAGAAGGAAATGCAGCACGTGCAATTTTGCATCTTCTCGCTTTCGATGAGATGCGCACCAGAGCTGAAACCATACAGGAAGAGCATTGCGACACGTTTCGATGGATCGTTGACCCAAGTGCCAAGGTAGATAACACAACTCTGGCCAGCAACGCACGTGAGCTATATCTATCGTGGCTCTCCAGAGGCCGTGGTATATTTCACGTCGCTGGGAAGCTAGGATCTGGGAAGTCCACACTCATGAAATTCCTGTTCGATCATCCTGAGACAAGAAAGCAGTTGTTGGAGTGGGCAGGTTGGTGCTCACTCAAGATCGAGACGGTGGTAAGCTGACGACTTGTAGGTGACGCAAAACTTGTAATGACCAACCACTTCTTCTGGAAACCTGGAAAGCAGCCGTTACAGAAGTCATTCAATGGAATGATGAGATCACTTCTTTTTGACATACTGGGAGCTCATCCTGATCTGATCAAGATCGCATTCCCAAGTGATTGGGCGGTCCTTGTAACGGAGGACAGATTAACATTGTTTCAAAGCCCGATGCCTCTGCAAAAAACTCTCGATGCTCTGTTAGCTCTTCTGAAGAACGAAGCCGTTCAGAGATCTTATCGATTCTGTTTCTTCATCGATGCTCTGGACGAGTTTGAAGATACCCCCCAGCACGATGATAAGTACATGGTCGATGCACTTCGCTCTTGGGTTCAGACTGCACCGAATGTTATCAAGCTATGCGTATCCAGTCGAGAACATAATGTGTTCGTGAACGCATTCGCCGATGGCCCAAGGATCCGGTTGCAGGAACTGACTAGGCACGATATGGAGTGTTTCACACAGTCCAAGCTCGGATCTATACATGAAGCCGCCATTCGGGAGCGCCTCACACACGACATCGTCGACAGATCGGACGGTATATTTCTCTGGGTTGTTCTCGTCATCAAGCAGCTCCGCCAAGCTTTGGAAGATGGTCGCGACACATCGTCTTTCGAGGAGGAGTTGGCGACGCTGCCCTCCGAGCTGGAAGAATTGTTCGAGCACCTTCTCAAATCCATACAGAAATCGCAGCGAAAAAAAGCGTATCAGATCTTTGCTATGGTACAGGAACACGAGACTTTACCACACAGGCTGTCGCTGCTGTCTTGTCTACACATAGACGCATATCAGGCATACGGACAACTGGCAATGAAGGAACCTTCTACATCACCCAAGCTGAGCACCCAAGACGGATTCGACCCGCATATATGGTACGAATCGCAGATCAAAAAAGCACGTATACTGCTACAAGGCTATTGTAAGGGACTAGTCGAGGACCGGCCCGCCCCTGAAGTCCATAAAGTAGATGACATCTTGCATGACGGGCGTACTAAGGATTGGGACAGGCGCGACTGGCCGAAAGATCACGAAACGTTCCCCAACACTTCTAAGCCAGCCGGGTCGAGATGCATCCTATTCGTTCATCGAACTATTGTTGAGTTCCTTGAACGCCCGGCTGTTCTTGAAACCACGACAATCCAACTAGCAGGATTCGATGTTATTGAAGCCATCTCTCAATTACATTTGGCAGAGTATGAAGCCACACCTTGTTCTCTGATTGACCCGCTGTACTGGTCATATCTGTACGGTAATCTCATGGATCTGCGGTTTCACGCTGGCAAAGACAGGTCGCACTTCGAATTCCTCGTGAAATTGGAGGCTGCGATCTCAGAAAAATTCCCAGGTTGGCTGGAGAATAAACTACCTCCTTCCAGGGAATATGTCCTGGACATCTATCATAAAAACTTCGTTTTGAAAGCTCAAGGAACGAATGGAAGTTTCGAAAGTTGGAAGGACCATGTGAGAATCCCGCTCACTACTCCGGTTTCAATTTCGGCCTGGCTTGGTAACGCCGCATACATAGTCTGGCGGATCACAAGGTCTCACGAACCACCACTGTCGGATCAGCTGGCTGGTATCGTTCTACATTGCTTGGTTCACAGCCTGTCAAAGATCGAAAGAACTGAAGATCTCAAGACAATCGTGATCTGCTTCGAGTTACTCTTGAACGACAACGCTTCACCTTCTGCACATTTCTTGTGGCCTAGACTCCTCATTGATTGTGCGTGCTCCACGCGGCATAGTGAGCCATCGTGGTCTCGTGCTATAGGTCAGCTGATCGTACTATTCCTGAAGCGATACAAAGAAAAAGGTGTCCACACCACGGAAGTGTCGGTCAGCAGCAACATGGTTATGGGAGAGACACAAACATGTTGGTCGGTTTCGGTGCAGGGTGATGATGTACTGGTGGAATATATCGTGCCGGAAGCTGGAACAGCTGGCGATATCTTAAACAATCGTTCCCGTGGGATGGGTTCGTTGGAGAAGCTGGTGAAGTTATGGAATCTCGAGAACGAGACGGAAGTTCTTGGACTCATTCAACAGGCGCATCTGGCAACTGCTAGTAACGAGCAAGCCGCAGACCTAGTCGCAACGGCCCAGGCAGGCACTAAGGAGAGCTTGTCCAACGACAACCCAGCTTCGTGTACGACATCCGGATCGCTTCAGAGGATTGACAGTGCCGCCGAGATTCGAAGTGAAAGCGGCGTAGAATCGTCTTGCTTGCCCGTCGAAACAAAAGCAGACATCGCTCATCCCCACTCTGGTCGTTCATTCGGCATCATGGCGGTTATTGCTCTTTTAGGTGAGAACGATACATTGAAAAGTCGAGAGGCTGTCACTAATACGAAGACTAGTATTGCTGTTAGCTTTTCTCATCGCTCATCAAGACTATCGGGGTCGATGGTCTTCTTTTATGGTACACTGAACAGGTCTGGAGCCTACGTCGACGCTAGGTCACCTACTCTGCATTTTGGAAGTTGATGTAGGGTGCAGACCTATTTCGCTTTTTCCTTAGATCGACGTGCGAGGATAGATCGCGTCTTGTATTCTATGGATGGTTTACCACAACCTTGCGAAACAAAAAGGCTGATTCGATGCGCAACCACCTAGTGAATGTCTTTCCTGTCGCTGAGACAGCTTCTCTTTTCTTCTAGTACATAACCGCGTCTTCACGCCGACATTGCTTCATTCCCACCATCAATTCACTATATACACCCTTCATTCACAGTGGCGCAGGTATATACATTCACACCACACATCGATCTAGCACTTTACCGTACGTTCTACGACACCGCACGCCGACCCAGCATATCGTTCATCAACACCATGGTCTCACTCGCACTGTCTCGTCACGACCGGCGATGGCTTCGGATGTATAAAAACGTCCCCAGTATGGCTCCCAGTTGAAGGCATCACATCAACGCACACGCACATCTACACAACTTGAAGACCACCACAGTCTTCATCCAACCATCCCAAAAAACACACCAACCAAGTCCCAATTTCAGTAACCAAGCATGCCCTTCGGATCCTTCTTCGGCGGGGACAACCCCTTCAGCTCCGGCCGTTCCTCCCGCCGTGACGCCTACGAATCCTCCAGCCGTGATCCATACGGTAGTGATGGCTATAGTTCTAGCAGAATGACCGAGCCGTTCTCCCAACCTTACGGCGACTACACCAGCCAGCCCCGCCGCGAGACAACTGGTAGTTCTAGACTCAGCCGCGCTGCATCCCAGCGCGACCCCTACGATAGCCGGTACCAGTACCGCGACCTGAGCCCAATGCGCGCTTCCGAGCGCCCGCGCGCTTACACTGGTAGGCATACTTACGATGACCATAGGTCAGTTAGTCCGCTGGGTAGTTCGCGGTTTGAACAACCATCTACTACATCCCGTCTCCTCGCTAGCATGGGTAGGCCCAGCACTTCCTCTTCCTCGTCCCGCACGTCCTCGTCATACGCCACACCATCGTATGCATCTAGCTTCCGCGAGCCACAGCAGACTAGCTTTAGTATTGATCGCGGGTATGAGCGGCCGTCTACATCTGGTGGCTATGGAGGTGGTTTGTATCGTAGTAGCGCGATTCGTGGTAGTGAGGGCCGCGAGGCGCCGCGAAGGATGGGGAGCGATGGTGAGTATGGACCGCATCTAGGCACCCAGCGGATGCCGCAGATGGGGAGTAATTTTCAGAATGGGGGGTTTGGCTGGATGCACTGGTAGGGGATGATGAGCGGGAAGCGGGCGTCGATGTGAAACCCGAGTAGATTGTGTTCTTTCTTTCTGACTTAGGCTTTTATAGCTTGCTTAGAGAGTAGGTAAGTTGGGCTTGTATAAGCGCCATCGTACTTTTTCGCCGCGTTGCTTTGTAGTTCTGTGATCAGATAGTTAGATCTATGCGGTCAAAGTATCGTCAGCTGATCGTAAAACTCACATGTCAAATCCGTGCGTATCCGGTGACTATTTTTGTCAAGTGCATCGCGATTTATTCTATACAACAAGCCCACTCAATCCCCTCTATATGAAAATGTCCACGTCGATGTTACTGCGTAAAACTCTTCATCATCTTCCTCCCCCTCCCCTCACTTTCACTCGCACGCCCACTAACGCCGCCAGCCGTCGTGGCATCCTCATCTCTATACTTGTCCTCCTGTCCATCCTCCGTAATGAGATCATGAGGCAGATTAATCGCGCGATCAAGCGCATAAGGCAGACCGCGATGTCTACCACGCAGCATCATGAAGCAAATCACCACTTTGCCAAACGTGTTGAAGTGGCCAGACAGCGACGTGAGATTCGACGGGTGACCGAGTGAAAGACCGACATTACCGTATGCAGATACGACTTCGAAGAAGATGGCGAAGACGTTGAAAGCCTGTTCATATCGTTAGTACACCGTTCCCAACAACCAAGAAACCCGCTTTGGGAGTTTGATCAACTTACATAGTCCTCTCGACTCATAATCCTATCACTCTCCGCAATACAAATCATGAAAACCCCCAAGAAGATATACCACAAATCGAAACTGAGTTGGTTCCGCATGTGACTGATAAGGTACGTCTTGCCCCCCTTCTGCTCATCGAGATTCTCATCTCCAGCGTAGAGACCCACGGATTTCTCCTCGTAGCTCTCGCTCATGCGTATGCTGATGGCGATGGGATAGATGGAAATGTACATCATGACTAGCAGACTGAACTGAACAGCCGGGTTGACGGCGGCGAGGTTGAAAGTCGCGGTACCGGTGTGGCGCGAAGATGCGGATTGGAAGATGGCGGCGAGGATGCGGGGTCCGACTGGTAGGCTATTTACTTCGGGGTTATCCAGATCGAGGACGACGATGAGGAGGGTGTCGATGAAGTTTAGGGCGAAGAGGATGGATGCGAGGATCCAGGTGGCCGTGCTGGGGAAGAGGAGGGTGTAGCATCGGCGCGGGTGGTCGAGGAGGAAGCGCAGGGATTCTTTGAGGGAAGAAGCGGCGGGTGCGATTTTGTAGATGGACCAGATGAGCAGGCGTAGGAATACGGGGTAGAATGTGTTGCCGGCGAAGGCGAGGAAGGACATTACTAGCATGGGCCAGGTGGCGTCGCGGAAGGTTACCATGCTGTCGGGTGTGAGGGTCAGGCCGAGGTTGTCGACCATGGTTTGGGCGGAGTAGAACGCCCTGGGAGATGTTAGAGATAGCGATGCGGTAGGGGAGGAGGTGAAGCATACCACCACGTCTTATCTTGACCCTGTGATGCGAGGTAGTCTTGATACTTGGCTGGTGCGGTGTGGATCCATGGAAGTAAGCAAACGACTCCAAGCGTGTGTAGGCCGACGAAGTATCCTGAAATAATAGTCAGCATGAGCGAGCCAGATACATCGCTCTCGATACATACCAATAGTTACCTTGAGCAAGACTTGCAGTGCGCGGTACTCAACACCACCCAACTCTTCCCGGGTCATGGAGCTCAAATCGATGGTGGGCGTCCTGCGTGCCGGCTTGTCTTCGCTACGACGGGCGCCGCTTGCGGTACTTCCGAGGACGAAGATGGATGATACAGCGCGGTCTACGGAGGTAGCCTTGCTCATGGTACGCGTGTTCATACTTCTTGTCTCGGATCTTAGGCGACGCAGTGGGTTGCTCGACTCTGCGGCAGGCTTGATGCGGTCTTCATCGTCGTCGTCGTCGTCTTCGTCTGTAGCAATCATGTTAGGCATGTCCTCATGAAGATCCAAACGTGAGCTTACCATCTGACATCGAAGTGATGTGTTCGCCATTGTCACGTTCTCGTGGACCAGGGACATACAAAGCGCCCTTTTCGTTGACATGAGGTCGAGGATCTGGGGCGAATGTGATGCGAGGAGCAGGAGCAGAAGGTTGGTCGTTTGACTCGTCTGCAGTGGCAACAGGCTGCTTTTCCGAGACTGTAGTCTCGCCGGTGAGACCCTCCTCGATCTTTCGTGTGTCGGCGGTGTTGTCGATTGTTTGAGCCCGGCTCATAGATAGTTGCAAGCTCTTGGGTCTACTGTGTGCCGCCGCTATTGGGGGTTAGCTTCAGCTGCAGGCTTAGAGCGACATACAACATACCAATGCCCTTGAGCTTCTGCTTGAACCAGCGTAGTCGCACAACGACAACGAGTACGTTGATGAAGCCCAGATTTGTAACAATAGGCGTGATGTAAACAAAGATCTGCTGGTATGTCGTGAGAGCCTTGACATCAACACTAATGCACCGTCAGCACGGCATCCATCCCAGTACATCAACCCAAACATACGGGTTCAAGCCAGATTCAGTCGACGCGCTGACACCAAAGTAGTACGCATCGATAGCCGAGAGATTGCCATAGGGATAGATGATGATCAGGGCCAGAATCCCGAAACTGAGAATGTATGCATCTACACCCCGTTAGCCATGCCGCTCCCGGATCAGACGGAACCGTCTGCAACTTACAATGCAGCGTAATGAAGTTGATTGGCGGCTTCCACATATTGCCTTTGTCGCTATGCGCTCAATCCGCAGTGACACACTGAGGGATTATCGCTACGTGCAGCAACGCAACGAAAGCGCAAGGGCGAAGTAAGCGAGAGGAAGAAAATAACTCTTTCGTGTTCAAAGCCCAGAGTACAGAAAGCTACCAGTGTATTGGGAATGGAATAAGAAGGAGAAGAAGAGGAGTGCAGAATCACCCAGAAAACACGTGAGCTCCAGCGCAATACGGCCTGGGTACAAAAGCCCAGCGAAATAATCGTATGAGGGATTTATCTCGCGATCAGCGGTGTTGCTCAGCCACTGCCATCGTGGGCCTGGTTTTGCCTATTGCGGCGACGAAACCGCACGTGAAAGTAGGATGGGCTACATTTTACTTGCTTCGCCGGCGTGCGCCAAGGGGGGGATAATTCGCGCATTGTGATGATGTCGTGGTTGTGGGAAGGCGGTGCTTTGCCTACAAGCTTCTGGCTGCGGACTAGCGCGGACCCCTCCCGCTGCGTGAAAGCTTGTTATTGGTTGGTTGATTTACGTGTATGCAGGTGCGCGATCGCTTGCACGGTGGGGGTGTTATTGCACATGGTATACTCGTGGGCTTTGCTGGTTGTGATGCAGGCGTTGTCGCGCGTAGCTCGCGATGGCTTGCGGAACCTGTGGGATGACTGCTTGGTGACGGCCTTGAGGGTGTCCACGGCAGTTCAAATGACCGCAAAAGGGCCACGACGTGTGGTGCTAGTGCATCCCATTCAGCCGTAGCCATGTCGTCCAGGGCGAGTCCAGGAACGGAAGACTTTACGTTTAGAATCCTCACCCTTTTCGAATTATTCGCGCAACACGAGACAGGATTTCCTGGCTACGCACGCTTGATCAAGCTCACACCGCCCAGTCAGATATGATCGTGGAGTTCGATTCCATTACGCCGCGCTCGACGAACGCTTCCGTTCGCTTGCACATTCGTAGAACCCTCGAGACGCACTTCTAGTAACGCGGTATGCGGAGCAGTCCAATGCGCACGAATTATGACGGATTTGATACGAAGCCAACGAAGTGGCGTGAAGCTCATCGCGACCATAAAACACACACCACCTGGGCAGGCACACCCGCGAACAACATCAAGTTATGGCAGTCATATTGGATACCAAAGTACTATGTCAATGACGAATCTAAATCATAACCAGGCCACAGTTGAATTCAGTGGCGCACTCGATTCTCCGTTGCGCACACAAAGCGTTACGATAAGTGTCTAAAATGACTATGCTAATACTTCTAGTACGCCAGAACGTCCCATAAACCACTGGGTCTTTGTAGAACCCCAGGACTCCAGACAAGGCCGCTAAACCCCAAAAAACTCCATCCAAATGGTAAAACGCAGACCATGCGCCGACCGCTTCTACCCTAGAACCCGAGCACCCAAGAGCGCAACTAAAATCATGACAATCGCCGCAACACCCAGCGCATGCGACATCTCCATCTTCTTCCCCACTTTCGCCGTCATCGCGACCGACTGCTGGAGAATAGGCGCAACAACAACAGGAACCTGCACAGCCTGCTCCACCTTATGCTTCATCGCCTGCACCTTCTTCCCACCCTTCTTCCCACGCCGCCTGTTCTTCTTCTTCTGTGCGTTCGAGGCAGCAGCGGTCTCTACGTCGCTATCGCCATCACGTTCATCATCAGTGTCAACGGGGGCAGAAGCGGTGTCATCAGCGTCGACGGGGTCGTCAGTGATCAGGACGTCATACATATTCGAGGGCGCGGCGACCTTGTCTTGTTTGCGCTTCTCGTTGCGCGGCTGGTGAATCGTTTTGGTGGGCGCGGGAGAGGACGGCACAGTGTGAGTGTGCTGTGGTGGCGATGACGGTGGGGATGGGGGAGCGCTCATGAAGGTCTGAACAGGCATGTTTTTCGTTGACGTGGCTGGTTGAACGGGCGAGGGGGAAGGCATGTTGTAGAAGGCGACTACGTCGGCCTTGTGCGCTGCCTCTTCAGGTGAAGATGACTGCGAAGACGAGATCACAGCACCAAAGTCCCTCACAACAACAGGAGACTCAGGAAGCACATCCCCCCCAGGCGCCGACATAACCTCAGCAGACGGCTCGAAACTGGCCAACAAATCGGGAGCCGGGAGGTTCTCACGCTGCTCCGTAGGAGCGGCGGCAGTATCCTTACTGAACGTCGCCGCATACGTGACCTCAGCCCTTGTAGACTCGGCGGCAGCCCTGGCCTTCTCCGTGTACATCTTCAAGGGGGTGATGAGGCCCTCGTTCTCGTCCTCTTCTTCTTCTTCTTCTTCTTCTTCATCTCCTTCTTCATCATCCTGCTCATCCCCCATGAGAAGGTTATATGGATTCGACTTCAACGAAGCCGGGATGGTTGGAGGGGACGAGGCAGGAGTTGCCAGGGACGTGCGAGAGGCTTGCGAGATGGGGGAGGTAGGCGTGGCGGGTGACTTCGAGCCACTGGAGACAGACTCGGATGGAGTCACGGGTTTGGCTTGGGGTTTCGAGCCGGTGGTAGCGGCGAGAGGGAAAGCGAAAGGTGCACCCCAATCCTGATCCCACTCTTGTGCCAATTGTGATAAGGGGATTATCGGACTTCTGCTCCTCGTGCTAGTCGCAGTGGTGCTGGCAGTCGCAGCACGACCGCGTCTGTCTTCGGGGAAAATCGCAGTAGGCACGTGATCCGCCCTTTCCTCACCACCAACTCCAGCCTCAGGCGTCATCTCTTCCTTCCCCAAGGCCCCCACCACCGGTGCTACACCTACCTCTTCCCCATCCTTCTTCTCAGCCACGACATTGGTCTCCGTCACAGCCTCCTCGTACTTCCCAGGCCACGTCCCATTCTCCCTATCCTGCGCCATCAGCCGCGCGATAATCTCCTGGTTCTCACCCGCGTCAGAAATGCAACGCAGCTTTGCCAGTACCATGAGCTCGAAAGAGTTTTTGGTCTCGTAGTGGGCGAGGCTGGCTGCGTGGGAGAAGGGGGGAGAAGCCGCAGGGGGAGGAGACATTGTGGGTGGTGATGGTGTGGTAAGTAGTGCGTGTGTGCGTCAGGATTGTTGATTTGTAATTGAGAGAATAGTTAAGGTCAGGTGTTGGTCGCGGTTGGTTTTATAAAAGTAAGAGGCGTGTTGGAGTAGTCGGGGGGAGAAAGGGTGTGCAAGGGCATTTAAAGTGAGAGAGCGACTTTGCGATCGTGGGCGGTAGAGGGGCGCGTGCGCTGAACCCAGTGAAAATGATTCAGGTTGAATATTGCGCTTCGTGTAAAGGTGCGATAGCGGGTGGAGAAGTGGAGGCTGATGACCGGTACCAGAGTCTATGTCTACCAGTGGGCGGTTGAGCATTCGCGTAATTGCCATTCACGTCCAGTGATCTGGCCACGCACCCCACGAGCGTAAGGGTAGACCCGTGCTTTCACTAGATATGCAGTGGGAACTGTACTTGTCGCATACTTTTGGGTGCGATATTGTGTGGTAATGTTGAATATGGAGCACAAGGGGATGTGGTGGATGGACGGCCACCATCAGGGCTGGTGGAGACATAGGCGCCAATGATGTTGTTTGCTTTGGTATCCAAGGAATGTAGCACACGAGGGGTATCGTAAAGTGACAAACGGCAAAAAAAGCGTAACTTGATAAAACGCCTCTTCTCGCCAAGCGGGAAAGGGTCAGGATCGTGTGTGGAGCAGAGGTGGATCAAAGCATCCAAGTAACCCGCACTTACGGCAATACTGGTATCTTCGTAATCCATTCCTCGATCTCCCAGCCGTTATCTTGATATAACTTCTGGAAGTCTGATCGGAACTGTGCTGCTTTTGTGACAATCTCCGCGACGCTGCGATCGCGCAAATGGCCGCTAAGTGGATGAGATGAGTCGGGACGGCAATACGTTGTGAATATCTTCTCGAAGACTTGAGGACCTAGAGTACATATTAGTATGACGGCGATGAGCTGTGAACAATGACTTCCAACGTACCAGCAAGATGTCTCAAACCTTCGAGCAGAGCAGTCTCTTCCTGTTCGGTCCACTCCGGCTTATTGCTCAACGCCGATGCTTGACGATGCGGTGGAGCTGAGCGAGGTGTGAATACTGGCAATCGCTCGAAAACAACACCGTTGGCGTCTCTCTCCTCCAGGTCTTCGAGTCTTGTGATAGCCAGCTTGCTCCTTCTGCGCGCATCGGGCTCGCACGTCAGGCGCACGATGTGCAGAGCTTGCCAACATTTCCACCGTTGCTTTCGCGCTTCCTCAAGTTCGGCTTTGCGGTTCTCCTCCTCTTCTCTTTCTTGCATTCTGCGCTCGAAGTCTTCTTGTATCTTGCGGTGTTCCTCCCTGGCCTTGAGTCTACTAAGGTGTCCGCGATACGTCTTGGCAACCTGTCGAAGATGAGCAATGAGACCAATATCAACATCCTTGATGATTCGGTCGCCCTTGGAGCGTTGAGGCACGGTAACATTCCACTCAGTAATGATGTCTTTGAAAGCCAGTATTCGGTCCATCAGGGGTGATAGAATCTTCATAGCCTCCAGCGACTCGGTCACTTCACCACCATTGTCCTGTAGCCACGTATACAATGCTTCGAGATACAGTGTAAGAGCCCGGAAGACATGACGATAAGCATCTCTTTTGAAGGCGCGCTGGTCCTTCTTTTCGACATCGATACTGATCTGTCCGAGCGCTCCTCGTAAATCGTCGGCTTCATCGACGAGAGTGTCTATGGAAAGGTCACCCTCCTGAAGGTGGGCTCTGTATGTCTTGCATGCGCGTCTGATGGTGGTAGCCAGCTTGGTTCGGCACTTTCCTGGTCGTACCTCTAGGTTGAGGAATTCAAAGACGGTTTCGATGCTCCCAGGCCTTCCTGCAGGGCGCGTTATGCTATCAGCTTCCTCAGCTACGCTGCTAGCCTCGTCTTCATCCGAGTCGTCCCCAAACGCGTCAATAACCTGCGCGTGCTCAGTCTCTGGAGCATTAACAACTTCCGCAGCTTGATTGGGCGGCTCTGCGTGCTTTTGCAATCCTCCCACGTTAGCGGGTAACTGCTGGCTTGATTCAGGGGTATCGTTGGTGCGTTTCTTCCGAGGTTTCAATTTTCGTGCGGGAACATATAGGAGTTTTAGGAGCTCCTTCTCTTTCTGCGCCAAAGTCCGCTCAGCGCCTTCTTGCGTGCTTTGAACATCTTCATGTCCGGTCGCAGTCGCCACATCCTGTTGTTGCGAGCTGCGCCGGACCGGTATGCGTACTTGTGGGTGACTCTTTCTCGATGCGCTCGATTCGCCAGTCGTCCGCCTTTGTTTCCTCGGAATCTTGGAGGGCTGTCCTTCGCTGTGATCCGACTCCGACTTCCGTTTCGACGTTCTCCGTGTACTGCTATTGTCCTCCTGCGCACCAGCAGGTTCTCCATCTAGGCTTGTCGTACCAGTGGGATCGACCACGCCATTGCCGCGTATGGGCGGGGCTGCTTTAGATGGGGTGTCTTCCGGCGGTGCGAGCTCCGGCGGCGAGGAACGTATTTCGGGTTCTGCTACTGCCAGATCCTCCACCCGCTCTTCTTCATCCACTTGTGGCCCAGCGTCATGGTACACCGGGAGCTCTGACGAAGGCGCGGGGACGTCACTCCGCTCTTCGACTGCCTCCACAGTGGCCTGCACCTTCTTCTTGGTTGGCTTCTTTTTCTCCTTCTTCTTTCTATTAATCTTCAACGGCTTGTGATTGACTTTCTCTGGCAACGCGTATCGACCCTTCTCGGGGCTCAACTCAATCTCGTATGGGTCTCCTCGTATTGCGAGGTTCTGTCTGGCTCCCTCGGGAAGTATGCTAACTCGTTTGAGCTTTCCAGGACGCGCTGCGTTGAGGAGGTTGGCGCCGAGGACTGCGGACGACGAGGGTGGTTTTGCGCTTGGGGAGTTGGACTCGGCGAGGAGCTGTTGGGTTGCAGCATTGTCGTCTGAGGAGGGCGAGGAAGGCTTGGGAGCTGTAGTATGAGCGTCAGCTTATATAAGCTCGGATGGAAGCCCCGTATAGGATTGTGTAGCTGGTGGGCATGTGGGAGAGCTTCGCGCGTCTACCCGCCAGCTCGACGGCAGCTCCGACACGACGTACCTGCCTGCTTGGGCGCATCCTTAAGCCGCGCCATATAGTGAGCGTCAATAATACTAATGCATCCGTGCTAACGAAGGTATCCGAGCGATGACGGCGATGTGGGGGGAGAGTGAAGTCATCCCCGCGGCCAAAAGCATCCAACGCTGTCAAGGCGCGAAAGAGTGGGCCCATCCCCGAAACACGCTATCACATGAGATCGTCCCTGCCCACTAACCCCCAAACAACCACCACATCACATACCCCGCCATGTCCTCAAATCCATCCAAAGCACCTGTACTAGAAGTACTGAGTAGAGATGCATCGCACAGTTTCCAAGTCCCCGCGAAACGCATCCACGATGGCGACGACGTCACTTTCTTCTTGGCAAGCAGAGCCTATGCCGATATCATGACTTTCATCTTCCAGCTCAACACGGCCATGATACCACGGAAGATCAAGAGCGAAGATAAGAACAGCACAGAAACGGCGAAGGAGTGGAAGTTGCATGACCCGGATGTGCCCCATCCACCCGTTGTGCAAAGCCTCGCCAAGCTCATCTCTAGCCTGACCTCCATCATCGATGAAGCGCCACCAGATCCCGGACCGCGTCGTTTCGGAAACGTAAGCTTCAGAACGTGGTACGATATCGTCAGAGAACGGGTTTCTGGACTGTTGGATCAGTATCTGCCGGAAGAAGTACTGTCCTTCAAATCCTCATCCGACGTCTCAGCCAAAACCGAGTTGGAAGCGTATCTTATCGGCAGTTTTGGAAGCTCTCAGCGCCTAGACTACGGTTCAGGGCATGAACTGAGCTTTCTCGCGTTCCTCGGCTGTCTCTGGAAACTCGGAGCTTTTCCCGCGTCGCAGGATGGCGAGCAAGAACGCGGCATTGTACTTGGGGTCATCGAACCGTACCTCGAATTGATTCGCCGACTCATCTTGACATACACCCTTGAACCTGCCGGGTCGCATGGCGTATGGGGACTGGACGATCATTCTTTCGTACCTTACATATTTGGTAGCGCACAACTCTCACCAGCCATCAACACACCCGCAGACGTGGCAGCAGAAGGCTCATTGCCATCCGCTCCCCACCCAGGCGATGTAGCAAAAGCACCAGCAGTCGCCCGCGAGCGAAACCGGAATATGTACTTCAGTGCCATCGGCTTCATCTACGACGTCAAGAAAGGTCCATTCTGGGAACATAGCAACATTCTCTACGATGTCTCCGGTGTCAAGGCAGGATGGGCCAAGATCAACAAGGTTAATACCATGACACTCTTGATTACGTGTATTGACTGACCCCACATCAGGGAATGATCAAGATGTACAACGCAGAAGTCCTCTCGAAATTTCCTGTCGTCCAGCACTTCCCCTTCGGCTCGCTGTTCTCCTTCTCTGCCGATCCGAATGCCAAGGCCATTCAAGCAAGTGTCCACACAGCTAGTCAGCCAAAGTCAAGTACACCATCTAACACGGCACCAACTGCAAGACCGCAGCCCGCGTTAAGAGACCCGATGGCTGAGGCAGCGACTGGCATGCCAATTAGAAGCATGCCTGGCGGTGGGGTTGGGACCGCGGCGCCATGGGCTAGTGCTGGTACTACAAGGCCGGGTGGTGGCATGCCAGCTGCGACTGCTGCGCCCTGGGCTAATGCCAGAGGTGCGGATACGGGCGTACCCAGTGGCCCGAACCAACCTACGAAAGCACCCTGGGCGAGTCGAACGCCTGCACCGCCCCCACTGGGAAGTGGTACTGCAGCACCCTGGGCAAAGGGGAATGCTGGAAATGCGCCAAGTGCACAAGAGGGCACGAAGGCGCCTTGGGCGAACAAGAGATGAGATGTAATGGGCAATGCAGGTATGTAAAGAGATGATACATGTCTTGTCAACGATTATACCCGGCCAAGGCTCGATTCCATCTCGTCTAGCGATACAAAGCCATCAGCATAAATCTACCCAGCCAGTGCCGCAAGCGCACAAGGAATTAAGGTTATTAACGTTCCTTGCTCCCTCCACTGTCCTTCTCCTTACTACCCTTCTCTCTACTCCTCCTCTCCTTGCTACCCCTCTCAGCTCCATCCCCTCCACGCTTCTCCCTTTCCTCGTCCCCGCCACCATTCCCATCCCCATCCCCATCCCCGTCCTTCCCTCCTTCCCCCTCACCCCCATCCCCACTCTCCTTCCCCCCCTCCCCCCTCTTCCTCCTATTATCCAAATCAAACTGCAACCTCGTCCGATTCAACATCAACTCCGCCACCCTCTCTCTCTGCACATACACAGTAACCGCAAGATCAAACAGAGCCATTTCTTGCTCTTGTGTGTATTCGCCTTCGCCCACACCGAGACTCTCGTGGGGTTCGGGTATCTCGTCCGCGCCGAAGAAGGAGTCGGAGGGGGAGGGAGGGGAAGGTGGTGGGTGCGGGGGATCTGAACGGGGTTGTTTGGTTGGTTTGGAGGGTTTGGAGGGTATGGGACTGCGGTTGCGGCGTTTTTTGTGGTGACGGTCTTGGCTGGGGTGACGGTCTCGACTATGACGACGGTCTGGACTACGCCGGCGATCTTTACCACGGCCATGTGAAGAGCTGCGACGACGTTGTCTACTTCTCCGTCGTTCTGGACTTCCTTCTCGCCCTCGACTACGCTGCCTGTCTGCGCCACGGCTCCGCTCTCGACTCTTCCTCACCCCTCTACTCCTCACCCCCTCCTCCCTCCTAACCTGCCCAGAAGGCGGTGGACTCTGTTCACGCGGCCGTTGCGACACCGGTGGGGCCCGTCGCGATGAAGCGCGGTCAGGCCTTGCAGAGCGTCCCCGTGGCTTTTCTACACGATCTCCTTCTCCTCTGTACCTATCATCCCTCTTCACTAAGGGCCTCGATCGACTCCTACTCCTACCCCTACTCGGACTGCGACTGCGACTGCGACTGCGACTCCCATCCCCCGATCTAGGAGAAACATCACAACTCCCCCCCATCCCCGTCGTCCGGTGTCTCCTCGCCATCCTCTCCAATTCCCCGCTAGTAAGAGCCCCCCGCCTCCTCCTCTCCTCAGACCGCGTGGTACGGCGGGCCGGCTGGTAGTGGTCACAGTCTTTCCCATAGCGGTCATAGCCTTTCCCAGTCCCATCCCGTCCTCGCCCTAGCCCCCGACATGCACCAGGACCCCTTGGCCCTTCACTCAAGGATAAGTACGAGAGAAGAGATAGTGCGTCGTCGTCGTCTTGCTGCGAAGGGTAGTGTCCGGATCCGGAGCGGAACTCACGGTCTAGCTTGTGCAGGCCTGAACTGAAGGATATGGGGTTGGCTTTTGTGCCTGGTGCTGGTGTGTCGGGACGTGCTTCAGCCGTTCTTTTTTGGTGGTAAGCGGAGGGGTCTTGACGGGGCTTCGATGTGTTTTCTCGGGGTGGTGCCATGGCGTCTCGGCGTTCTTTAGACGGCGTGTCTCTGGGAAGTGGAGGTGCGTCGCGCAATGACTTTGATACTATCGGTTTCCCTGTTGTCATGGATAGTGGCACAGGCTCTGCATGGCGGGTCGAGCGCGGCGGGATGCCGGTTGGATTCGCTGGCGTTGCGGTCGCGATACGTGCTCTTACTTCTTCTGTCTCTTTCTTGTTGGCCATGGTGAAGTGCTTGGCTAGCATCGCTGGGTCTAGTTCTCTTGGTTTGCGCTCTTTTGAATGCCTTGCTCCATTGCTCTCCTCAATCTTAGAGCGCTTTATGAGAGGCTCTCCGAGTATTTCGCCGCCTCCGAATGGTCTTTTTCCGGTTTTTGGTGGTGGTGGGGGTTGTGCACTCGTTGGCTGTGTTTTATCCGCTGGCATGTCTGGCGTAGGAGCAACGCGGAGGAAACCGTTGTTCTCCTGGTGCGAAAATCCTGCGACTGGTGTTTGTTCGTCTGCCATGGTGAGTATGAGATGAGGTAATGATAGTTGCTGTACAAAAATGTTGAGGTGCGCAATACGATGAGTGGGCTCTTGTGATGAAGAAGATGCTCGCTCACTTGCTATGTATGTTGAAGTCTTTGTTCACTATGCGTTTTTAGCAGACAATCGCCCACCTCCATTGCGCCTTTCACTCATCGACTATTATGCTGGGACAACAAAGACTCGAACGAGCTCAAAGCGTCGTAACAATCCACGCTCCAGCACAAAGCCCCTCACCCCTGATTTCGCCAAAGTATGATGGCAACATACACGCGTCTTCACCGTATTGTTAATACTATCCATAACCCTGGCTACTACACAGGCTTCCCATGTGCCTTGCGTTATCTACAAGTAACGTTGTAGGATTTGAACACATACCTGGCTTTAGTATCCGGCGTTCGCAACCACACTGTAGACTCAAAATCCACCAGACTGTGTTCGTATATATGATAGTCAAAACAACGTCACGAACAGGACTTGTAGAATTTCCATAGCTGGCGTCCCTACGTATTAGCGCGACGGGTATATATTACTATGAATTCAACTTGTGAACATCGACCATGACCAAACAGCCCGTTGTTATCTTCTCGTGTCGAGACGCGGTAACGATTACGCCTTTACAAGCATCAGTGCACGGCAACAGACATGGGTCAAATTGGATAATGAGCTTTCTTGTATTGATGTCGAGATGGTTGATCAGATAGAAGATTATGTCACTATTCGCCTTGATGTTGAGTTTGAAAACCATATAGACCTCGCGTATAAGTCGTATAGAATGCGGGAGGTGTGGTTCTCAGCAAGGATCCACGTCGATTCCAATTAATCTCCGAGAGCTTCTTGTCCCCAACGCGCATTCGAGCAAGTAACGCCTCCAGTTTGACGATGTGAGCATCAGTGTGCAGCTTCATCATGTCATAAATGATATCCAGTTCACAAAATACTTCCAGCCTGCGAATCGATCCATAGCGGAGCGGACCCGCCGTGCCCCGAATCTGCGTTCCATCGAGCTTCGCGTAGTGGGCGTCAACCTTAGGGATGATTGATTCGAACCTCGCCAATATGTCACTGAGCGGGATGTAGTTTGCTTCATCGAGGTTGTCAGGGAGCTCGTGACAAAGCCGGTTCAATGTCTTGAGTTCTTCATCATAGGTTGTGTTGCGGTCTTCGGATGCAGTGACCTCGTCGCTGAATTCTGATAGCAACAGCCTGTAATGCTGCATCATGTCGTCGCTCAAATCCGAGTCAGTTGGGGGATGTGAAAGAACGGGGCTTCCGTTTTCGGTCTCATCGTCAGTGACCCACTCATCATCAGAGTCTGGGATGGCGGGACGTTTCCTCTTTCCCAGAGAGCTGTGCCTGTAGGATATCAGCGGGTATCGAGATTGACCATGGATTGGTACTCACGATGCAGGTTGGGAGTCCTGATGAGAGGCTTGTGAGGACTTGGTGTCTTCCACGTCCGAGACTAGCGTGTGCGTGGATTTGACACGCTTGTTGGCCTTGCCCTTCGTCTTCCTCTTAGTCGTCATTGTGTGGCTGTGAGGTCGTGAAGGCTTTGGTGAATGTGGGTGGATTTGAAACAAGTAGCCGATGCAAACGAGACGATGATGTGAAACAGGTGGTGGATTCGAAAATTGTGATGGGGGTGGAGGTGTCAAGAACCAGAACCAGAACCAGGCTGCAGAGAAAGACAACCCCGGGGCCACAGACTAGCGCTCCAACCGCTATGACCATGCGTTGAGGTAGTATCGGACGATTTCAGAGCGTTGAGGCAGACCATTGGGCGCGTTGGGTTAGTAACTAGACAGGAGGCAGGTGCGAGCGATGGATGTGGCAGCGAGCAGCCTCGGTCACCCCGAGAAGTTGCTTGAACTGGAAGCGACCTCTGGTGCCAGGTACGTGATGCCTCTCCAGCCTCTAGGAGACGGTCCTTGATGTGTTTGTTGTGATGGGGGTGTCTTGTCATGAGAAGTCATACAAGACCGTTGATTCTAAATAGTTTTGATGGATGGTGAGAGATAACAGCAAGGCTGGACTACATATCAGCTAAAGTTCCGAGGTTCGCGGCTTCCCCATGAAGTTTTCTCACCAAGAAAGAGCACGCGTCACCGCTGCTCACATGCTACAAGCGCGACCAAAGTGACTCTTGCTCACCGGGCGATTGGACGAGTACTGTAGGGGAAGGCGCGGTCATGTACTGGAAGGAGAGACAAGCTGTCTCAGTGGGAAAGACAATCACTGAATTGTCTTCATGGGTCGATTTTGTGTTCCGCAGGATTACAACATAGCCTCTGTAGGATATCGGATCACTCCATCCTCGAATACTCCATCTTGAAGCACCCCATCGGACAATCGTCTTCGTACCCAGCTACGCAACATTCTCCATCAACCCCGCCCCCACCGTCCTCCCCCTCTCCCTAAGCACAACCCTCATCCCCTCCTCCACCGGCAACTCCCTCTCCAACTGCACCACCACCCTCGCCACCTCACCCGGCTTAACAATCCTAGGCTTCTTCTTCACAACCTCACCCGTAAACTTATTCAGCTTAGCACTCAGCGTCCTAATCCCCGCTGGAGAGTTCAGGGTACTTCGGAACACCTCCACAGGCATCGGTAGTACGTGTTCGAAAGCGAGGAGTTTGGATGTGAATGCCTTGACGAGTTTGACGGGGTCGCTGCGTGCGCAGACGATGTCGCCTTGGCGGAGGTGGACGGGGTCGATGTCTGTGAGGTGGAGTGTGGGGATTTGACCGCATACGGCCCAGTCTACGGGGGCGTCTTGTACTTCGATTGACTTGATGGTGGCGGTTTCGTTGGCGGGGAGGGCGAGGATGACGTCGCCTACTTGCAGGGTGCCGGCGTCGATGCGGCCTGATATACTCAGTGGGGAGCGGATGTCGCCGCGGAAGACATCGGCGACGGAGAGGCGGAGGGGCTTCGTGAAGTTTCGGGATGGGAGGTCGATGCGTTCAAGGGCTTCTAGCAGGGTCTCGCCAGTGTACCAGTGGGCGGCAGAGTTCTCGATCTTCTTGACGACGTTCTCGCCAGTGAGACCTGCAAGCGGGATGAAGGTTATCCGCTTTTCGAGGAAGCTGGCTTCGGTGAGGAAGGCAGTCATGCGTTTCGAAATGTCGTCAAAGCGCGATTTCGACCATCCCACAGTGTCCATCTTGTTCACGGCCACGATGATATGTTGCATGCCCATGCTGCGCGCGATCAGGATGTGTTCTTTGGTCTGCCCCTTGAGACCAGACTCAAAGCTGTTCGTACTTGCGTCGATGACCAGGACGGGAAAGTCGGCTTGTGATGCACCTGATATCATGTTGGGGATGAAGTCTTTGTGTCCTGGCGCGTCCAGAATGGTGAACTTGGTCTCGTCTGTCTCGAAGTAGTTGGTAGCAATGTCAACGGTGACACCACGACTCCGCTCTTCGCTTGTTTCGTCCATGACCCAAGCAAGCGCGAACGAAGATTTGCCGATGGTTTCTGCTTCTTTCCGTAACTTGTCTATCGACCGCTGGTCGATGACTTTGAGATCGTAGAGCAACCGCCCCATGAGCGTACTCTTGCCGTGGTCGACGTGGCCTGGGGAAGTTAACATGAGATTTTCATAGCAACGACAACGAACTTTTACTCACCAAGCACTACAAAGTTCGCCAACCGCTTCGAGGCGCTCTTCTCAAACTCATCCATGACGTTCAGGTTCTTGCTCTTCACTCTTGGTTCGTCGGCCACGGTAAGCTTCTCGACCGATTCGGTCAGGTCACCGTTGGTTTGCTTTTTCTTCTTCTTCGGTGTTGTTCCTGTATAATTTAGAGATGTTCAAAAAGAAGTTGTATCAAAATCTAGTGGCGTCCGCCGCCTGCGCCCTTGGCCTGTGCTGCCCGCACAATGTCATCCGGACTCGGCCCAGCAAAAGCACCAGTGCCATCATACGATTTGTACGCAGCAAAAGGTAGTGGAACCTCTTGTAGCGGTGCTTGGGGGTGCTTCGATGACTCGTCAGAGCCGCAAAGGGTGGAAGCGAACATAGAGGCGGTGGCGCGTTGAGCTGGCGATTCGATGACTACGGCAGGCTGGGGTACTTGAGGCTCTTCTATCTCGGGTTCTTTCGGGGCTTCTGGTGCTGGCGATGGCGATCGTCTGCGGATGGGGTATCGAGAAGGACGAGCTGGGCCAGTGCCGCCGAGAGAAGGATTGCCACCCTCCTGGTTCTTCACTGAAAGCTTGTCAAGCATGGCGATGGCCGAATCCGCATCGTTGTTGGCTTTCGAGGCAGCAGCTTCCGCATCTTCTCGTTCCTTTCTTCGCTTCGCCGCAAGAGCAGCCAGCTTTGAGGAGCCCCCAAGTAGTCCGCCTTTGTAGTATGGAGCATCAACGGTGATGACGCCAAGTCGTTCGGGTGGTACGTTGCCCCAGGGCACATCCCAGAAGAAGTCTGTGACAGCGTTGGTAGGCATCGCATCGAGATTGGGGCAACGGTGGAGGATGACAGCGGGGCAGCAGACGCGTCTACATAGCTAGAGTGGAGTGCAAGTGAAGAGATGAGTGCAGTGAGCGTGCTTACCTGCGGTAACCGGCGCATTCTGATCCGCCACACTAGCAGCTTGATCGAACCTTGACGCAGGTTTGGTCTTTTCCTGCTTAGGCCTGCACCAAGTCAGCATCCGTCTCACATACAATTCGTACAGGAATTTTACTGACGCCTCTTCCCTCGGTTCCCCCACCCCAAGTTTATTCTTCAAATAACTAACACTCTTCCCAACATCATAGTAATAATGCCAAAGCGCCTCTTGTATCTGCTCGTCGCTCGTAAAGTCGCTCTTATCCCCCAGCGCCTCGCGTACTCTTATGGTACCTGCACGCATCTGCTCTTTATCGTCTTCTGTCATGCCATCTCCTGCATCGGCTCCACCGCCGGCTTCTTCTTCCTCGTAGTAATCGTCATCGTCGTCGTAGATGTCGTCGTCATCGTAGTCGACGTTGCGCGTGCGCGAGAAGCCGCTTTTGGGAGGCATCGTGGCGGTAGTATTATGCTGGCAGCTCGAGGAATGTGGGAGATGTTGGTTGCGCGTTCGTGAGTCGTTTCGCGGGCGTGTAGAATTCGTTCGAGAGAGAGTAGCTTTCTAGTGTGAATTATCGCGTCCCTTGGTTGACGTCGGTGGTGGGGCTTGCCTTGACGTGTAGCGCGGCTGCTATTTGCCCCGCGCTAGTTGGGAGCTTTGGGCAATGCAATGACGATGATTCGTTTACTTTTCACTAGACAAGAGGAGCTGCAATCATCATGGAAATTGTTTCGATTCAAGTTCAAGCTCGCCAACAGCTCGACACACCCGTCGAAAGATACAGCAGTGGGGTATAGTATTAGTGGAAAGAGACAATGCTGAAAACCCTGGCCCGACACTCGCCCTTCGCCCGCTGTATTCAAAAAAATAGTTTTTGTTGTTTTCTGACCCATTTCTGGTGCGGCATCTCATCAACCGCGCGGTGACGCCCAGTGGCCTCTCTTAAGCCGAGAAGGAGGCTCCCTATTTCTCTGCCTTCTCCTCAGCGGCGGCTGGGGCAGCAGTGGTAGCGGTAGGCTCAGCAACAGGTGCAGGCGCAGGAGCAGCGGGAGTAGGATCCGCAACCGCAGGGGTTGGTGCAGGTGCGACGGGCTCCTCAGCTTGCGCAACGGGAGCTGGTGCCGCAGCTGGTGCAGCGGGCGCAGCAGCCTTGTCCTCGCCAAAGTTGGGCTCGTCGAACATGGGACCGCTTGTAGCGCTCATGCCGGCAGCGGGCTGGCTAGTAGGCACAGCGGGCATTTCTACGGGGGCAGCAGGTGCAGGTGTATCCGTCAACTTGGCCTCAGTCTCCTTGGGGGCCTCGGTGGCAGCGGGCTGCGATTCAGCAGCAGTCGGGGGAGCGGGCGCGACGGCACCAACGGGTTCGGGGGCTGGAAGATGATGCGTTAGTCTGGGTGTCTTGAGCGATGAAAGAGATGTAAGAGATACTACTGAAAACAAATGTCGTATCTGGCGTAAGTCGTAACGTGCTGGTGGAAGTGCGCTGATGCTAACACATAGCCATCCATCTGGTGCAGGAGTCCCACACCTAGATGGGGCCGTTCCACTGGTTGTCTAGGTCGACCTTCTGTCGCCGCCTAGAGCCATCGCAGGCTTCGTTCCCGCGGTATGGTAGTGGACTGGAGTGTGAACGAGATGTAAACCTACTGGACGTGGCCTTCTTGACCTCAGTCAGGGCCGCAGCTTCATCCTTCTTCACCTCGCTCTGAGCTGGATCTGAAGCTGGAGCTGCAGCGGGCTCAGCAGGAGCTAGCACTGGCGCAGCGGGCTCGGCGCTGGTAGCCGCAGGTGTCGTCTCGGTTTTTGCGGGCTCGGGCGCAGTCGCTGGAGCTGGGGCAGCCGGCGTAGTCTCGGTGGGCTTGGTCTGCGCAGGCGTAGCAGCAGCGGCTTCACCCGTGGCTGTGGGCTTTGGCTCTTCCTTCTTGGACTTCTTGCCCCTGAAGAGACCCTTAAAGGCCTTCTTCATCTGGTCCATGGCGTCGAGTGCTGTTGGAAGGATGTGTCAGATAGCGATTCTATGGGTGTGCTCGTGATCACACGGGCTAACGTGGATGATCGTGACTTTTGGGGGGTACGAGTTTGCGCGGATACAAGCAGACATCAAAGTAGCCAACTGCCACGACGAAGTTTGCAAAGATGCAAGCGCATCGAATCCGGAGATGGACTCGATTTGAAGAGTGGAACTGGATGAGGATCGCACTTACGAACTCCCGGCATGCTGACGATGGTGCTAGCTAGCTGCTAGATAAGCTATTGAGGGTTGAGGGACAGCACAAGCGTGCGCAAAGAGAAGCGGGAAAAGAAATGCAATGGATGAGTTGCTAACGGCGGAGGATATCTAGGTCGCGACGGAGCGTGATGATGACAGCGAGGCGCGCGGAGGATGTCGAGTTGACGAAGCTCTGTTGTTCTAGCCGGGACCCTGACACGCTAGCCAACCTTCGTCTCCACCTCCGCACTATGCACGCCAGATGCACACCATGCCACCAAAAATAGCGCCTTCATGCACTACCTGCACGCAATCAGCCGCCGTTGGTGTTTCACCTGTCGCTCGAGTACACTACAGCCATGCAAGACATCCTCCAGTTGAACCATCGCGCCTACCGTTCCCAAGGCTGCCAACGAGGCCGCCGATACCACAGAGATTAGACGCCGCTTCGGGTTAGCGCTGACTCGCCCTGCATCGACGACGATCGGAGATTTTGTGGTTTATCGTGACACGTGAGCTGCACAACACCACACACAATACCTTCCTGGGATTTACATACTTCGCACATTGCAGATGTTTTGACATGTAGTGTTTTTGCGATGTTGCTACAGCATCGGCTCAAGTTTGCGCAGCATCGAGGATACACATGGATAACGTCACCAAGCGCAGGGCAAAGGGCCTAAAGTTTGGCTCATGCTGATGATGATGAACAGAAAAGGCCCGTTTCTCTAGGTGTCCGTCCGATGCGGAGGCTCTGGGAATGTCGAAGGATGTCAACTCCAAGCTTTGCAGAAATGCCGTCTTCCCGTCTTTTTGGACTCTCCTTGCATTCTCCTTGCATTAAGACGAATATATAAGCCGTTGGGTATCATCCAACCCCATTCAAACCACCCTGCTCCTGATATTCACTGCGTCTTGGTCATGTGATGTCCATATTCTGCTCTGCACACGTGCACGCTCAGATTTCAGCTGCTACAAAGCCCTCACGCTCTCTTCTGGGTTTCATCGAAGGAGTCCAAGGCTCACTTTGCAACGATATGGATGTCAGCAACGCGACAAGGGTGAATGACGAACTTGGGTCGGTGTTTGCAGTATTGGAGAACAGCTTCTTCGCGCAGTGCTTCGTGGCCATCGCTGTGATATGTATTTGCACGAGGATATGGTCGTCGCACGTCTTCAGATCCATCAAGTACGGCAAAGGCTATAATGTCTTACCACCTACACTGCCGTATTGGATACCAGGACTCAGACATGCGTTATCAATGGCCTATGATTCGCATGCCTTTCTGGCCAAATGCATGCAAGTACCAAATGACAACTGGCCCGAATTATCGCATTGTAGCAGAACTGACACGACAGCAGGAACGAATACGGCGACGGCTCACCCTTCTTCCTCGACGGCGCAGGCGAAAGACTGCTCTTCGTCCTCGACCCCGAGCACATCAAAGGCGCGCTCAACAACTCCGCCGAACTAGATCCCAATCCCTTCATTCACGACAAGATCATGGGCGCACTAATGAGCAGTCCCAAAGCCGCCATCGAATACTACAACTCCCCAGAAAGCAACACAGACTACATACAGACTACGCACATCCGACAACACACAACCGGGTCCAATCTCGGTCTCCTCGTCCAACGCCTCTTCGACGTCATGAAGCGCACCATCTCTGAAACCCTCGCTGAGACACCTGATGGCACATGGCACGAAATCCCCGACCTTTACGCCTTCCTCGAATACCATCTTTCGTATGGCATAACCGAAACACTGCTAGGCAGTTCGATTATTGAAACCTACCCGGAGATCATAACAGACCTCTGGATTCACATTGAAGCCACAGATCAATTCTTCATGGGCCTCCCCCGCTTCGTCATCCCAAAAGCATACGCCGCCCGCGACCGCCTCCTCTCCGCAATCCGCACATGGACCATAAAATCCGAAGCCTTACGTCAGGCCAACGCTGTAAACACCGTGTGGGATCCTGTCGCGGGTTCGGGTCTTCTCCAAGAACGCGAGAAACTATACAGCGAGATGCCGGGCCACGGCATCGAAGGCCGGTCCGCTCAAACTCTCGGTTTACTCTACGGAGGAACCAGCCTAACCGTGCCCGTCACATTCTGGTATCTGTTCGAAACGCTGCGGAATCCAGATCTACAACAACGTGTGCTATCTGAAATGAAAAGTCATGTAAACGAGGAGACAAAGGGCTATAACTTCATGCAACTCACCTCGCGCCCGCTGTTCCAAAGCCTCCACGCCGAGACGACACGAATGTATAGTTCCAACCTCGCGGTTCGAGAGGTTACGAGTGAGGTGTGGAAGTTAGATGGGAAATACAGTGTACCGAAAGGAACCCAAGTCTTCATCAGCCATAAATTTGCCGGCCAATTCACCCAGGGTTGGCGTTCCATCCGCCCCCAAACTGTTGCCAAGCCCCTAGATGCCTTTTGGCCTGAGCGGTATCTCGTCAACACCTCCGCTTCTCCTTCCAACCCCTCTTCCACTTCCACCCCCACTTCCACCCCCTCTTCCACTTCCACCCCCTCCAACAACCCCGATAACCGCTCAAAGTTCAGCGACGCAGGTCTAAGCGGTAGTTGGACTAGTTTCGGTGGCGGCGAACATAAATGTCCTGGTCGGCATTTTGCACGCAATATCGGCATTGTGACACTAGCGGTGTTGATGGGTGTGTTTGAGATTGAAGTGAGTGATTTGGAGGGGGCGAGGAGGCTGGATCCGGGGAATAAGAGGAAGGCGTTTGGGACAATGAGGCCGAGGGAGAGGATTGCGGGGAGGGTTAGGCGCAGGGTTTAGGAGGAGGTATGGAATATGGACCGGTTGAGCGAGACGTGTACTCTCCCCCATCATTAACCATGTGCTACGCACATGCGCCATATTTTCAAATAAACTGAGCATCTCCTAACGGTACGTCGCAAAGTCGAAACCCTAGAGGACGACATCAATAGCACCAACAGGGTGCTGGAACAGTCTGGTGGCACAGTCGATGCTCGCGATAAATCCATCACGAACATCAACAAGCAACTACACAATGCTCATGAGACACATGCAAACTGCAAAGACAGCTTCGCTAGCATCAATCGACAACTGAACGATGCCCACGTCGAACTCAGACGCTCCTCTACCGAGATCAAACGCCTTGCGTTGTTTGGCTCTGTTGTCGTGCGGTGCCAGCACGAGTTCTTCAAGGCTGTTTATCAAATCACCGAGACGCTTCACACCGCACCGATACCTGTGCCTCCTTTGTGGACGTCGAAAACACCCATCACACCGGAGGACATGATCAGTCAGCATCAAGAACACGCCGGTTTTCTCATCAGTCTGATCGATAGTCTCAAGGACGCCTACCGAGACGCCATGTTGATGTAGGAAAAGTCGATCGAGACCGTCTCCGACGTCCTAGGCGATTATGAGAAGCTACGCGATGCTCTTCACGCTAGCAACAACATGATTACCACGCGAACCCAATCGCTAAATCACCTGTCCCGTCCTGAAAAGATATTCGAGGCTGCAGTATGTGTAGTGGTTGCAGGTTGGGATGGAAGCACGAAGACGGTCACTTCGTTCGAGGAGAAGGTTGGTCGTCTGCACGCCATCTTACCAGCAGACGAGGTTGCGAGTACATAGCTAGTTCCGTATTCACCGTGGTTGATCTGCAAGCATTCCATTGAACGACTTGAACCTTTGCACTGCGTGCGTGAGACATGTGAACTTGAAGGGCGCGTTGTCCAATGTTGCCCATCGGCATGATTCGTGACTACACTACAGTCGGTTTACTTATCGACAAGCAATCCTAGCGATGTTTCCAGTACAAAGCAACAAAGATGTACAGTATCGCCATTGTTACTACAAAAGAAAAGAACATACATTCGCACGTTGTATATCATGGCCGCAAGCCACAAGGATATCAAGCCTCTCGTTTGGGTTGCGAGATGTGTGCTCTCCATCATTGATCACTTGCCGCCCGGGCTGCCTGGGTATGTTCCTAATGAAACTGAGCATTACATAAAGGATCCGGAAGTGAGGCGGGAATCGGAGGATGAGCTGAGGCGAACCCAAATGGCATCGCGTCCGCCTTATGCTGAATCGGACACGATGTGCGATAGCGAACGGCGATCTCGGGTGGCCTTGCGGTTCTTGCTGGGGTTATGGCTATTGTATTCGAAGACCGCGCCAGTTACTGTGGAAGAGCTATGACCGTGTAAGGATTTTGGTTAGAAGTATACATAGCCTTCTGCCCTGTTGCTTTGGTAGAATATAATACCATGTAGGCGGCACGCGGCACAGATTCAAGTCGCATTCTAGAGATGTTTATGTATATGGAAATCTGAGTTGCAGTATACATGTCGTTCTGCCCTGTAACTTTAGTAGGGTGCAGTACCATGTAGGCGGCACGCGGCACAGATCTAAGTCGTATTCTCAAGATGTTTCAGTATGCGAAATTATGGGTTGGAGTATACATAAACTTCTGCGCTGTTGCTTTGGTAGAGTTCAATGCTTTGTAGACGGCACGCGCCACCAATTCATACTGTGCGAATAACTTGAACGACTCGGCGACAGCCTATCTGGAAGGCATCTAATGCCGGGTAGCGATCTTGTACACGTGGAGATATGGCACATTGGGGTCGCCGACCCCAGGTTCTGTCGCTACCTAGGTACCGAATATGCCCAATAGTATCATCCTTTGACGACGCATGTCGAGGAAGACACGCTCACCAGATCTAGCTTGCTTGAGTAATGCGTGTAGTTTACCGCGCTAGGTCAAGGTCTCCAGTCTAGACATTACCTGTGCGCCACACCCAATGCGAAGACGCAGCCAACATTCCTCTTCATTCGCATATGGAAGGTCGACGAGACACCCACACTACCCGCATCTGAGGCAACCCAAACAGCCCAATCAACCAGGACACTACTCAAATCACACTACCACACCAAACATCAACTCATAGCTTGCGCTGCGAAGGCACCTGCCAGATTGCGGTCTCCGAGACCATGGTCGGGTCCCACACTACCACTTCCAGCGCCAGGCCGTGGCACACCTCGGTGTTCTTTTGTTGTCAGAAGCCATATGCAAGGAACTCTGGCAGTGAGAGACGCATCTACCCCACGGAGAACCTTGGAAGTACCTCGATGAGCGCTCTTTCGATGTATTCAGAAAGCACTCTCACGAGCCCTTGACAGTTGCCGATCATGGTGGATGTCTCGATGCAGACCGAAGCTGTGGCTCGTACACCTCTACGTTCGTTGCCCTTCTCGTTGCTGGGCATGTCACTCAATGCCGCCTAAAGCTCTAACCCCAGAAGACTACATCGCCTCAGAACCTTTGTCAATATTCCTTTCCCATCGATGCAGTCTGCAGCACACCCTTTTAGTTTTCACCCTAGTAAAAAATATGACAACAATACCTTCGTAGGGTTGGAAAGACGGTACTAATAAACCGGAGAAGTCAATGATGCGGTTCCCAGACGAAGTTGCGGAAGGAGAGTAACCCACCGTACCCAGTTCTCAATAATCAAAGTCTTCAAACACTACTTTCTGCCCCTCAAGCCACCCCGTAACCTCTTTCCTCATCCCCTTTCCAGCACACACATACCACGTCTCAGCCTGCATATGCTGTACATCTTCCTTCATCATCCTCCTCTCCACCACATCCGCCTGCGCCTTGATCTCATCTCTCATCGTAGCAAGCTCAACCTCCACAGCCCGCCCAGTCAAAAACACCTTCGCACACTTCCCCAGCCCAGGATACCGCTTGAATGTATCCAGCACCAACCCCACATCCTCCCCCCTCACCGCCCACAGCAACATGAACCCGCCGTTTTGCAAATCCAGCCCACCGATCTGACCGAAAAGAGGAGTGACACCCACACCCCCAGCCACAAAAACGTTTTTCCCCTCCCCATCCCTAGCACTCTCGACTTTAAACTCCCCTCCCACCCCCAAAACACCCACTTCCAACCCCGCCCGCTCATTCTGCTGGAACAAAAATCCCGTCACAGCACCCACCTTTCTGATTGTAATCTCAAACTCCTTCTCCTTCTCCTTATCTCCCTCCCCATCCCCATCCCCATCCCCCCCATCCCGTGCCAGTGCCGAAGAAATCGTAAACGTCCTAACAAAATCATCGTTCAAACTCCCCGGATCCTCGTCCCGCATATGCTCATACCCCACATCGAGCTCTTGACTGAAATCAAGCGCGATCCATTGGCCAGCGCGGTATGTGAGGCCGCCATCGACGGAGAAAGTGAAGCGTGCGATGGTGGGTGTGAGGATCTCTTTCTTTGTGAGAAGGGCTGTTTGGCGCGTGGAGGGGGAATTGGAAGAGGAGAGGGCGCCGCGGATGTTGCCTTCGGTAGCTAGTGTGCGGACGAGTGGGTTGTAGGGACTTGGTGTTTTCTTTGTTCCGCGGAATGGTAGACCGGTTTTTACGTACCGGCATTCCTCAATCTCGATTCTAACGGCGAGATTACTGCCTGGGAGGAGGGCGGAGGCGTCTGTGCCAGCGAGGATCTCGGTCGCGCCTGTTATGTACAGCACATCTCCAGTCTCGTAGTCTGGAAACGTGAGCCCGATTTTCGGATTGAGCATGAGGTTGCCGAGGGACTGGTAAAGCCGGTTCCCAGAATACTCGGGATAGGCGAGGGTAGTTGGAGACACGATTCGGACGAAGCCCGGTGGACCTCCGCGGTGGTTAACATCCATGTCATCTTCTGTGCTGGTGGAGAGAAAGAACATGTCGGATTTCGATATCAGCGCTGTTCCTTCTTCAGACAACGACGAGCCTTGCGACACCAGTTCTGGGTCTAAAAGCGCGGGTCGGATTTCGTATTGGTTGAGGTACTTTGGGCAATTCCCGAGACTTTGCTCGATCTTGGTGACGAGTTGGAGTTGTGTTTGTTTCCTGTTCTCTTCGCCTTCTATTTCGACTTCGACGTCTTTTATCGTCCCTGCGACCATGCGGCCGGCGGTCTTGACTCTCTTTCTTGTCATCAGGTCGATGGCTAAACCTGCTACTAGCTTCCCACCGTCTTTCGCCTGAGTCGTCTTGCTTTCCCCACCTTTCTCGCTACCGCCCACGAGCGCTTGCACAACAGGATCATGCTTGCCGTCGACGAGAGTCCTTGTACCGTTGAAACCTCCACCAAGCGGCTCTGAGAAACCAGGTTCGCCACCCCATAGTGTCGTCCAAGGCCGATCCTGTGTATCTAGAGTCCCGAATGCGAGCAGAGGGGCGCGTTGGAACATGAACGCTGCTTGTGGTGTGAGCATGGCTGATGTTGGATTGTCTTGAGGCGGAATGCGGAGGAGGCGGTGCATCTTCTCTTCGCCCTCGTTCCAGGGCATGCCTATCGAGAAAGACATGTTGATGGCTTGTGAAGTGAACCTGAGGGAGGTTTTCGTGGTGTGTAGTCAGTTGACCGGTGTCTATTGTCTGAGCTCTGGGTTATATAGCTTGCACTGCTAGGAAGAATTATTGGGCGTCATGCTCTGGTGACGAAGCTCATCCATTCCAAGGATGACTTTGTTGCCGTCGGCATCTATCCTAATAATGCTTTGCACCGAATTGTTGAGGTGTCATCCGAAGGGCGCATTGGCAGTGATACCGCGGCATGTCGCCATCGGCGGCTTCCAAATAGTGATGGTTAAGGTCGGCCTTACATGCGGGGGAAGGGAAGCTAGCCCAAACGGGTCGGGAGGCCTTAGAAGAAGGAAGTAACACGCTTATGAAGCATGACCGGCATGGAATAACGCGTCAGTTACAGAGACCTGCACCTCATACAAGCATAAAACCGAACATGTCTGCAGCCTACATTAACATAGAACCCTGCAAAGTAGGTGTCTTAACGTCGATGTAGGCTCTAGACCTGTTCAGATTTTTCTAAGGTTGGCGTGCCTGTGTAATCTGGTGCAGCTGTCTTGCCGCTCAGTCAACATCTTTGATCCAAGTATCGTGGACATATTCACTGACAACCTACCGCCTAACTATGCTCCCTAACAATCATCTCCGCAGCCATCTCCGCAATCCCATAAACAAGCGTCTGCAAATGCGCACTCGGCAAAAGAGGAATAACACTCGCATCCACCACCCTCAACCCCTTAGTACCATACACCTTCAACTCCTTATCCACAACACCACCATCCTTCTCCGGCAGCAGCGCAGCAGTACCAATAGGATGATAAATACTCAACGTATTCGCCAGCGCATACTTGCGCCAATCCGCATCCGTCTGCACAGCACTGCCCGGTTCGTACTCATTTGTCCAGACCTCGCTCATGGGCGCGGTGGAAGCGATCTTACGCATGTATTTAGCGAGGTTTGTGGCGGCTTCGAGGTCGTAGGGGTGGGAGAGGTAGTTTGGGTTTATGAGCGGTTTGTCGCTGATGTTAAGGGAGGAGATGTGGACGTTTCCTTTGCTGAGGGGGTGTTGAACCACGCCGATTAGTGCGAATGTGCCGATGCCGAATTGGGTGGAGTTGGCGGCGGGGTAGCCCTTCAGGCCTGTGTAGCCGTCTGAGAAGATGACTTCTAGTTGGGGGACCTTTGTGCTGAGAGCGGGGGAGAAGTATGATTTCTTCAACTTGTCGGTTGCAGACGTCAAGCTCGCGTCGCTGTCAACGAGGTTGCGGAGCGTGGATGCAGTGGAGTTGCTGACGGTGCCCCAGGGGAAGTATGCATAGCCGCTGGCGGTGTAGTCATAAAGTGACACCTCGTCCGCGTTGTAGAGGGCTAGCTCAGCGGCTGCGCGGGTGGCGTTCTTGAGGACGTCGAAGGAAGGGTATTCGGGCTTCAACTGGTAGGAGATTTGGATGCGAATGTGGTCTTGGAGGTTCTCGCCAACCGAAGGTAGATGCTTGACAACAGGAATACCGAGGTTCTTGAGGAGAGTAGAGTTGCCAATGCCGGAGTGTTCCAGAAGACCAGGAGTTTGAAACGATCCAGCCGAGAGAATGACCTCCTTTCGCGCGGTGATTGTTGTACCGTTTTCCAGCGTGACGCCGACAGCAGTCTTTCCTTTGAAGTTGATCTTCGCCACACGCGTGTCTAGCTTCAACACCAGGTTATCCTTGGCAAGTTTGAGGTATTCTGGGGCGTAAGAGCGAGTGTAGTTGGGGCTGACGTTGCTCGGTTGGGTCGAGACACCTATGGGGTTACCGTTCAGGCTCTCTCGATTCGTCGCCAAGCCGAGGCTATTCATAGTGGGATACCATGAGGACTGGTGACGGGGAAAGATCCTGTTGATGAGCGTGCGGATGGGCCCCGTTGTGCCGACTCCCTCGGTGCCGTATGCCGGCGACGGTAGGAATGTCTCGCACTTCAACATTGCAGCGTACAAGTTCTTCCAGTTCCATCCTTTGTTGCCGAGCTGCTTCTCCCATGCGTCTAGTTCGTACTCGGAAGTTCTGTCCCATGTCATGAGATTGAGAGCAGAGGATCCTCCGAGGACTTTGCCACGGTTCTGCGCAAAGACGCGGTTGTTGGCGCCGGGTTGCGCAATGGTGGTGAAGTTCCAGTCATATTTGCCACCAAGTGTTGATCCCTTTCTTCCTGGTACGCTGATACCTGGTTCCTGGCGGCCATCGGGTCCAGCTTCTATGACAAGGACGTTGAGATCTGGGAGTCCAAGACTGATGCGTGAAGCGACGGCGAGGCCTGCAGTTCCACCTCCAATTACAATCTATATCGTCTGTTAGATCATCTTCGGAATCGGGATAGAACCTGTTGGCTTCAAAAGGCAACGTACAAAGTCATAAGAGCTAGAATTAACGGATCCCTTTACCTCCCGCTCGAAAACTGCGGCACTACCGTACTCCAACAACGCAAAAGCTAGCAAGGTGGACGTCTGTAATTTCATAATCGCGTCCCGTGGAAAAGCAGCGCTCTCTCAAAAGAATGAATAGCCGATACAAGACTCGGAAACCAGTGAATCGCCGCCCTCGAGCATACCAGCAGAATATAAATTACTTGTCAGCGCTACTGAACTAGAAAAAGCATGCTAGCGACATCGAGATCTTGGGCCGAGATCCAAGATTCCGTATGCAGGTGCGGGCCTGATATCGTGTATCCATTTTATCCGATGCGAGACGGGACAGGGGATGGGCACGACACCCACTCTTTGCCTGCGTCCTTACGCCGTCTACCGGGGATCTCGTATGAGTAATCCGGATACTTCATGGGAGCTTCTGTGCTTTCTGGTGCTCTCGAGGCGGTGCGGTCGCGATCCCTGGCGTCGACGTTATGCTGAGAGCCACTCCATCGGGAACATGGTACCTATGGCTTCCGGGGACATGGTGAAGACTTGTTCGACTACTCAGCCGCAATGTGGGTCCGGGAGTTGATGAACGGGAACTAGACGCTTTATTGCATGATGCGTGAGCCGTATTCCACACTGGTGGCAACGGTCCATGGTTTTTGAACACCCCCAAATCTGCCGCCAACGCTACATTTCCGTTGTTCCGAGCATGCGCGAGCGGTAGAAGTGCGTGTAGCAAGAACGTGGTAAAGAGGCAATCATCCATCAATGAAATCATGATCAAAAGCTGTAGAACACCGAAACGCCCAAGTGGGCAGGCGCGCTAGTCGGGTGCCTGATGTCCTCTATGAGCAGGAACGAACAAGGCTATCCTCACGACAATACACCGCAACTGCGAGACAACATTCTACCATGGGATATTGATACACTTATAGCCGTTACACATGTCTACCGCTCAAAAGGTGGCATCCCGGCCCAACCGCCGCAACACGAGAAAGCTGAGCTGCCCAGGCCAGCCAGCCAGCTGGACCCCTAGTTTGGTCAAAACTCCGCGTCTCAACATGGACATGACGGAGATGCGATCTTTGCTCATCCACTAACACCTCTACTATTATTATCTCCTACATACCGCAATCGTTTCTACAGCGCCAAATAGCACATCACATATTCGCCCACCATGGCACCGCGCAAGACGCGGGTGAAGCCCACAGCGTACCCATTCCTACCCTTCCACATCACACGATGCGCGCAACTGCTTTCGTCCTTAGTAGTAGCGAGCATCATGTTTTACTTCCTGCGTGAATTGGCGCATGATGGGTATAGGTTGCCGTGGACGTTTATCTTAGTAAGTCTCTTCCTCATTTCGTCCTGGCTATTTACCTACTACATACGTTTATTGCATTGCTAACTATTACTCAGCTAATGACCGTATCCCTCCTCACCCCCGCGGCACTCACAATCACGATCGTCCTACACTTCCGCCACGGCCTATCCGCGTCCCTCAACCTGATTCTCAACAGCGTCCTCGCGCTCCTCTGGACTGTGTCCTTCGCTCTGCTGGCGTGGTGGTGTTCGGGCACATTGGCACACGTTTGCGACGCGGATAGCTGGGAATCAGACACCGGGGTTAGCGTGTGCAGGATGTACAAGGCGCTGTTCAGCTTCGCGTTGCTAGGCTTTGTGGCAACCGGGTGCGCGTTGGGCTTAGATGTCAAGGTCATGAGGGGCGCGAGGACGAGGGGCGTGTTTCAGCAGTTGGATGTGTTGAACGGAGGGGAAGCGAAGAAAGATGAAGAGGACACAGGAAGGGACATCAACCCGAATCCCATCGCTGCACGGGCGCAACGGGGTAGGGGTGGAGACGGTTACGCGCTGCCTGAGGAGCAGTTCGGGTACAACGACATTGGCTATCACGGAGCTGCAGGTGAGGTTGGGCAAAGCAGGATATAATCCCTAGAACAATGCCATGAAGAATAATCTCATCTACTCAAACGCCATCTCAACGCCGCCCAGATGCTGGCCTGAAGCCGGGTATCACAGTGCAAGAAAACTAGAAAACGTCGTCCATGATGACATCTCTGCTCATGGCTGCCGTCGCGGCATGCTCAGTACCAACATCCGCGTCCATGGACATGGACGGAGCTTCGCGCGCGGGAATCTCGTCTTCGACAAAGACACCCAGGCCACCGAATGCTTCCCGTAGTGTCCGACTGCAGTAGTCTTGCAAGCTGTGTCCTCCCACCAGATGCGCTGGATCTCGTTTCATACGCGCGTACCAGTCCACCTCGTAGCTGTCCTGGAGGACGTAGTATTGCGGCGCGATGGTGTAGCCGCCGAATGGGTCGAAGGGTGCTTCGACGGGCGGCGCGACGCGCTTCTTCAGTCCGCGGATTGCGAAACCGGGGTCTACGTCGTCTTTGATGCCGGTGCTCTTGTTGCGGGCGGCGGCTTCTAATTCGGCTTTTTGGAGGGCTTCGAACTTTTTTAGTTTCGCCCAGGTCGCGTCTACGTCGATGTTGAGGATGAGGTTCCAGTTGATTTCTTCGACTTGCTCGAGGTAATCGTTGTAGTCGCGGAGGGACTCGAAGTCATCTTCTGTTTTGTTCATGCTGTAGATTGTTAGCCAGACGTCGTTGTTATGCGTCAATAGCACCTACATCTTCATGACCTTCTTCCTCAGATCCACCTCCCGCTCAACCTTCAGATCCTCAAACGTCGCCCTCCGAAAGTTCCGATAAGCCAGCGTCTTTGCGCATCCAGCAACAGGACATATACTGTTGCCCTTGCCAAAGAGCCGATCCACGCAGGTATCGCACATTTTGTGGTAGCATATCGGGTTGATCTTGAACTGCATGTTGGAGTTGAGGAAGCGCGACGACCTGCATACGGGGCAAGAGTCTGATGCATCGTCAGCGAGGGAACGTGGGGGTTGTGACTGCTGTAAAGACAAGTTGTAGAGGGTTTTGGAGAGAGACGCACCGCCATCTGGCTTGGACGCGTCGGCGCCGCGCGCGGATTTCGACATGGCGGGTATGAGGCGGAGGCGATGGAGCTGCGAGGATGGGGCCTCGGGATCTTGAGGTTTGTTGCTGACTCAGCGGGTGGAAGTCGCCGGTCGTCTTACGAGATAGGGAGCATGTCTGGGATCGATAGAGATGTAGACGAGTGGATAATCACTGAATCTGAGGTCCAGGAACTGCTCCTGTCTGACAGACGACATACCGACGATCTGTATGCATGGCTTGCATGGTTTCCCTTGTGGGGCCTGACGCCAAGACCGACGCTTTTTCTCGTACACAAAATTCCTTCACCTTTCCTTCTTCCACAACCCACTCACCACATCAGCAAAAATGGCAGCCTCAACACAGAGCGCCCTAGAGGAGATTGAGCGCCGCCGCGTGCAGCTGCAGCAAAATGTCGATAAGCTGCGCAAAGCCCTCTCCCACTGGACGACCTGGGAGGCTGAGTATGAGGCGCTCAAGGAAGAGATCCAAGGCGCCAGCGACCCTTCACCCTCACAGATACGTGAGATGGCACGCGACCTCGACCTTACCCTGCTGGACCACAAGGAAGTCGAGGAGCTGCTCTGCAAGAACTCGCCCATGGAACGCACTGCTAACCAAGTTATTGACATGATCTCTAGACGCATTGACTATGTTCGGACGAGCAGTGCTACGATCGAAAAGAACCTCGATGCTGCTGAGAAGAAGCTTGCTGGTGTCGATGTTCTGTTGGAGCCAGGCATGGACAATGAAGAGGGCGAGCCGATGATGGACATTGAGGAAGAACTCGATGACGATGGCAACGAGGTTTCGAGCTCTGTGAATCAGACGGGCAAGGCTGCAGCTGAGCTTGTTGAGGTCCTACGCAAGGCTGGTGTCCAGAAGGCGGAGCTGGAGAAGAAGAACGCAGCAGAGGCGCAAGAAGCTTCTCCAGATGCGCCGTCCACGTCTACGCCAACTTCACACACCACACCAGAGTCGAAATCTAGTCCGTCCTCCTCCGAAAACACGTCCACTCTACCCTCCTCCCAAGCTTCAGACCCAGAGCCTGTCAAGAAGTCAGTGTCTTTCTCTGAGGAGGTCGACGTCGAACCAACTCCGAAAGCTACACCACAACCTGCACAACCCGACTACGAAGCAAAATTCTCTGTCGATGAGGAGCTCACGCAGGACGACTACGAGAGCTTGGCCAATGCCATTATACCAGATGACGAGTCTGCAGAGGAAGCCGAGCTGAGACGGCAAATGCTTCAGTATGGCATGTCGGAAGTCGGACAGATTGTCGCTGAACTCGATCTGGACCAGCCTACTGCGTCGTACTCTGACGAAGAAGATGACGACTACGGCGACTACGACACTGAGGACGACGAAGAAGAAGACGAGTATGGCCGCAGCACCAAGCCTGTCATCACCGAGGACTATCGCAAGCAGATGATGGAACTTGAGAAGAAGTTGGGCGCTCGCATGCTTGAGAATGTAGGGCCTGAGTCGGGCAAGCCATCTCTCGAAGACCACATCGGAGACATTCGTACCATGAAAGTGAAGAGCGACGATCAGTTCGATGAGTCCATGGCTTCTCCTGCGACAATGCCGGCGCCGGCTGATACAAAGGAGTCGAAGAAGAAGGGAGTGCGCTTTGCCGACGACCTGGACATATCTGAAGCGCCAAAGCCAATACAAGAACCAGCTGGAGCCGCGCGGTTACCTGTTAGATCGACAACGACCATATCCGATACCATTGTCGAGCGATCTGCCGTCCCTGCCGCTCCGGTAGAGCCACCCAAACCCGCCAAGATGTCCAGGTTCAAGAGTGCCCGCGCTGCGACGAACACTCCTCCCCAGATGCTGCCAACACCTCCGGTCCCAGAAGCGTCGCCTGTGCCAAGTGGCCCAGCTGGACGACCACTAGCCACTACCATTACCGAGCACGCCCCTCTACCCTCAGAGCCCCAGGCACCTGATGAGTTTGATCCAGTTCTCTTGGACCGCGAGATCAAAGCAGAGTATCACAAGGCGCGTAATCGCTTCATCCAGCGACAAGGCGGATTCAAGGCAACTGAAGAGGACGAAGAAAGTCCCATCGTAGAAGAACGAGATGGCAAGACCAAAAAGGTGAGCCGTTTCATGGCGGCCAGGCTCAAGGCTGAGGGTATGTAATATCTCCGTATAACGTCGCCACCACGTTTCCATCGTCGTTCCCTTTCTACACTTCCACCACCGACCCTTGTGAGGGTCACGCGTGCATGCCTAACGGCACAGCGCAAAGCCGAAAGGCTTTGTCAACGGAACAATTCATGTCCGTGGGAGATACTATTACCATGTATCATGACCACATTACATTGCTTCCAAGATTGAAACAAGCGGTACCACTAGACTCGCCGGGCCAAATACTATGCCTACTCGAGGTTCATATGCTCCGTACATATCAATGATGCCAGTATTGGTATGAATGAAAAATGTTACAAATCGACTTTATATGACTTTGATGTGAGTGAACGTGAAATCGATCAGAACCATCGTGAGTGACGCTTGCCATTCAAATGTAAGAGGGGTCGCTACCTCGTCCTGTATACGTCAGGTGGGGGATCAGGTCCATGGTGGGGCAACGTCTTGAGGCGACAGTAAATTTTTGGTCAACGCCGCCGCCATCATGACCTCCGACTCGAGCTCCTCCACGCACTCCGATTCGCTGCCTGCTGCTCTGCATCTCCCCTCGCCGTTTGCAGACACGGGCAAAGAGACTGCCCACCTCGCCTTTGCACCGATAGCGCTGGCGCAATACCACAACATAGTCGAAAAACTGGCCTCCAACAACGTCTACCGCATCCTCCGCGCACCCGGGCCCATTCGTGTATGGGTCTACCGATCGCTACTCGCCGAGCACCAACTGTGGAATGACTGGGACCGCCGCGCGCCATCACCGCCCGACGTGAAGCCTGAGACGGAGCCCGCCATGGCCGAAGGCAGCATCAACGACACGGAGAGCGTGGGCGACTCGGAGCGGCCCGAGAGCTCGTCCCGCATGACCGCGCGCCCCTACCTCACCCGACTACGCCTCGCGCTCGCGCCCTATACCGTTCATTTCCACAACCCGGGCTATGTCCGGGACGATACACTGCGCATGCTAGAGCGCGACGTGGTGAAGAAGACGCTGGAAGAGTCGCGGAAGAGCCTCGAGTTGCGCGAAGAACTCGGTCTCTCGTGGGAGTTCTGGGACGATCTCGCGGGCGTGCTCAAAGCCGCTATCCCCTCGCTCGAACGCCGCTGTTTCGCTGCGCCGGATCCTGCTGCGCCTGAATATGAGGGTCTGTCGGGCCCGCTCATCGCAAGCTATTCGCCGAGCCTGCTTAGGGATCTGGAACGGCTGAATCAGCTTGTGTGTATTGCAAGGAATGTGCAGGTACATGGCGAGAGGGTGCAGAATTTGAGTGCGGACAGACTCTTTGACAAGGACATTTTTGCATTGATCAATGTCTGTGTACGCGTTACGGCGCGGGGCTACGATGGCGAGGCTGGAACCCAAGACGAAGACAAATGGCAGGGCGTCATCAATGCGTACAAGAAGCTGCTCATCACTTGTTTGCAGTTCCTTAACAATCTCATCGCGCGGAACGAGCAGCGGAAGCTGATGCTTTGGATCGAACTGTTCGATAGTCATCTCGATAACGAACTGCCCAACTTCGCAGACATGAAGTACAAGATGGACGAGTTTCCGCAACAAGATCAAGGCCCGCCACCGGAGGAGCAGCCTCTGCCCACTCACGCAGCGCGAAGTCTGGACGCGTTCAAGATTCCTCAACAGCCTGCGTCTTCGCCATTCCTCCTCTACATTGGCGAGACTGGCAACGACGTCAAGAAGGCGCTGATACATCATGGTGTCAAGGCAGGTGCCAATGAAATTGCGGCCGAGTGCAGGCGGAGGTGGCAGACCATGGGTGAAGAGGAGAAGAACGTAGGTTACGTCTGTCGTGTGACCTGATTCCTGCTAACACTTTCAGAAATGGAACATGCTCTATGCAGATGTCGTTGCCCGATATCGCGATCAGATCACTCAAACCAGCACATACCGCAAAGTCGTGGATCAGCATGCCAAGAACGAAGAGAGTGTACAGGCGCTGGCGAAAAGCATCAACCAACTCCAAGTGGAGGTCGACAGGATGCGGTCGTCCATCACAGCTCTCCCTGGCGACGAGTCCAACAGCGAACAACCATCCCAACCCACAGCGGAGAAGCAATCCCCGAAACCAGCATTGGATGACTCGTTACTAGATCCCAGCATCAAACGGTCTCCCCCGGCAGGTGAGATCGATTTCCGTGTGACATACCCGCCATCCTTCGGTGCGGAGATACTCCAAAATGGCAAAGAAGATCTGCTTAAGCGGCTGGAGCCAGACCCCGACCGTCCATCAGGGCTAATCAGTGACGTAGCGTCTCCTACCTCTCCTCCGCCAGAGGATGACGATGACAATGATGACGACTACGATGACATACCTGGTGATGAAGGCCGAGGGTTGCTCACAGACGTTCCGCTTATTCTGGGTCCTACTGAGATTGAGGTTCTACCTATGATCATCATGGCTGGAATCGTTGAGCCGACGGAGGGACAGCCTGGTCATCATTCCGATCCGACTGTTTTCAGCAGTGTCAGGAGCATGCATGGGGTTCGGTGTCATTTGCTTCTTGCGCAGGACAATGGCCGGAATCTGCTGCGCGAGTTGTTGATCTTTGTTGCTGCTTGGGATCTGCGCGAGGAAGAGTTGTACTTCAAGTTTATGGTCAAGATTATGGAGGCTATTCTTGCCAATCAGCTGCTGCCGTTTGCTTATCACGCCTTTAGAGAGTCTGAGTAGGTATACCCATTGGAAACACAGACTTTGACTAACATCACGACAGATCCAAGGACATCATCTCTCCGGCTCAGGCAGTCATCATGAAACTTCTCACAAACATCTTCCGCGCCAGACAGGCCCGCGCCCAGCCCACGAAGGGTCATCTCAAGGCAAACCACCCGCAGGTCGACCAAGGCGATGTTCACATGGTCAACTTCCTACTTACCGAGTTCCGTCGCCATATCATCCCCCAGACATGTGCCCTCATCTTCCTGCAAGGCCAAATCCGCGCGGGACATGCGCAACCCGAAGACTTCCCTCTTAATCTGTGGGACATGGAACGCATGTATGAGGGCGTTTACCAGTACCTAGAGTTCTTCGCCATTCTTACAGAACACGAGACATGGAAGAGGATGCTGAGCAATTGGGAGATCTCACATGAACTGGTCACCCTACTGAAAGAACTGGACGCAGCGATACCCAAGGGTCAGCTATCGCCGCCTCCGCTGAGGAATGTCCAGCACGCGCCACCACCTCCAGCCCCAGTAGAGGTCCACATCCCTCCGTCACACCAGCAGCAAGACCAGCAACAGCCACCGCAACCCCAACCAGTCGCTGTCGAACGACCGTACGACACCACAGCCGGCGCAGCCGAAGCCTACATCCCTCCACCCACCTCACCATCACCCCGACCCTACATGGACGAAGCAGCCGACGAGCCCTCAGACTTCGAATGGCGCAATCTGAAGAAACTCGCCGTCCTCGTCCTCAGCTCCCTGGTCTGGAAGAACAAGCACGTCCAAGACCAAATACGGCCATTGGGTGGTATTGAGGCGGTGTTGAACTGCTGCTCCTACGACGAACATAACCCTTATATCCGCGAACACGCTATAATGTGTCTCCGCTTCCTTATGGAAGGCAATAAAGAGAATCAAGACCGTATTCACGCGCTGGAGAAGTATAATCAAGATGCCAATGCGAAAGCAAAAGCGCCCGCCGCACCAGCCGCGGCATCAAGCCCACACCCAAACTCGAACCCTGCTCCAGGCGAGAGCAGCGGAAGTGGAAGTGGAAGTGGCAGTGGTAGTGGTAGTGTTGGGGGCAGCAGCAACCGATCAGCAGTCAACGTCCGCGTCCCCGACGAAGTGCTCGACCAACAAGGGTACGAAACCTACATGGACAAACAAGGCCAGGTCATGCTGAGGAAACGTCAACATGTGCCGCAGTCTTCGATGCACCAGCAGCAGCAATTGCCGATTCAGAATACGGAGCTGACGAAGGGGACAGATAATGGGGGTCAAAACATGGGCAACAACACCAACGGTACTGGCAATGGCAATCCTGGCAGTGCAAGTAACACCGGCAACCCTACCACCAAAGGCAAAGCCAAGTCAGACTCCGCCCAAGCTGTCTGGGATAACATGCGCGCTACTGCCTTAGGTGGGATTGGTGGTACGATGACGGGTGCAGGGGGTGGTGTGCGCGATCCTAAGGCGCTGGAGGAGATGGTGGAGCGCGTTATGCATAATCTGCCCAGGTTGCAGGGCTTGAGGGGTGGGGAGGAGAGGGCGGTCGAGGTGGAGGAGGCGCTGAAGAAGTTGGATAGGGGGTTTGATGGGGGGAGTTAGGGTGGTGTGGATGGGGAGGAGGGAGGGAGTGTGGGAGGATGGGGAGGGAAGGGAAGATGGTGTATGGAGTTCTTAGAGAAGCGTTGGTGTGCACTTGGCTATGGCGTTTATCGGTTCTGGCCATTCTGGGAAGGTCGGGATCAGTCGAATCGAGCTTCTGCCGCTTTCGAAGCTTGTTATCGAGCGAGGACTTGCCGACAGAAATATTCTTATGCGCGCTATCATGTTGAGTCTTTACCATATCTTTCCAGCCTTGTGCGACCAACACGGCAAAGCATGACTTCGATCACGTGACGCTGGGCTTATCATCCCGGGTGTGCCTTCTGTCCTGAGATCAGGCTCTTTTGTTTCTAGATTATGTGTACATTGTCGCTCAGGCGCTCCAACCACCATCCACACCTTGTCATGGCCGTGGAAAGCGCTAGCGTAGGCAACGCGAACGCCACAATCAACCCCGCCATCAACATTCAGCCTTGCCGCATCACTTCCAAGGCTCATCGGTAGCATAGCCTCGATCTGACCTCGATATGGGCGCATTCGTTCCTTCCTCTCCAGCTCGGACTACCATCACTCACTCACCGCAAAATGGCCGGCCAACTTTGGCTTCTCGATCAGTGACATCTATTTGGTCAGCAACTACGCGTACTCGGTCTACAAGTCGTGTAAGAATGCAGGCGACAGCTTCCGTGAAATCACCGCCGAGGGTAAGCAGATCGCGCGCAAGGCAGCGAACGCAGGGACTGACGTGGCACAATCTAGTCGACTCACTACGATCCTTCCTTCTTGCTCTGGACAACGAGTACAAAAGGCCTCGATCCTCGTTCCGACACCTTACGCCTGTGCAAGAAGGCCGGTTGGCAGCTAGCTTGCAGGACTGCCGAGCGGATCTTCGTTCGGTGAAAGCGATATTACACGACTTCCGCTCGCTCGACACTGGCGATGGACGGTATCGCGATAAGCTCGCCTTCACGAGTGGGAAACAAGCTACGATAAGGGACAAGATCGGTGCGCATAATTCCCGGCTACAACAGCTTCTCAGTGGCCTGAATGTCGCGACGTTTTCCAGGATCGAGAGGAACACTGAGGCACACTATCTTTCGTTGCTTGAGATTCACGGAAAGTTGGATAAAATCCGCAGGGACATATCCTCTGGAAGGCGCAATGCCGTGGCCGTCGATGATGTCGATGAAGCAGTGGCATTGGAAGATGAGATCCTCGATGATAACATGACTGAGCCGGACGTCGACCTCTCATATGAGGTTCATGAGTGGATCAACCAGTTCAGCAGCCAGATGACGCGATCTGCGAACGAAAATGGTCACTCCAGCCGCCTATCCCCTGGTAGTGATAGAGCAGCTCTCACAAGCTTCGATCTCTCCCACCTTAACGCAAATCGTAGAATTACGCACAATGTAACACCAGCCTCCTTGGTCACAGATGCTGGTGAGCAGCTGACCATTCTACCTGATGGGTATTATGGTGTCTCCCTTGGAACGTGGCGTTGGGGCAAGACAAGCAAATGGTGGAAGGAGATCAGTGATGTCGATCTTCTGCTTAGCGGCTTTCGTCGAAGCCTGATCGTTAGACACCCAATCTTCTATAAGCTCGAATTGTCCTTAGAGGAGTTGTATTTTGAGGAAGCAAAGACAATTCATGTACGACGAAGAGTCTTGCGACCGAAGGATCGGGACAAAGTCTCTTTCGAAGACCTCTCACTCGATGTGTATTTCAGGAATATGTTAAGGGAAGAGAAGAGCACAGTCGAGTTTCTAAAAGCTGGCAATCAGCATGCAAAATATTTCGAAGACATTGTATTTGTGTTGAAATTCGTGAGTATCTTGTGCGCAGATTTTGGAACGACATGCTAAATGTTACCCAGAAACCAGACGCTGTGTTTTACTGTTGTGGTTTTAACCTAGCACACGAGATCCGCATTTCTATAGTAGAAGCCAAGGTGGGTTGGAGAAGAGAGATACGCCACCCCAACGGCAACACCATCGAGATCTGTGCGAACGGCCCAACAAACATTCGGCACTACCTGAAAATGAGGAACCAAGGACTTCCTCAGCGCAACACAGGTTGGTGGAGCGACGAGATTAATGGATATGGAGGCATACTTCTCTGGATTAAAGTCACGGACATTGAAGCGGTCTCTATTGAGCAGTTGGACCAGCTGGAGATTCGAGGAGGAGGATACTTTGCTCGGATAGTGGGAGGTGATGGTCATATATTCGAGTCTACGCAAGAATCACCTGGGGATGTATCGGATTTTGGGGAACGTGCGGTGAAGCACAGCAAATTGTTACGCGATAGGCGTGAGCAGCGCATAAACGATGTGAAGTGGGCTCAGGCTCTTGGTGTGAAGGTCTAGAGATTCCTTGTTGTTTCTGGTATCATTGTCAATTCATGTTGTACCACCACTAGGTCCTAAGCAATGATGTTAGTTGTAAGCCTCTTGCTATATTCTTGACAGCAGTAGGAGTGCGAAAAGGCTAGGTTGCTACGACATGGCTCGGCTCCCGGGCTTTCGTTACCCGCACTCGGCAAACCTCCGCTCGCGCAATCCGCATCTTCCCAACACCACACTTATCGGCATCCGCCCTCACTTATCAACATCCGTCGCCGTCGGATGCCATCCGATCGGCTGTCAGATTAAGTACCGACGAATTACCGATGCCAGATAACAGCCGACGTAACGCGTATCTCCGCGTTCGACTCGTACGCGACCGCATGTAGCAGGTACCAAGACCATCGCGCCGTTGATTACTAGGCGGATTGTGGGGTAGTGGAGTCGGGAGTGGAGACGAACGTCGATACGAATGCAACGCAGTGCAAGGTATACGACCGATCTCGGAAGTATAGCAGACGTCGGATGTTGTTATATGAGCTTCTACCATGGCGCCGCTGGACGTAGCTTCAGCGTTGTGCGAACGCGTCGTGTCAATTCTACATTCTCGCATCGACACCATCATGGGCCACACCAGCATGGCTCAGCGACTACTCACCAGCTTCGCGCTGCTCACTACCAGCGTCTCTAGCGTTTCTGCAGCATACAACATTTCATCTGCAGTCACGCTTCCCGGCTACGGTACCTTTGTCGGCACCACGGTCTCGCAAACTCTGACAAAGAAGCCTCTACCACGCGGTGTAGACGCCTGGCTCGGTATCGACTATGCTTCTCAGCCTGTTGGAGAGGCAAGATTTGCGCCTGTTGGCGCGCCAGAGCCTTTCGATGGGGTCAAGAACGCGAGTAGTTATGGGTTTTCGTGTTTCCAGGATCCAGACGAACTCCCGTATGAACTGGATGAGGCGTGTTTGAGCATGAACGTTTTCCGGCCGCAGGGCGTTGCGGATGATGCGGAATTACCGGTGCTGATCTGGATTCATGGGGGTGGCTTCGTTGCTGGAAGCGCGAGGAGCTTCGATGGTGCTTCCTTCGTGGCTAACTCTAGGGAGCCGCTTGTGGTTGTTACTTTCAACTACAGAGTAGGCATAGCCGTTCTCTTCATACGAACAAAGCTAATGTCGTCCAGGTTAACTCTCTGGGCTTCCTCCCGTCCCCAGTTTTTGAGCGCGAAGGACTTCTTAACCTCGGACTCCGCGATCAGGAGACCCTGTTCAAGTTTGTTCAGAAATACATCTCTGTTTTTGGAGGCGATGCTTCTCGCGTCACGATTGGAGGTCGCTCAGCTGGTGCGCACTCAGTCGGCATTCATCTCTTCCACAACTACAACAAAACCGAGGGTGCACCAGCGCTCTTCTCGCAGGCTCTTCTCCAGTCCGGCAGTGTGACTGCTCGAGCGTTCCCGAACGCATCTTACCCACTGTACCAGGAGCAATTTGCGCAATACCTTGGCTACACAGGATGCAGCGCAGTAGCCAATAGCACCGATGCCGAAATCCTCAGCTGCCTTCGATCCGTCCCCATCGATGCGATCCAGAACGCCAGCGCTCTGCTGTGGCGCGCTTCAGAATACCCCATCACGTGGCCATTCCAACCCACGCGAGGCGGTCCTCTCCTCGAGCAAGCAGGCTCAACATCCGGGATCAACGAACAATTCTACCGCATCCCCACCATCACTACCAACGTTGTCGACGAAGCAAAGTATTACTCTCCAGGCGACATATCCACCAACGAAGATTTCCTCGCCTTCATCAAGAACCTGATCCCCGGTCTGACCACCGAGGATCTGTCTGATCTCGAGGAGCTATACCCTGACCCAGCAGACGACATCAACGGCCCTTACGCCCACAGCCCAAACTCCACCCAATACAACCGCATCTCTGCCGCGCTTACCGACTACATGTACGTCTGCGCTGGCCAGGAAACCGCCATGCGCATGTCGTCTGCCTCAGTCCCCGTTTACAAAATGGTTTTCGCCGTGAACAACACATTCCCAACTTGGAAAGGCATCCCCCACACCGCCGACACAAAGTACACATGGGCTGAACCGGCCGGTAGCGGTGGAGTGCAGTACCCAGAAGTAGGCAAGGAGTTACTTAATGCGTACTTCTCCGACTTTGTTGCATTAGGCGATCCGAATGCGGGTAATAGGACTGGTGTACCGGTTTGGCCAAAGTATGAGGACGAGGGCGAAGGTAGACCGGGGTTGCAGTTGAGGATGGAGGCTTTTGGCAATAGCAGGGTGGAGGGAGATGCGATTAGGAGGCGTCAATGCGAGTGGTGGAGGGACGAAAGCAGGGCTGCGAGGTTGGAGAAGTAGGATGATAGGATGGAAGTTGGGTAGTTGACTGAATTCCGCAATGTCCGTACAGAAACGACTCACAAGCTGCACTTCGCAACGTTATTGCCGTCGCATCTTCAACCCTGGATCGTAAACTCACGACCACAATGGCTGTTGCACTAGAACTGTTCTTCTTCGCATACCGTATCGCCGTTCGCGGGATAACGCGCGGGGATGCAACAGCCTACGCAAATGCGCCCCACATGCGCTAATCGATTGGCGCAATCCCAACCGATTACACATGCGCGCGCGTTGAACGACATCCGCCTATCCTGCCCACGTGTGACCGTAGCCCGTCCGTGTCTTCCGCTTTGCACACCATTCTTTACGTGACTAAGCTTTTCTCACGGCTGATGAAGCTCACGCAAGCTTTTATCAAGCTTTGGCGACTGGGGGTATCCCGCTGCGTGCCGCGCACATGGGATGGATGGATGGCTAGCATGCGTCCGTTCCTGCAGCTTATGGCTAGGGTCGTGGATTGAGCCTGTCGTTGACGTAGGGTATGGTTGGTTAGCTTGAGTAGGGTGATGATGGGGGTATATAAGATGGATGGCTTTGGGTGTGGTTGAGGGGTTGTGTGTTGGTTTCTTCTCGTCCTTTTGTTCCTACAAAAAGTCACTTTCTATTCGTCAATAATATGAGCGCGTTTCTGGTACTGGGACTCGCTGCTACAGCTCTGGGTTACCCGGCTGTTAGCAAGCACCATCATACGCCTCTGGAAAATGCGACGGATTATCTCGTTTCTGTCGGGCCGCGACCGTACTACATCATCAGCAACATGACTGATAGCCCGTTGAAGCGGAAACTGCAGTCGTGTGAAAACACTCCGGTTTCTATCTCTCCATTCACGATTGGTCATCGCGGCGGAGGAACACTCCAATTCCCAGAAGAGTCGATCCGGTCTCAAGATGCCGGTGCGCGGATGGGCGCCGGTATCTTGGAATGCGATGTGGCATTCACAAGCGACAGGGGATTGGTGTGCAGACACGATCTATGCGATCTGCACCGAACCACAGATATCCTGCTCAGGCCCGAATTAGCAGCAAAATGTACCACGCCATTCACACCGGCGAATGCAACGAGTCCCGCGAACGCATTATGCTGTACTTCCGACATCACGATCGATGAATGTATGATCTCTCCTCCACCCCAAGTACCCGCGACACAACGTCATACTAATAAAACAAAGTCACCACCCTCTGCAGCAAACAAGACGGCTTCAACGCCTCCGCCACCACCCCGCTCACCTACCAAGCCGGCACCCCCCTCTGGCGCACAGAACTCTACGACACCTGCGCACAAACCCTCACCCTAAACGCATACATCGACCTCGTAGACTCCTACCCCGGCTACCGCAACTTCACGCCCGAGTTAAAAACACCACCCGCAGCCGTCTCCATGCCTTTTCTTGGAAACTACACTCAGGCTCAATACGCGTCCGACATGATATCTGCGTTCCGCGAAAAGGGGATAAGTGCGGATCGTGTGTGGCCGCAGAGTTTCTTGTTTGAGGATGTGGTGTATTGGATTAATCATGATGAGGAGTTTGGTGCTCAGGCTGTTTACCTGCAGGAGTTTGATACGCCGGCTGACCTTGCGGCTGGGTTTGCGAATCTATCCATCGCACGCGCTGCGGGTGTGAATATCATTGCGCCCTCTCTTCCCATGCTGCTTTCCGTCGGCGGCGCAGACAACAAGACGATTGTGGAAAGCGAGTACGCGAAAGCGATTAAAGACAATGGCATGGATATTATTGCTTGGACGTTTGAAAGGAGCGGGCCGTTGGCGGATGTGAAGAGGGATGCGGAGTATTATTTCGCGAGTGTGGCGGATGTGGTGGATCATGATGGACAGTACTATGAGGTGCTGGATGTGCTGGTCAGGGAGGTGGGAGTCAAGGGGCTTTTTACGGATTGGGCGGGGACGGTGAGTTATTTTGCGAGTTGTTTTGGGTTGGAGGGGCCGGTGGGGGGGAGTTATAGTAGATAGTAGGTGAGGGTCGGGGATGGGGGAGGGAAGTGTGGTAGCGAGGGTAGAAGCAGACGGAGATGGGGAAGTGAACGAACTTGAGGTTTTGTATACACCATGGCCTACGACAAGATGGATTTGTGAGAGGATATGAATGTTTACAGACACGTGAAACAAGGAGGATGATAAGGCAGTCATTCAAGACCGAAAAAAAGAAACAGTGTGGAAACCTCAACTTCGAACCGTAATCTGCGCCCATGCCAGCCAGCGGAATCGAGTACATGCGACCAGCCGTCGGACTCGTAGACCACCCACACCATTATCTACTGCGAACATACACCACGTGCCCACATTAACCTCCATCCCATCCTCCTCCCTTCCCACAATCACCTTCCTCAACCCATCTCCATCACGATCGTCAATCTCCCATCCGCCCAATTGCCAAACCCCATCTCCATCTCGCAAAATCACCGCATCTTCACCGCCCACCCTCACCTCACCAGCAACCCAACCACACCCTCCCATCCTCCTATCAACTCGGCAACAACAGCCGAACATATCCCCACAGTCTCGCTTCTAGACCTCCGTGCACTGTTCTTAGTACTGTCTAGCTCCTGCGTCCGTTCGAAGTACTTGCTTTCTTTCGGTCGGGGCCGTAATAGCGATCGACATGTTCGGCTGTTTTTGCTGTGTGGCGAACGGATAGGCGGACTAGCGGTGGTATTAGGGTTGGGATGGGAGTGTATGACTGGGTGTGGTAAGTACGGTGATTACGGTCGGGCGGGTTCGGTTCGGATCGGTGATGGGTGTTGGGTTGGTGAGCGGGTGATGGGCAAGGTTGTTAGGCACACACACACACACAGTCATATTGAGGAAGAAAGAGTCAAATCGATGGAACAAGTAAGTTCTTCGTTCTCAACTATACTATCCTATCCTATCATGTCCTCCACTCTCTCAAACAAAACACCAAGCTAAATCGCACTCTCTCAAAAAGAAAGTAGGTATCGGGGTATCACCAAACTCCAGCTCCACCAGAGAAGAAGGCAGCCGCAAATCGTAGAGACCGCGCAGAGAAAGCAAGCGAAGACAGACACACCGTACAAACGAAGAGGTGCGCGGCAAGCCGCGGTCAACCAGGTAGAGTATGGGACCTCCAAGTAGTACGTATGTCATGTGATGAGATATCGCATTCGCATAGCAGCGTCCTAATCGCGCGCCTAAAAGGGGGGGTATAACAAAACAGAGTCGAACCAACGTAACAAAAGAAATGTTGGTCGACCATAAACAAAGACAGGATTCCAAAGCTCCAGTATTACCCAGTAAGTTTGTTGTTGATGATAATCCCACGAAGTTTCGTCAATCGTCGCAGACAAGAGAAAGATAGTGTGATTACAAAGGAGTGTGTGTGGGCAATAGAGCAGGAAACGTGAATGTAGAACAAAGGTCCCATGGACAAGTCCAGGGAAAGTAAAAAGGGGGTATGATGCAAAGCGCAAACTGAGGCTGGAACAAGACGTAAACGGACATACATCCTCGTGATATGGGGTTGTTTAGAAAACAATGTAACATGAGAAAAGGGTTTGGGTTGAATCAAAGACATGCGCTGCCAGTCGATAATGGCGAAAAACCGTTTCTCTCACGTTCATAGAACGAGGTACCCGACACCAGCCGCGAGCGCAACAACAAGACCGTTGATCTGGAGCGAGGAAGCGGCGCCCTCGAACTGAGGGGGCATGGAAGCGGAGGCGCTGGCCATGGGGCCGGAGGCAGTGGGCATGGCCATGCTGGCGGTGGTGTTGCCGGCGGCGTACGAGGGGACGATGGTGGGGTGCGTGGCGGAGATGGTGCTGGTGCTGTTTGCGGCGGTGTAGCCGGCGGCGGGGGATGAGGACGCGGTGACGGTGTTGACGCGGTAGACGGTCGAGGTGATGTAGACGGTGGCGTCGTACTGGTCTTCCTGGGCGAAGGCGCAGACGAGGAGCGCGAAGAGCGCGGTGATGATTTGGGTGAAGGAGCGCATTTTGGTGGTTGGTTTGGTGGTTGGTGGTGAAGGACGGTAGTAGTTGTGGTGGGTTGGATATGCGACTGTGAATGCGCAGTGCTTCGATGTCGAATCAGAAGAAGTGAGGGTTGCAAGTGTTATGCAGGTGCTAATGAGCTTCGCTCCGGTGATTTGTTTTGTTTGGAATGCGAGAGAGCAATGTGGATAGTCTTGGACCAAGTGATAGAGAGAGTGAGATATCAAGGATAGTACTTGTCAATGTAATGAGTGTGGGTAAGCCTAAAGCTTTAAAAGATCGTGAGTCTCGAGGAAGAGAGAGTAAAAGAGGGTTTGTCTCGCAACGTTTGAGGAGGGTGAAGGGGAAACAACGGGCAAGGCAGGGAGGGCAAGGTGGGCCGCCCCCGGCGCCTTGTATCGTGTTCCTGGCATCCTTGCCGCCAGTGCAATTTCCCACTGCCAAAGCGCAATTTCGGTCCCCCTGGGCGCGCTAACGCAGGTTCGGGCGTGCTAACGGGAGTACCTGAGCAAGGAAGCTGCCGATCTGGCGCTTGGCAATGGCGGCCACGGCAAATCTCTGCACTGCATCCCAGTCCGCGCGCGCTCCTGTGGTTGGCCTGAGGTGCAGCGCTGGACCTGAACTACCGAGGTACCCACTCTACGGCCAACGTGCTGCATCCTCGTGACGGGCGGGTGGTGACCTCACTTCTCACTCCCATCGCTAGGGGCAACCTTGAAGAAAGTCGCTGCCCAGGTGAGATGCTGTCATTGCCCATCTGCGAACTCAAGGTTCACGCCTCACCATGTCAAAGACCAAGTTTCAACGGCCATCACCCCAGGCAACTTCTCTCACCCCATGCGTTCCACAATCCCTCTCCAGCCCGAGTAGCCTGAGTCCACAGTGTCGCGCCTCAAAGCACGGACGCTGAAACAATGCGCAGCGAATCGTGCCGTCTGTTCGGCCTCCAAGGCGGAAACGCGACTGGAGGCAGCTAGGCCAGCACGACCAACCGATTGCTGGACGCTGTACACCGGGCGGCGGGCCACTCAGGGCGGAAACGTGACTTGACTGGAGCCAGCACGACAAATTTCGTCGTACTATTACACCGCACCTTTCTAACTTGTCAGCTCGCGCACTCGTGGCACGCTACCCGTTGCGACATGTGTTCTGAGTAACACAGTAAGCCAACCAGCGCCCGCCTCGTCTCAGACCCATCCCATCTATACCCATCTATAGACCACGGCTGAGGATAACAACGTGGTCGGCGGCAAGACGAGGCTATCATTGCCTGGACACCTTGGCGTGCTGAACGCGGAAGAAACGGTTCAACGAAGCGATGAGAAGAAGTGCTATGATGGTGGTGTGGAACTGTGCAGAGAAATTTCTTGCAAAGAGTTTTGCTTGCGTAGTACTGCTCAACATATGCACGCAATGCATCTTGTGACTCAAAGTAATCTTCACAGTAGCATGTGAAGCGTCCAGATGCGCTCGCCAACACATCCCCATCAATGCAAACTCGCAATCGTGAGGAAAATCAAAAAACCCACTGACACACAGGAACAAGTAACGATCTTCCGCTGCAAGATTGAAATTACAATTACACACGCGAGCATGCGCATGATTGGCTCCCTAGCCCGCCACTACCCCTACCATTACTAGTACACAATATGGGCTTCTTCTTGCTCATTTCCGCCTTTCGCATCGTGACCCATCCATCGCATTGAAGCCGTTGCAAATCCAGCTCCTAACTTCCGCTCTTTCTCAAATGAAGCAATTCAAGCCAAGCAAGTCGCGCGCCTGTGCAATCGACCTTGGAGAGGCTCGCATGCTTGCAATTCGGCTGCGGACGGGCAGATTGAAATCGAGGGTGCGCGCGCGCGCAAATTTGACAATAAATCATCTTCCATCGCACTCGGTTTCGTTTCCTCGATCGAAACCAACGGTCGTGTGTTGTGTGTTGTGTCATGCCAACGCCTCCGCTAGTCGCAAGGTTTAGGACGGGGAACCACGACTCTGTGCCACGCGCAAAAGTTAGTTTGAGCGCAAAATGCAAATGCAGCCAGCAACGACCACCACCACCACGACTTGATGCATGTCTCTTCGGCTTCATTGCCGGCGCGACAATATTCGCAAATGCCCTCTTCCCCAACACCATGCTGTTTCCAGCCAGACTAGACAAAGCCCCCTTGCGCCATAGCAACCCGTGCGTGCAGTCGACGATGTCGAACAAAGACGCTCATTCCCTCTCACCCCCAGCGCAGACTACGGCAAAATGCAGAAGAAAGGGAAGCAAGCGAACGCACGAACCTGGCCAGTAAAACAGTCTCGGCAATTCCTCACACAATAGTCGCAAAGACGCAAACAGAGCGCCGCGCTGCGAGTCGTGAATGTTTGATCAGCGCCGTGCGCCAAACAAACCACACTATTGTCTTCAGTCGGCTTCGACTACTTCGGCACTCTCCCATAAACGGCGACAGATCTCCTCGGCTTCGTTTCGGCTGCGCGCCTGGTCACTCTCGAAACTCTGTTGAAAGTCGTTCTCGTCGCGACTAGTCTTGCCGCGACCTGCATCGTGGTCGAAACTGACTCGTGATCTCCGCGAGCCCGCCCCATCTGTTTCGACGCCGCTTTCGTTGAAACTTGTGCTCAGGCTGCTGGCTCCTGTCGCGAAGCCGTTTGCGCCGTGCGACTTGGGTACGCGGATTTTGCGTGACATGCCAGGGGTTTGGTAGATTCGTGCAAGCGCATCTGCAATTGGGTTGCGGTATCTTCGCACTACATTGTACTCGACCGCGACGTGGTTGAACTGCTGCTGCAGACGCGGATCCAGACGCCCCTCACCATTGCCGTTGTAGTGGATGCTGGACTGAAGGTATGTGGGACCGCCCGTGCGGGGTAGCGTTACGGGAACGAGCTTCTGCGGTTCAATGTTGGACGACGCACGTTGAAGCATGAGCTTCTGCTGTGTCCGCGATGGGGGTAGGTTGGTTGGCGTGGTCGTGCCAGAGCGCTGAGGCGTCTTGGAGGGTGTGTCCGCGCCGCCCTTGAAGTTTGGCATGGACTTGTTGCGCTTGATCTTGTCCACCTCCCCTTCATCGGTGTCGTCTTTGAGCTGATGCGCAGCCATGTACTCGCCATCGTGAGGTGTCCCAGCGGAACCGTCTCCGTCCATGAAGCGCGATACGAGGTTGTTCCCCGGTGTGTCTACCAGCGTAGATCCAACAGACCCAGCTGTGTGACTGAGCAGATTATGACGATCGGAGGAGGATACGACGGTCGCAGCGACTGACGATGTCTGGGGAGCGACATGGTGTGAGGCGCTGCGCTGTAGTAGTCGTGATGTGATCATGTCAGCATCTGGAGGCCGAGAATGTTGATAGGAGCTCCCGCCGTTGACCTGCGTGTTTGTGCGCGTGCGGTCGGTGAGCGTCTGAGTGGCCTGACTGGGCGCTTCTCGATTCATACCAGCCGACTGTTGCGGCTCTCCTCTATTCTTCTCCATGTTGATCTCCGCCGCTCTGTGTTGTGCCTCTAGTATGACCGAGTTGGAGCGCGTGTTGGATCGGGTAGTAGTGGGCGACTGTGACGCACTCTCTTCGGTCCACCCGCCCTCGTCTCCTTCCTCGTCGTCATTGGGCATGTCAAAGTGGACCGCGGCGTGTGGCTCCGGAGAACTTTGCCGAGACCGAGAGGGAGTCGCGAGCGCACGCTTGGAAGTAGCGTTCTCGTTCTTGGACCCCTTCAGCGCGTGTTTCGCATGCCCTTGCCGCGGCGGGAGATGGCCGCTCGAGTGGTTTTTGCGCAGATTCGCTTGCTGCGTGTTTGCTCTCACAACGGCGCCGGAAGACGCATGGCGCTTCATTCCGGGACGCGCGTGTGGGCTGCTGGGCGCCGAAATGGAATTGCCCGACTGCGAGCGGCGGTGGTGTCGCCCGGTGTTTTCTGCGCCCTGAAGCGCCTGCTGGGCCTGCTTCTCGGCTTTGCTCAGCTTGTTGAGGTTCTTGCCAAAGGACGTGTTCCTCTGCACGCGTTGGCCGACGACATGATGGCGCTGGCTCTTGTGATGGGCTGAGCGCTGGGCGCCCTCGGACGGCGACTGTGAGATGTGCGACTGCGACGACGACTGTCTGGTCATTGCGGCTGGCCGTTGGGGCCGCGAATTAGAATCGTCTGCCGAGGCCATGCTTACGTTCGCGCGCTGTCGAGGGAGGTGAGGTCGGGGAGCCGTTTGGCTGTGGGAGCTGCACGTAATGATGCAAGTCTGCGGATCGTAGGAGTCGAGTGGAGCAGCCAGCTGGGTTTCGTTGTGCTGGCAGCCGAGCGGATCAACGGGCGGCCATGGAGATTCAATTGTGTGCGTTGGAGCGTTAGACGTGGTACAGCGTGCCACGTTGGGCCCAATGATGTTGATGGAGATGGTGGAGTCCATGCCCGGCCATCAAATGAGTAGGCGGTGAAAACGCCCCAACCGCTTTAGGTTCACCGCGGCCCGTCCCCACGTCATATGACCGTGCTCCCACCTCCTCACTACCGCGCATTCCAACATCACTTCACGACACATCCTGTGCTGTATCTGCATTATTTATTATAAACTAAGGCCCTGCGTTATATCTGATGCATTTGTGCTAAATACCTCGCGCCTGCGCATCCCACAGTGTACCGACTGACAGAATGAACCTCCCTGTTATGGGTATGAAGATGCCAGCTCTCCAAGGTAAACAGTCGTATAGTCATGTACTCGTATATGGTATATGTCTTCCGGTCATCCCTTCGTCAGTCATCATCGTGGTCTTGTGTTCCACCCTGTACAAGCCGTTTGCTGCTGCCTCCACTTCGCATCTGCCTTGTCGTCGCTTCTCATGTCGCTCTCATGCTGCAAGTCCTTGAGCGAATCTCTTCAACTTGCACCTCATTCCCCGTTGTAATGCCGCTCGCTGCTGACTGATCTGTCGTTGTGTAGGGTTCATGCCATCGATGCAGCCGAAAGAAGAAGTGCTGAGCAGAGACTCAGGGCGCGACCGGTAAGAAGGTGGTGGAGGTCCCGAGAAGTATGTCGGGGCATCGGAAAGATCGCCCATCGAGTCTTCGCGGATGAGACCGGCCGCTGCTGTCGATGGCCGGGTGCTGTCTGCGCTTCGTGCCGTGCGCATGAATATGGCGTTGAGACGGCGCTCAAAGACGCTCTCTGTATCGCCGTGTCGTGCACTCGCTGGCGTGCCCATCCGGGAGGGTAGCTGCGACTGTTGGTCGATGGACAGAAGCGCACTGGCGCGCGTCGAAGGGTGTCGTGTCGATGGCCTTGTGACGGGGCGACGAAGCGATCCAGATCGGGACATGAGCATGGTACCAGGGGCTTCCGCAACATCCTCGTAGGAGATGGCTAAGAGTGGCATCGATGCTGACTGTCTGTTGATTTGCTTCCGACATGCCTGGCGCTGAGACTTGGTTCGTAAAAGCGAAGGCATCTGAACCTGCATCTTTTTGGCGCAACGAAGGAACGACTTTCCGTGTTGACTGGTGGCTGTCGATGGTCTGACGACTTCGGGTGCTCCAACCACGGGGATAGCGTGCTGAGCCACTGCGGAGTCTTTGGTACCTACATTTGTCGCTGCTCTCCAATACGAAAGGCCTCCCATGAGCGGGGGTGAAGGCGTGTTCATGCTAGCGTCGAGCCATGCATTGACGTCCCGTATCACGCCAGAATCAGGTCTCGCTGGACGAAGAGGAGGTAGAACCGGCGGTCGAGGCGACACCCGCCCTACAAGTATCGGGACCGGAGGTACTGCTGGTGCATCTTGCAGGCTCGGTGTCGCTCCTGTTGAAGGTGCCGTACGCGGCCGCCTGACTGATGGTTTTCGCCGTATCCCAATTGGTCCCTCATCGTTCTTCAGCGTCTGTCGCGATGCCACTTTGCGAAGATGCCGTTGCAGCCACTTCTTCGCCGTTCCATGCTTGCTAATGGTTGTAGTAGTCGTCTGTTCTGTAGTGGTAGCCGTCATGCTGTGTGAATTCGAAGGAACTGTTTGCGAGAATGTCGTACGCTGAGTGATGCACGGCGGTAACAGTAATGTAGAAGAGGTGAAGGCGGGAATGCGGAAGTGACTTCATGTGGGTTGGAATGGTTGTCGTCGTTGATGGCAGGCGCAAATGAGCTGCCATCGTAAGTTTCGGACGTCATGGGCTGAAAGAGGAAAATGCTGTCATGGGGTTGTTGAAGGGGCAGTCACCCCCAAGGTTGAGGAAGGCGCGTCTCGGTGACCTTCACTTATCGGCACAGCACCTTTCTTATCGACATTGCAAGAGCTCAAACATTCGCGAGAGACGTGATCATCTTGTATACATAGGTGTGATGAGATTGCTTCATCCAGCTTCACTGGAAACAGCGTATGAGCAACCGATCTAACCACGCTGAATGTCCTCCATCTCAGAACCCAGGCTTGGACCGGACCATGGCGGGTCCAGCAGGCCCCTATTATGTTCATTGATCTCCTGCCGTATCTTCTCTTTCTCCTCTTCAGTCTTATCCGGATCGTAGAGATTGCCATCGTCGCCCTCCATTGAGCCCGATGGAGTTGACATTGAACCCGCGCTTACCTTGCGGAATGTTCTCTCCGTAGGCGTGGTCGAACACGCCACCCTTCCGGCAGGTCTGGCCGATGGAGCGGCAGATGGGGTGACAGATGTTGGTGGTTGGTTCAGCGGCGGTGGACGTGGGTTCGCTGCTGGTGATGAGGGAAGTGGAGGGAAAGAAGAGAGAAAGTCTCGTTCTTCTTCGGGTGAGCGTGAGCGACGGTATGTCGGGGTAGGATGTGCGCCTATGCGTCCCCGGCGTGGGTGCTTCGGTGTGGGACGTAGAAGCACGTATGCCCGTCTTGCGGCATCTCTGTAAAGATCTCGTTCAATTTCTGTTTGCCGGAACCTCGCCAGTCTGTCAGCCCTTGGCTCCGTGGGTATCCTGTGTTGATTTTCGTTGATCCGATCATTCCTGGTGTGTGCGTCTTGTTCGGGAACGAGCTTGGTGTCTACCTGCCGACTTTTTGCCAGTCTGTCAGCTTTTGGCTCCCGCGGTATCAGTTGTTGGTTGTCCCTATGCGCATCTCCTTGTGGGATGGCTGATACCTCCTCCGTCTCCTGCCGGTCGGCTTTGGGCCCCTTGGGTACCTGATTCTCTTTGAACCAGTCCTTCTCGATCTGTGCATTTTGTTCTGGAACGGACGATGGCTCTCCTCTCCTAGTACCACTTCCCATACCTCTGGTCGGAAGGCCGTAGCCAACTCCTCTACCTCTTCCACCTTGGCCATTATTGAACGTTCCCCCAGTCCAAGTGTTATTGAAGTTTCCTCTACCTATCTCACGGAAACCGAAGTTAGTGGAACTTCTTGCTCTCCGGCGATTGCTGTTTCCTCAGTTTCCACGTAGTGCTCCAGACATGCCGTCGAAGTACTTCGATCTCGGATTTCTCTCTAGTTGAGATTGATCAGCAGCAATACAGTATGTCGCTCCAAGTATAACAACGATCTGCGACTTCTACCCAGCAGTTTGTATCACCGACCCATCGTTCCGGTGCCTTCGTCACCAGTCCATGTGTTGGATCACATGCCAAACCCAGCTGCTTCTCCATACGCCCATGAAATTCGCACCCGTCCACCCCTGAGTATTTAGGTGTCTTCCCATCACCGACACTCCCCTACCCAATCCTTCTTCCGTCCATCCAGAACGACCCACTCTCAATGCCCCCATCGCACGTTTCCGCAAACGCATCCTCTACGCTCGCGCCACACTGCGTCTTGCTCTCTGCGCAGACGGGAAACGACGCTGCCGTAAAAGACGACTCCGCTACATTATTACCAATTTACGCGATTTACGCGATGCAGCAATGAAGACCGCTGACTCCGTATCAAGGCAGCTAGACCACCTGTGGTGCTGAGATGAGGGTGGGAACGCTGGCGACTATCTTGGTATTCGTCACAGGGCTTATTTTCTTGTATGTGACGGCTTTGCTGTTGACGGACTCAGGACGAATGCACAGCGCCTGTTTTCATGCTGGATGTCGCTGTTCGATAATCCATTCGCGTCGGAAGTATGACGGTGGCGTCTGTGTCCTCCTAGTGTGGACGATGTTGATGAAGACAAGGGCGTCATCTTGGCTCTGTTGTCGGATTCGTCCAAACTGCTCGCGTCGGCGATACCATGCGGTTGCACTCAGCACATCTCATCTCGTTCTGTGCGACATTAGCAGTCCACACGCAAAATCACCATAGTCCCAAGACAAAAAGACTAAACACATTTAAGATTTTAGTACAATCGATTCTTCCACCCACTCCACCCCCCATCCTATCCAATCCAATCCACCCCATATTTCTCTAATATCTAACAAGTGAAAAGTTTGGTGTTGGGTATATACAACTTAAAACAGCACAAAAGACCTCCCAAGATACGGTGCAACAACGACATTTGCCCGCCAGAGCCAACGAAGGCATGTTGTGTAGACATCTACATAGGAAAAACAAGAACGATGCTGATAACAATCTCGATAGCTGAGTACAAAAAAGAAGAAAGAGGAGAAGAGGCTTATTAGTACGTATATATGTGTAAGAGATGTTGCGGTAAGTAAAAATACCGTTCTGGTTGATAAAGGAAATTGAACTGGGGGTATCAAGCTGTCAAGGCTGGGTATAATGGGTATAGCGAAAAGCCGAGCTGAGTAGTAGTTATAGAAAGATAAGAAACGACAAACGAAATTCTGCGGTGATAAGAGATATGTCGGAGATGGAGAAAAGGGAAAAATCGCAATAGAGTGTGGACTGTTCCGTGTATCGCGTTCCGTGTATCACGTTACGCCTTTGCCCGAAGAGTCCGACGCCGGTTTGGTGACAATTCTCGCTGTTCTATGAACAGCATCAAACAGTTTCGAGAGTTCAATCAACCCATCGAGACGCTGGGGTCGTTGGAGCCGACAAAGCCCGTTGACATGCCCATGTCCATGCGCAGGAATTGGTCTTGGTGGCTGTCGAGACCGTCCATGCCGCTTGACATGCCCATGGAGTTGCCCATGCCGCTCATGTTATTTTGGTTCATGGCGTGGGGGTCCATCATGGCTAGCGATTCTCGGCGACTGCTGTCAGCTGAGCCGACGTGCTGCACATGGGGTGAGAGCTGGTGCTGCTGGTGGGGCCGGAAGTCTTGGTTGCGTGACTGGTTCATGTGCTGGCGTGCGGCTGCCCATGCTTGGGCTTGGGCCTGCGCTTGAGCAATCTGGGCCTGCGTGATGTGCTGGGTGGGTTGCATGTGTGGCTGAAACTGTTGTTGCGAAGGATGCGGCGGGGTGGGTTGGAGGGGTGCTCCGTGGTGATGTTGGGGCTGGGGGTGATGCAAGGCCTGTTGCTGGGCCTGGTGCTGCATCTGATGCATCGAGTCATCCTCCTCAATTGTTTGGGGCGTCAGGTCAATGTCGTCGTCGTCATCGTCGCCTTCCGCATCAACCTGATCGCAGTCTCCATCACCACATACGGTGGGCGGCGCGCTAAAGGGCATGTTGGACTCAACCTTGATTGGGCTGCCTTGCCTGGGCTGGTTCACGGTAGCAAACTGTGGTGGGATGCTAGCCATGGAGCAGCTTCTGGTACTGGTACCACCGGGCAATGGCTTTTGCGCGCCCATACCGGAGACCGAGGCCCTGTTCTCGCGTATAGCGGTCCGCCACTTGTCGATGAGGCGGTCGTAGTCCCAGTTGCGGTAGTCCATGCCGTGCTTGGCAAGCTCCCTAGCCGTGTCGGTACCAAGGTTGATGCTGATGGGCGATACATCGGGGGCGCCTGAGGTCCAGCGGTTGGCTTTCAGGTATTCAATCTCCCTGCGTGCATTCCCCAGCTGCACCTCGGCTTCCCGTCGCCTGTCGTCGGCACGGGCATAGCAGCGCAGTATCTCAACCTGCCAGCACTCCTGCCTCGTCTTATCTGACTGCTGTGTCCAGTGGTGGAAAGCGTCTGCAATGTGCCCAAAAAGGCGTTGTGGGTCGTGGTCGAAGAGCGGTGGGGTGGGCAAGGGCGAGGTGGTGGTGGAAGGAGCGGAGGAGTGCGAGCCCGAGGGATAGACCTGGTTGATCTGACGCTGCCGCTGGTAGGCAAGCAGACGCTCGCGGACCTGCTTATTCAGCGCTTCGAACTGCTTCTGTCCCGGCGGGGTGATGGACCATGACTCGGACGTGGGAAAGGGCGTGGGGGAGAAGAGGGTAGAGGGCGCGGGGAGGATCTGGAGGCACAGCGAGGGGAAGCTCTGGGTGTAGGGGTCGAATTCGAAGAGGCCGGAGCCGGATGCTTTTGCGCTGTTTGTGTTAGCAGGATATATGGTGAGTGAATTGGTGACATACTTGGCTACTTGCACGCTCTTCAGCAGCTCCCGCAGCGCCATCTCGGTGGCACTCGCAATCTCATTCTCCTCGTTCGACTTCTGCCTCTGGTCCAGCTCGGCCTTTCGCGACTGCCGCGATACGTCCCGGCGAGGGTCTGGTGTTTTGGTGTTGAGTCGTGAGGGCCGGTGGCCGCTTCCCCAGCTGACATCCTTGAACTGCCCCCTCGTCTTGCCCACCTCGAGCGGCTCATCGTCGTCTTCCGGGCTCTGCACGAGGACCGAATCCTCGCTCGCTATCCGCTTCTTGTTCGCGGGCGTGCTCGTGCCGCTGTCGTCTCTCCGCGGTGTTGACACGCTGCCCTTGGCCTGCCGCCGTGTGATGCCGCCTCGCAGCTTCCGTATCTCGTCGACATTGTGCACGCCATCGGGCGCCTTCGGGTTCTTGGGGCGGATGTACAGGTCCAGATGGCGTCCCAGGCTGGACGAGGTGAAGGCCTGGCCGCAAAAGGGACAGTTCTTGTCCTTGGCCGCCTTGAGCTGTGGTTCGGCGGTGGAGCGAGGCGTGGACGATTCGGTTTCGCCCATGATGGCTTGCAGATATTATTACTCAGGGTTCCCAAGCTCGAGCTTATCTCGATACGCAGAGTCGTTCATGCGTGGCTGCAGCGTGGAAGGATTATAGCTGCAGCTATGACATTACTATTACGGTCGGAAGGGGTAGTATACAAGGAAAGATGGGCATAGTGCACGCCAATGGCTAATGAGAGGAGACCAATTGGACGCTGCAGGCAAAAGGAGCGACGCGTTCGTTGGAGCAATATTATCTCGCTGCGGCTTGGCGCGAAAAGCTGCCCCTAATGCCTCTGCCGGGCACTATGATGCGCGCGCAGGAGGCGCGCAGTCAGCCGTGCGTGCAGCGGGAAGCCAGCCCGCCCGAACCAAAGGGCCGGCCTGTCAGAGTCGCCAGACATCGACCTTCACGAGACCTGGACGCGACGCACAAATTGCACCCGCGTCTATTTTCGCTCTACTTACTTTCCGCCCTGGCCAGCCTCGCCGCTGTCCGCGCCGCAATGTCCTCATACTCGTCCATGCCGCCGTCAAGCTTCCTGAGCTGCCCTCTAGTCAGCCGAAAAACGCTCCCCGGAGCTAACCCTGGCGCTTCATCCTCCGACTCGCTGCTGTCGTCAGCCTCGCCCTCGGACGCGTGAACCCCTGGCGCTAGCTTGTACGCCGACTCCCTCTGCACCACCGTTCTGCGGGGTGTTAGTAAGAACTCTATTTATTGACTGCAATAATCTCACCTCATGAAGAACCGGTCGTGTGTCACCACCAGCAGCGCTCCATCGTACTCTCGCAGCGCCATCACGAGACCCAAAATAGTATCAGCGTCCAGGTGCGTCGTCACCTCGTCGAGAATGAGCAGTTGCGGCGGCGGCCATAGCAACTTGGCAAGTGCGACCCTGACCTTCTGCCCTCCCGACAGGAGCACGAGCGGAACATCCGACACCGTCTGGCCATGGAGTCCCAGTCCACCCAGCACTGTCCGCGCATCCTTCTCCTGTGCGCCCTCGCCAATACTTTCCATCACGTGCCGGAGCGCTGTCGTCTGAGGGTTGGCAGCCGCGGCCGCAGTGAGCTCTTCGACCGACTGCTGCGAGAAGCGGCCAATCTTCACCCTTGCATGGCGCGCGACACTGCCAGATGTGGGCTTGAGACCGCCCTCTTCATCACCGCCCATTATTATGGAGACCAGCGTCGTCTTGCCCGAACCGTTCAGGCCTGCTAAACCTACCCGGTCCCTCGGATGTATGGTCAGACTGACGTCGGTCAAGATGGGCAATTTCTTTCGCCCAGGGTATGCAAATGACACCTTCTCTATACTTACCAGTGCCCCGGGAAACTTCAACTCGGGCGGCTGATGGGGGAAGGAGAGGTGCACTGGGGGATCGAAATCAGGTATCTCAATCTCCGCCCGCTGCGTCGTGTGGTAGCCTGCGAGATCGCGGTTCAGCTTGAAGCGACCACCTTTGGCACTGACCTGCAGCCCCATTCTATCATCAAGTTTTTTCTTCCGAGACGCAGCCTGTTTCAATTTCTTGTCGTCTCCCTTGTCCTTGGCGGCCTTGATGTTGCCTGCGATGGTCTTCTCAATGTGCTTCTTCTGCTTGTCCTGGGCATCCTTCATCTTAGTCATGTACCTGACCTTCTTCCATCTTTCGCGCTCGTACAGACTGAGGTTACCGCGGAAAGTCTCGAGAACCTGGTTGCGGAGGACAATGAGCTCTTCGGCTACCGCGTCTCCAAAGTCGCGATCATGGGTCGTTATGAGGACAGTCGTGGCTTTGAGATTGCGGATATAGTCTTGTAGCCAGATAATTGACGGCAAGTCTAGGAAGTTGGTGGGCTCGTCCAGAAGTAGTACGTCCGCATACTGTGTGAGAGCACAAGCTAGATCGCAGCGCGTCTTCCATCCTCCTGAGAGTTCCGACACGGGCCTGTCGATGCGATCCTCCTTGAAGCCAAGGCCTAGCAAAACCACGCGCGCTTTTGCTTCTGCCTCAGCTGCATCCATGAGCTCGAGGGAGGCTTGCACGCCAGCAAGCAAATCCGCAGCTGCTTGTGTCTCTTCGCTGAGCTTCGTGGCATCGATCTCGGTCTCTTGCAGCCGCTTCTCAGATTCTTCGAAGCGCTCTTCAAGCTTAATCAGCTCCTTCCTGGCTGCTTTGCCCCGAGCACCACTCCTCCTCTCAGCAATCCGATGACCCTCTCTCAATTGCAAACCTAATCTTTCATGCCCAATACGCCTGTACGCCTGAACCGGTGCCATGGAATCAACAGAGTTCTCGACCGCTTCACTAAGCAGCTTCGCTTCTCGCACGTAGCGCTCTCGAACCCGATCACTCCGGACAACATGCTGCAGGACAGTCTCGCTCTCCAGGCTCAACGCAGTCATCTCATCTCCCAAGTCGTCCTCTCTCGTCTGACCTAGAAGCAGAATGCGCGTACTCCATGGTATACCCGGAACCAGACCATCCGCGATGGCTTTGAGGAGTGTTGATTTTCCTGTCCCGTTTCGACCAACCATCACGTAGTGGCGTGCTTCTACCAGGTGAAGCGTCGTACGTGATAGTAGTTCCCGGTTGGCGACTGTGATGGACAGGTCTTTGACGAGTATCTACATGATTCAACTTGGTGTATGAGGGAGAGGTGAGGGCACGCCTACCTCTTTTGACGCGGGTGCATCGACAGAATCAACTGCGTACCGCGATTGCTGCGCCGTGACTGTTATGTGTCCACCGCCGTGATGCTCTTCCGCGGCTGGCGCTGCCTCTTTCGCTTTGCGTACCATTGTGAAAGTGTGGGCGTGGAATAGCGAGCTCAGCAGTGGAGTGCCTGGAATGGTATCTTCGACCGTCGATTATGGTGATCTTTTGTATCAGCAACCTTCCAGCTCATATACACGAAGAAAGACATGGCCAAGCAGGGCTAGCCCGACCCTGTGGCAGGGAATGCGCGATGCTGAGACGGATGGCGCTCGGCTCAGGATGAGTCGACGCCGTGGCTTCTGATTGGCTGGATGGGTGATGACTAATTGTGGAGGGAAGGCGCAATGAGACGACCTACGGAGATCGCCTCAAGTGATAAGCTCATTCAAGGAAAAAGCTCAACACCCTAGAGCCTACGTCGAAGTTAGTTGACCTACTTTGCATATTTTCATCTTCATGTATGCTGCACGCCTACTTACGGCTACCGACAATTTCTCCTACTGATCTCCAAACTCTTCCTTCAGCTCCAAAAAATCTGTTATATACCCCACCAGCTCCTTCAACTCCTCATCATTATCGTCTTCGTATGTCGCGTCTTCCGGCCACCTCCCTCCGGCTCGCAAGATGGCGCTTCTCGACTCTCCGGTCTCACGTACTCGCTCTTCCCAGTATGGTTGCTCAAGTTTCTCTTTCAAAAACGCGTAACGTTTCATTCGGGCCTGCTCCTCGGGAGTGGTGATGGTGTTCGAATTCCGTGATCCTCGTCGCGCCTTTTTCCTCTTCTTCTTCGACGTGGCGTTGACTTGATTTGTATACGCTGCCCACAGGATGCGTTGTTGCTCCGAAGTATGAACCTCTTCCCAACCTGGGACGCCTTCGGGAAAGTTATAACCCATGGAAAGTGCTTGGCGCTGTAGGTCCGCGATATGCTCCAGGTACTGCCGGTCTGCTTCTCGTTGCTGGATCGCTTTGAGTCGTTTCGTTCTGGCAGCTAATCGTTTCGAGTTCAGCGGTGTCTTCTTGTCACCGCTCGCATCGCTTTTAGGCGAAAGGAGAATGTCAGTGTAACCCATACTGGCCAACCAGCCATCCAATACCTCGACATCTCCTTCTAACCGCGTTACCTCCGAGTCTTCCAACGCTTCGTAGCCAGGTACGTTCAACGGGAAGGGTACCCTCCTCTCCTCAGCTTCTTTCTTGTACACCGCGAGTTTCAGCAGCCACGCCCTCTCCACTTCGGCATTTCTATGCAGACTCAACGCCTGCTTTGTCGCATCTTCCTCTTGCATATCCGAGAAATGCGGCGCGTTACCATCCGGGATCTGCACCCCATTCTGCCGAGCCATCTCCCGCCGCTCCTGCTCCCTCGCCTCCCTCAAACTATCATTCCTCCACTCCTCCTGCCTCTCCCGCACCAGTCGTCTACGTTCGTCCGGCGTTATTGCCACGTGCGTACCAGAGGGAGTTATGGTACCGGGTGGCCCGGCGCCACCTGTACAGAGATAGTCTTCATCGGGGTCTTGATTCGATTTGTAGGTGAGTAGTGTAGCTTGCTGTCTGTCGACCGGCGAGGTGTAGATGTCGGGGGATTTGTCATACGACACTATGCCTTGAGCGTGTGATTTGGGTGCCGGACCGGGTGGGTAGGGGGTTAGACATGTGGTGCAGAATGGGGATGTTGATGGGCTGTCGAAGTGGCACAGGGGACAGCGGGTTGTGGATGGCGTGGCTTGGCTTGATGGTGTTGACGTCTTCGCATTCGGTGCATCCCGCTTTCGAGACCGCAAAGCCCTCAGTTCATCATCCGAGAAAGGCGTGAAAAGCCCTCCGCGTCTCTGCTCTTCTTTCGTCGGTCGCTTCAGCATCGCAGCGTCAACCTCCCTCCCCTCAATCCCCGTCACAACTTCCACCCCCTTCCCCCGCTGCTTATCCCTGTCCACCACACTCCCCCCATCCTCCCCATCCTTAACCATCCCACCCTCCCCCTCCCCCTCCCCAGGTATCTCCACCATCTCGCACACCCCCCTCACGACCCCCGCCCTATGCACATCCCTCACATATCCCGGAATACCCCTACAAATACCTCTACATACCCTAGAAACATGTTTACATACACAAACGCCCATAGCGGTGCTTGTCTTCCCCAGGTGCGCCATGTGAGCGAGGGTACAGCGTGCGGTTGCGGGTATGATGCCGAAGCGGGCGGTTGGCGAGGTGGGGTAGAAGGAGTTGGGTATGTGGCGTTTTTGTCGTTTGGGTGGGGGTTGGGAGGGTTTGGAGTAATGGGCTGGGTGATGGTGTGGTGTGTATGGTGGAGGGGGTTGTGAAGGGTGGGGTTGGTGGTGGTGGTGGTGGTGGTGGTATGGGGGACGGTCTGGGTTGGGATGGTCGTCAACATCGGTTCTAGTTCTCTTCCGTGATATTTTCTGGGTAGGGGGAGGGTTGTAGCTTTTGAGAGACGCTGTAGAAACTTCCGTCGTCACGACATTCTGTGGTTTCCTCTGGTACAACCCAACACCCTGGTCTCTGCCAAACGCAGCGTCAACTTCCGCTATCGTCACGTTTCGTGCGCGACTCGCATCGGACATCTTTGAAGGAACATGTATCCTTGAAGTTGCGATGCTTCGCATTCGAGCGTATCTCCTCGCGTAGGGGTCGCATGGAGTGCTGCAAATGGGTTTGGCTCGTCGTTGTTGAGTCATCGTACTGGCAGTGAGAGAATGTAGGATGAGCATTTCGGTACCATGGCTCACAAATGTTGGTGATGCGTGCTCGATCGGGATAAAGGTAAGTGTGTACAAAGACTTTGTATGGTATAGCGCGAGTCATGGTAGTGGCGAGGTGGGACAAAGGGTGGTTTGGCAGGACAAAGGGAACAAAAGCATGGATAACGGAAAGATAGCATAAGCCTCGTCGACGGGAGGTACTGGCGGCAGCGAAGATTTGTGTCGCAATCCTAAGGTTTGCTGGATACACAATATTGTATCTTGCAAATTAGATAGTCTCTAATGTAATGTATACTTCTAGCTATATGAGATTTCCACCTTTGTTTGGAATGCGATAGGCGAAACATTATAGTGCAACGAATTATCGGGGTAACTACGAAAGCTTGAATATGAGCAAAATCTCGCCGAACGGAACACAATACATACTCCCTACTCCTCCCCATCCACTCAACTCCCCCTAGCCCTCAAATCCGCCTGCCTCCCCCTCATACTCTGGAAGAACCCCTGCATCAAACTCTGATCAATCCGACTAAACTCCCACCACCCCTCCTGCGCCGCATCCGTAGTCCCCACATAAACCTCCCTCGGATGCAGTCTCGCACAGGGCCAAAGTCCAAATGGACGAACAGACAGCGTTGCGAGCAGCGGATACACTTCTTCCAGAAGCAGGCTCGACAAGATCTTCATCTCGCCCTTGTATCCCGGCGATACTTGATCGATAAACTCCTGGGAAAGTAGATTGAGTGTTGTATCTACAAGACGCACATGCCCGCCATTGCTTCCCCACGACGCACCGTACGGCGGCGGCGGTCTGGTTTCCTCGGTTGGGGGGTCGACGTGCGATTTGAACGCTTGTTTGTCCACGACGAGGAAATCCTGTGTCCACATACGGCCTAGCGTGGGCAGCATGGTGAAAGTTCGCTTGAAGTGTTGTTTCGCAGCCGCGATGTCGCCTTCCGCGATACCAGCCTCTCGGCCGTCAATGAACATGATTTTGGCCTTGCTCTTGATGGCGTCGAAGCCGGAGATCCAGGTTCCAGATCGCATGACGTCTTTGGTGAAGTTCTCTTCGAAGGTAGCCCATTCTTCGGCGGTTTGCTCATAGGTGAGGCGGTAGCAAACGAAACCCCATGCGTCTGGGTTTCTCTCTAGATTCCGTGGGTTCTTTGCGTAAAAGTCCATGCGTTCGCGTAGGATGGTGATCCAGTGTTCTTGCGCGACGGGCTTGGGTGGACCGCAGAGGGCGAGGCGGGTTTCATCGCGGTTCTTCTTGCCTTCTTCGTAGTGGCCGAGCAGGTTCTCGGTGTCGCGGAAACGGGGGTGGGCTGGCTTGGTGAGTTGGCCCATTATGTCCATCTGTTCTGCTAGGGAGGGTGGGTTAGCGGCTTGGTCGGCGGCGGCTTTGTCTTCTGCTTCTAAGATGGCTAACTGGTGCTTGAAGGACTTGCTTCCCATGATTTGAGACCAGGTATTTTTGCGTTGCGCTACGGGGAGGTCGGTGAAGGCGTTGGTGGCTGTGTAGCCTTTGAAGCCGGTCATTGGGACGCCGATCGTGTACTCGAGTCTGGTGAGCATGCCTCTGAGATCTTGGACACACTCGTAGTACTTCTTGCCAGCCTCGCCGATAGCTGCTTCGTCGGTTCCAGCGGTTTTGAGTGCCTCTTGATACTGCTCGAAAGCACGAGCTTGAACTTCATCCACGCGATCAACAACCCATTGATGCGTCCGCGTCGACATGTTCGTCATCCCGTCGTTCCAGTACTCTGCCCACATGCCGGCAAGATCCAATTTCTCTTCGACGCCATTTTGCTCGCGTCGCAAATTAGCTGCCTTCTGAAACTCGACATATCGGTCGACCATCCAGTTGAAAGCGTCGCGAGTCCGAGTGTGCACCTCCTCGTGATTGAACCATTCAAATATCTTGGTGAGATCATTGATCAATTCAAAGAGGTTCCTGTAGTTGGCAGGGTCATCCATCTCGCGTTCTACCCAGCGATCTCCGCTGATTGGCACCATACCGAGCAAAAGCTTTGCTTTGAGGGGGCGTAGACGCGCGAGGAAGCCCATGTGGGGTTGTCTCCTGAGTTCTGGGAGCTCTTGTCTCTTGATCAGCGGGGAAATGCGGTCCATGCAACTGTAGCTGTTTCTGTTGAAAGGTGCAGGAGCCCATTGGCTGTATGGCGCGTTCAAAAGCCCGTATTCTTCTTGTGTCATGAGTGGGAAAGATGGGCGGCCGCCGCCGACTCGAAGACCGCCAGTACTGTAGTCACTGAAGTTCTGCAGGTTTCGCACTGATATTAGGTCCTCCTCTTGTATATGTTAGTGATTATTCATAAGATTGTTGAAGTTCTAGTACCATAGACAAGATTGAGCAGCTGTTCGTGACTCCATGATGCATGGTCACCGAACCAGTCCTTCATGTGCTTCTCCGCCGCATCAAGATCCATATTGCGAAGACTTTCTTCCATTGTATCTTTCCCTGAGGCAGTAGCGGTATGCGATGTTGATGTGAATAGTCGATAGCGGACTATGGGAAACTGTCTTTGCATTTGTAGTGTCGAAGACGGGTACGGTGTAGAACGAGCTATGCTACATCTGGGCACGCGCCAGGCTGCAATGCGCGAGGCTTGTCGGGCCAGCCTGAACGAAGCCATGAATAGCAATTTTTCAAGGCAACGAACGCTCGAGCGCGGAGCTCAGAAGACGTTCCCGGGCGGCTGCCTCAGGGTGAATGTAAGGCGTGCCGCGCCATCACCGAAAAAGGAAAGGCGGATCACCACTAGTTTCCGCGGTGCCACTAGGCAGCGATCTGGACCCAGAACACTTCCCGTCCCAAATCGCTCATTGCTTTCCCCTCGCAAGAGATGCTCTGCGGATGCACACTCCACACTTACCCATGCGACGTGTAATTGGTATCATATATGCGGATTCTGGAGTGCCCAGCACGTGGTGGAAATGTATTGTAGTATCCTTGTCTTCCAGTTCACGATGTAGCCAAGTGGCTCGCCTTCTTCGTTGCTATCCATAAGCATACAAGATAGAGAAGTCACCCGGACAGCACACTCTTATCTCAATGGTTGATTGGCGCCAGAACTCCCATGAAGCTATGCTTTTGTCTATCTCTTTTGCTCAGCATCAAGCTGTCCAGCTTCATTTGATATTGCGACTCTCCAAATGAGCTAGTGCTGCGTCACGAAGACCGCGATATCCCTGCCCATCTTGCTTTCAGGTCGCACAATGGCTTCCTCGCTTTCGTTTCCAAGGTCTGTGAGCCCCTCAATCCCATACTTCCTATTGCTGTTTGACTTATTCGACGATGTGCCAAAACGCTTCAGCTCAAATCTGCTGCTATATGATCGATCGGACTGTGCGCGAGGGGTGCCAGAAGCCTTGTCGTGACTTCCGGCGCTGCTCCAGACTCTAGGAAGGTAGGTTTTGATGAGGACTTTGAAGGTCGATGCCGAGCTGCATATGATGGCTGTAAAAATATAGAGTTAGCCTTGAGGGATTTGATCAAATATGTGAGAGGAGACATACCCGCGTAGATCTCGATGCTACACCAGTTCAACGAGTCGGCCATGTAGTACCAGATATCGGCTTCATCGGAGAGGAACAGCACGTAGTAGAAGCGCACACAGCCAGCTGCAACTGCGACCAGTCCGACACCGAGAAGAGCGCACAAAGCCATCTTTTGACCGCGCGGCATCTGCAGCTTCCAGACGATGTGCATTGGTAGGATGTAAATGGCGAAGTCTTGAACGATGCTGTAGGACGCAAGAGTCAATGAGTCTGCATGAAGTTGAGATTTTGGTTGCAATGCTTACTTCATGATGCCGTTGATGTTGAAGAACACTTGCTGTGTGTCCTGCTTCAGGCACTTCTCTGGGTGCAGAGCCTGGCCCGCAGGATCCCAAAACAGCGATGGCGGCGTGCAGACGAATAATAGCACAAAGAAAGTTACAATGGACAGGGCGGCTACCCATGCCATTAGGAAGTACACAATCCATCTCGTGGGTCGTCGAGGGTCTAGTCGGTGGTAGAAGACGAGGATGCTGAACTTGACGAGACATATCGCTACAACGTATAGGAGTCGCGTTGCGAGATTTGCCTTCAACATTGGAGTGAGGTCTTCGTTGGGAATGTCGGGTGCTGTGGAATCGTCAGCTAAAATTCGAGTAGATGATCGGTATCGACTGCTTACTGTGCTTGCCTACACCGTACCAACCGCCTGCGAATGGGCTATTTGTCAATCTCGAGCTCAATCACGCCTTCGATATGAGATTTGTAGACTTACAAACCATATTAGCGACTGACAGCGAGATGGTGAAGAACGCGCCAGAGATTATCAAATCTGATTTTGGCAGTCAGCATGATGCTTGGGAGAGTTGGTTGTAGAGGCCAACTCACAGTCGTCGGTAGCCAGTTTCAGCCGTATCAAGCGTATACGAACATAGACGCGTAGGAATACGATGACACTGGCGATTACGATGAAGGGGATGCCAATGGCGAACAATGAGGACTGCTTGGTATCACTCTCGAGCCCGCGAGGCTGCATTTGACGAGACATGTTCTGCAGTGGAGACATGTGCGATGGTCAAACACCGAAGAAGAACTGATGCGTGTGGAGAAAGTGTCCTATCCTAAGCCAAGTGCCACTGCAGCCACAGGTGAAGACATAACTACACCCTATTGGCCTACTCGGGGCCACCCGCCGTGCCTCACGGCGTGGGAGAACAGGCTGGCGATCGTTATGTCTGTTGGTAAATCACATGGTTGTCGTTTCGCCCCAGTGCAATGGCCTTGCACGCCTATGCAGTCTCGGCTCGAAATGGTATCTCTTTCATGTCTGATCACCATCCCACTGGAGCAAGTATGGCTATCCCCTGGCCGCACTAAGATTGTCGTTGCATTATCTGAATTGAAGCAACTCTTGGTGGTCTGTGAGGCTCGGTTAGGATTTTGACGCAAAGATGAGCTCATACTCGGTAGTGCCGCATAAACGTCCACGCCGCACTGACTCGAGGGCGGACATTACCCCACGCCGTATGCCGTGGCTAAATCCTACACAAGGGACCTGCCGCTTAGGATGGCAGGCAGCTCCGATGGGATGTTATTCCCGGCTGAAGGATGCGTGAGCCGCGTACGCTGTTGCATGAAACGCGTCGAGGACATTCTGAGCGGGGAGCGATTTTTACGTTTGGATCGCGATGAGAACGGAAGTAGGAATTGTCGTATCGTAGTTCTATTTGCGTTTTAAGAGCGCTAGAGGAACTTCAAGGTGACCAACTAGAAGAGATCGTCGATACGCAGTATAGGTCTCGAAGATGGCTCCTCGTCGCTTACTTCTTAGTCGCGCCGATGCAGCTCTCCATTGTCACCATGCGCCTGTTCTCCTTCAGTGCAATCAACTCGGCTTGGAAGTCAGCTTCCCAAGCATCTTGCTGTCTCTTTGGCTTCCAGCCCAATAGCTTGCGTGCAAGTACCGCTTTCGTAGCTTTATGCCCACCCCAACCACGCTCCGCGATATCGCGACGACCCGCAGTGAGCTTGTCGGCAATCTCATGCAGCGGCACAGACCGAATCTCCCTCTCCTTGGGAGTACCTTCACGTGGCAAAGTACCGTCAGCGAATGCTGCGTCCAGACACCCTTGGTTGATGTCCTTGATGAGTGTGCGCCCGACGGCCGCGAACATGACGCCGTTCTTGCCGGATGGAAGGTAGCCGACGCCGCGATCTTCGCGTTCGAGGATCTTGCGTACGAGAAGGACGTAGATGTCGGCGAGATCGATGACGTGAACCCAATCGAAGTTCGCGGTTTCATTGAGCTTCCAACCGTATCCATGCTGTACAACGTACATCATGATCAAGGGAATGACCAGGCCTTGCTTGTTGAACAAGCCGGTGCCTTCGCCAAAGATGCATGGTGTGTTGATACTGATAGCCTGTACGCCAGTAGCATCAGCAGCCTCCAAGACGCCCACTTCTGTTGTCCGCTGCGTATAGGGCTCCATCTCATCGAGCGCTCTCATAAAGCTGAAGATCCTGCCCTTGTCCGTCTCGTCGTTCCATTCTCGTATGGGTCGTGGAGGCTGCGATATGGGACGGTCGGATAGATTGGTGCAACCTGAAATGTGCAGTATCCATGGCGCCGGCTTGCCAGTGTTGATGCCGCGAGCGAGTCCATTGACAAAGGCAATGGCGCCTTCAGGAATGAAGCCAGAGCCTGTGTTGATGATGATGTCGTAGTTGGACGCTGTGTCTTCGATGAAGGCTACATCATCCAAACCGGACCATTTGATGGTGTTTACACGGGAGCCGTATACGATTTTGAGCTTCTGGGCTTGCGTTTCGTCGCGGATGAGGAGGTCGAAAGTGATATCTTTGATGCTCGGTGCTGTGCTTGCAATGAGCTGGGCGAGAACAGTACCGCCAACGTATCCTGTAGCGCCCGTGAATAGAATCTTGCTCATTGTGAGATCTAGAAGGATGTCCAATAGGTTCGAGAGATGTATTGATCAACCGAAATCCATTTGCTCCCTCAACCAGTCTTGTCTGTCGAGACAGCTCCTCGGAGACTGACTCGTAGTCATGCTTCATAGTGGGTACCATGCTGGGGGAAGCGACCCCGGCCATATAGGATTCTTACACATTTGAAATAACAACGTCGCGGGGGGTTGGGCAAGGAGCTGAAGGGATTCTTCCGGTTAACCGAGTTGCTTTGAGCATGCATCAGCCGCCTGTCAACTTCCGATATGCGCCTTCAATCATCAGTTGTGACTGTGGGAGGACGTGACCAGGTAGCCGACACTCAGAAGAAGAACGGAATGTCTGGTCGTTGCGGTCAGACAAAGGGCGGCTATAAATGCGAGCAACATCCTGTCTACCAAGCGTTTGAGTTGTAGTCGATTTCTTCCTGAACACACTGTCAATCTGGACTGTATGAGGTAAATCCTCCGCTATTCCAGGGGAAGATGCGTTCATGAGGCACAGCAAGATCGGCTCATGTGAGAGGGAGGGGGTGCACGACCGTTGCTAGTCAGAGTAGAGCTTCCTGGTCGCGACAGTGACCTCGACGAAGGGTTGTTGAAGGCCTGACACGTTGATATGTTGGTTTCGCGAGAGCAACATGAGCAGGCTAAGATTGGATCTCACTACCGTGTGAGGACCAGTGGCCGACCGAACTCTTTCGCGTTGATGCAGCCGCAAATCATAAGAGATTCGGAGTTGTCGCAAAGCTGCTATAAACAAAGGTGGCATCCAGTATTTGGTTGGAGCGTGTGGACTACGTCACCTCATGGCCTGAGAACTGACCAGACGCCGCATGGCCATGCATACTTCATGCTCGTTGTCGTCCATCGCAAGGAACGCGTTAGATTGGGGTTCGCATCTGCACATCTGGCAGTGTGCAATCGCGCAATGCGATGGCTGCAGGAGTAGCCGAGATGATCTCTGTTGTGTAGACGGATGAGTTGAGACGAATGGGTGATTGATCGTGATCGCACGACGCGTCTCCTTCCTAGCTGCACGGCCGACTAGCGCGACGCTAGTTCGCGGCGACATGACGTAATCATCGAGGCTCACAACCACGAAGATAAATGTGTAGCAAAGAATACCTATCCTACACAATGCTATTTTGCCGTGCGCATCGCTCATCACCCTGGGCCATCTCCAGTCCCGACCTCGGTATGCTTGCGACATTCCCTATTACTGGAAGGCTACCACATGCCATGTAGGACCCTGGAGGTACTCGCTAGTTCTCCACATGATAGCGACCAACTCATCGCACTATCGTATTCGTACCCTCCATCCTTTGCATGCATCTCAATACATATAACGGTGTTTGTAGCTGTCTGCTACTACCGTTGCGTGTATTCCAGCTCAAACTGATTTCATGTAGTTGTCTAACATCGTATGATTTTGCAAGGGCTTTTTGCTTCGCCTACATGCTAACACCGTGAATAAGGCGCTCGCGGGGTTTCACGATGGCTCATATGAGGTCACCTGACTACTCCGATGGAATGGTCAGCTCGATCTCCGCGTTCAACATCTCTGACTGCTCCGCGTAAAAGATGGCCAAGTACGCTCGCTCTAACCCAACTGATGAGTCATCCCTCACCTACACCAAGTACGCCGACGAGAGGGCCGAGCAGAAGCGCAGATTCCCAACCCGTCAGTCGAAGGTCTCTGGCGCTACAATGTCTCGCGGCTAAGCTATCTGGGAGCTTATGAAGGCATGCATCGTCAAGCCTCGACTAGTCGCTGCCACCTCCGCAGCCTCTCAGCGCGAGGTCATTCAGCGTGTTCTAGGGCTGTCAGATGTAGACAAGTTCGACATGGTCCTTTTCGATGAGGCCTCGCAAGCTACTGAGGCGTCTTTGATGCTCCTTTTGACCACGAATAGTTCCTCGACGGGTGTCTAGTCATCTTGGGTGGCGAGCATCTTCAACTTCTGGCCGTCATCAAGTCCAAAGGTAAGAGCCCCTTCGGCAGCACTCTCAAGATCTCGCTCCTTAAGCGCTTAACAGTCGTTCCTTCGCGTTTAGCCTACATAAAATATATATAAGATATATATTTACTTAAATATAGATTTTATTACTTAATAGCTACTACTATTTTTAAACTATTCTATTTTTTTTAAATAATTTATAAACTATAACTATAAAAAATATTATTAATATAGACTTTCTAAAGCTTATAGTTAAAAGCAGCGCTTACTATATAATATATTTTAGAATTTATTAGTATATAGCTAGACTATTAAAGTTAATAAAGTAGACTTTCTACTATATTTTTTTTTTCTTAAAAAAGCTCTTTTTTTAAGAAGTATTACTTATATATATAGTTAGCTATATTTTTAGTAAATAGTACTACTATATACTTTATAAATAAATAAAAAGAATTAAGTTTTTTAAAAGCTACTACTTTTTTTAACTAATACTAGTAGTATTTTTAAACTTAGTATATAACTAAGTTAAATTTTTAGTACTTCTTAAAGTATTAAAAAAAAAAGTAGATAAAGATATTAAAAATTAGTACTAGTTCTTTATAGAGCGTAGTTATAGCGCTTTAGAAAGTAGCTTAAAATATAAAGATCTAAAATACTAATATAGTTATATAAGTTATTTATTAGTAAACTAATAATTCTATAGCTTATAAACTAGTTCTAAAAGAGTAAGATCTATTACTAGCCTACTAAAGAATATATAACTAAAGGTTTTACCTACTCTTAGAGGTGTAGCGTTAAGTAAGCTAAGGCTTAGAGTCTTAGCGTTATATAAGTTATATAAGTAATAAAAATACTAAAATATATATTTTATACTTTTTTATAGTTAACTTACTTTAGTATATATATAATTTTAAAGTTTAGTTTTTCTATTCTATTTATAGTACTATAATAATATAAAGTAAAATAAGCTACTTATAATTCTTAGATTATATAACTACTATATACGTAAAGGTACTCCTTATTAAATAAGAGAGATCGCAATTCTTAGAGTTTGAGCGCTTAATCAAGATCTATCATAACCGGGCCGTTATCGATCTTCTGCAGCTACCGTTGCCAGGTCCAGATATGCAAACACGCCTCCGCGGGATGAAGTTCAGAATAGACAGCAGGTCCCCAGATCGATGCGAGGAATGTAGGTCAGCAGGCTTCTAAATTCACCACCGCACGCTTGAGCGTCTAATCCACACAGATGCCAGGCGGACACATTAGCACAAGATGATCATCTGCACTAGACAAAATCACTGCGACTACCTCCTGGATAACATCTGGTAATCACGACGAGAGTATGTGGAAGGCACGTGGTGGTCCAGCACCGCTCCTGTAGTCAAAACTTACCCTCGCCCTCACTCTCACTCATTGGCCAATGGCCGGCAGCGAAAAGAGCGGAAGTCATTGTGGTGTGATATAAGTTTGTTAGCATGTCGCAAAAGCAAGGATTGGAATGATTTGAACTCACAAAAAAAGTTCAGCCACCGTCCTCGGAGGAAAACGGTGGCGGGCAGCCGCAGCTGCCCGTTGATAGAGTGCAAAAAGTGCAAAAACAAGTAATAAGCCTCCGATCCTCCCCAAAGGTCGCGAACGTTAATTCGCACTTGTAGGCGACAACCTTGGCAACAGCTCTGTATAGGCTGTTACAAGCAGGATGTAAGAGGGTTGTGTGAAAGAGTGCGCCATTTCGTAACTGTAAACCGCAGGAATGAGAGGAGAAGAAGGGTGGCGGGGGACGAGCAGTTTATATACTGGCAGGTGGCGAATTTCGTGCCTGCTGCACTCGGGCGCTCATGACGCACCGTAGCACAGAAGTCGGCAGAGACTTCTGGTGAGGTACCAAAGAGGAAGGAGCACTCAGTGCCTTCACTTTCACCAACACTAAGCACAGGTGTAAGACAAGTGCACTTCAACGCTTGATGGAGCATAGCGCTGTTCCACGAAGCTTACAATACCGCATTTTGATACAAAAGCAATGTATGACTTCGAAATGCGCAAAATATCTTCTCCACCAAACCAATCCGCTTGCTTACAAGTGTCACTCCTCCGCCCACCCCCGAACAACCTCCCACTCACCCTCCCCATCCTCCCTATTCCTATACACAGCCCTAACCCCCTTCTCCCTCAACGCCTTAACAGCCGACGCCCTATACACAAACCCCTCATCTTCCTTTTCCGTTTCTTCCGCCCAACGCCAAAACTCCCTGCTCACCTCCATCTCCACAAAGCTCAGATGAGGAAACAGGTATCTGTCATACATCTTATACAACGCTCCACTGACAAACACACAGTCTGTCATCAAGTCATACCATGTATGCAGTAAATGCAGTCGCTGGAGCGAGGCAGGAAGTACATCTTTCAGCCTACCCCATGCGTAGCGGGGAAAGACGACACTAGCATCCACACACAAGCTTTCAAGCTTGTACAAGTCAGCAAGAGACGCAGGGATCCAGTTCGGAGCCACACGTCTATCCACCGCCCCCGTGTTATACAACGCCAGATGCCGTAGCGTCTCCCGATGTTCCCTCAGCGCGTCAACCACAACCCCGAAATGAGTAGTCGTCGGCCTGTCGAACTTCGTCCAGAGCTGGAACCTATGATTATGATTCCTTGCCATGTGGTAAGCAAAATGTGACAGCGACTTGCAGCATCGTATCACCAGACTCAAGACGTCGACGTGGAGGTAGCCGCCGCGCAGAGTGAGATGCCGGACCGTGGATGTGTGGTTGGGGAATAGGGCGGCGTCCCAGTGCCAGGCATGACGGGGTTGGAGTTCGCGCAGGTTCCAGACTTCTAGTTGGTGGAGGTTGGGTAGTTGGAGGAGCTTTGCGATGCGGTCGATGTCTATGTGGGGGGTTCGTATGGTGACGTTTTTGAGGAGGTTGTAGGTTGGTGGTGTCTGCAAGAGGGGGCCGGGGAGAAAGGGGATTTCCCATGGTCGCGTGGATACCATGATGGAGAGCTCTGGGAGCTTGAGTTTGCGGTAGTGGCCTTCTACGGCGTACTTCAGAGTATGGATGTTTGGTGTGTGGAGATATAGCAATGCACACGCTGCAGCCCCGAAGTGAACATCTGGAGCTTGCAGTAACCGTTTTACAACGGGATCTGTAGTTAAACCTTGCAAGTCTTCGAGAGTTACTGGAGGGGTGTTGGGGTCATCGCTGTTCAATATCGCTATCCGGTATTTCTGGTTCCGATATCCGTTCCAGACTGCATTTAGCTTGAGCGAGCGCACCAGGGCGGCGAGAGAGGGATGGCTGAGGAGGGTTCGTATAAGAAGGACGGGGTTGAAGTTGGCGCCGGCATGAATGTTGGCGTAAAGCGCTTCTGTCGCGGCTGGGTTGAGAGGCTTGACTAGACAGAGCTTGCAGAGTACGTTCTTGGAATTCGTATCGGTGACTGCAGCGAAGTCGGCGATTTTTAAAAGTAGTTCTGGTGGTAGATCCCCGATACCCCTGGGTGAGTGCCCAGTAGTTACCTGTAGTGTGTCATCATCGTGGGTTTGTGTTGAACTCATAATTGCCAAAAATTTGGTATTGGCCAGATGCTGAGGATGTGGAAGATTGGCGAGTGTAACGTTCAGGGTTGTACCAGCAGTAAAGGTCATTGAGGGATCTTCAAAATTGTGTTAGATGAACAGCGAGCAGGCGACTGCAATAGTGAACGTGAGCTGATGTCATTGTGTGAAGCTTCCTAACCGCGGCAAGTGTGAAAGCCCGCCTGCAGCAGAAGACCGGTATGCGTGAATTGCTGATAGTAAATGAAAAGAAAACGGGGTATCATATGCTCCATCACCCGAGCGCCAGGGAATGCCAACAGAGTGTCGTTTAACGGTCGTCAATCATCGAGTGCGGATGCGGTCAATCCGAGTCGTACCCCACCAACGCCCCAAGCAAGGCCTGCTTCTTCGTCGGCACTGCGGTATCCGTCTTCTCCTTCTCTTGACCCGATGGCGACGGGATCGCAAATGGGTCTTTCGTCTCAGGGTCTCTCTTCCTCTTCAATATGCCGAGATTGACTCTCGGTGTCGCTGGAGCGTCTTTGTTCAGGAACGGATCAACTACCGCCCTCGTATTCCCGACTAATGTCTGCTGCAACCCCAGCCTCGACTTCTCTTTCGCAACTTCCGCCTTGAGCTTCTTCGTTTTGGAAGTCGACTCCACAGCGTTCTCAGCATCGACTTCCGCCTCCCCAAATAGTGGTTTCCATGAGAGCGCTTCTAACGACCCCTCGTCAGCCGTGGCAGCAGCGCCAAACTCCACAAGCCCAGCCCTCGTCCTATCCGCCTCCGTCTCATCCACAATATCCAACCCCAAACTGAATTTCTCCTGCATACCCTCCCTATGCCTATCCTCCTTCCTCCACACCTTCCTCTTCCCACGGAACACTTCCCTCAACTTCGCATTGACATCATACGGATCCCGCCAAACCTCCGCTTGATCATACAACTCCTCCACCCGCTCCCTATTCTTCTTCTCAATCCCTTTATCCTCCATTTTCCCTTCTAGATTCGCAAAAGCATCGTCCCTCCTCTTCTGCCTCTCCTCCTCTGTTAGAAACTTCAGCTCGCCATCCGCTGTATCTTCTTTCACAGTAGGTCCGTAGTCGCGCCGTCGCGCCCCCTCAACGACTACGTATTCGCTGTTCTGTGGGTCGGTTCGTATCTCCCACCACCCGCCGCACGCGCTGTGCTTCATGCGGAAACTCCATATTGGGGTGGTGTGGTAGTTTCCTATTTTCTTCTTTTCGGCGTTAAATCGGACGCCTTGGCCGATTATGGCGGGTGGGGTGCAATGGTTGCACCATACGGCGAAGGGGAGTTCGAAGCGGACGGTTAGGATGCCTTGGGTGATCTTGTTGGCGCGTTTGCCGAGCGGGTGGGAGGAGTTGTTGAAGCTGGGTGGGTTCGAGGCGTCGGGCGGGTAGTACCGCCCCATGTTGAAGCCCTGCATCGTGGCGGGTGGGGGAGGGAGGTTTGCGCAGCGTGCGCAGGTTCGTGGTGGTTGAGAGGTTCATTGCGTGAGCGACGGTCGCGAAATTTGGCCGCGGGAGTGGATGACGTAAGCATAGCCTTGCTATCCATCCATGGATGGCTGTGACGCGACTGTCACGCGACGAGGCTCTTTCACTGGGAGACGCGGCGTGACGTCATGGACTTCTGCATGTGCGTCTTGCTAGCCCTTCATGCATATGCATCCAACTTCCTGACTCGGAAGGTCAATTAAGGTTGCTGTTGATTGCGGCACTAAAAGGCTTGTCTCACAGTTGTCCCGCGACGCCTATCTCCGAGCCCTGGAATCCATACATGCAAATCACCACGATAGAAACTTCGATCACTAGAAATGGAAGAATATTCGTCATCATATTGTTCGGATGCTCGGTCTATGCTAGCCTTACGTCCAAACGCCGTGGAACCTCAGGCTATGTTGCCTCAATGGCGACAGCTTTTCGTCAACACGGATATCCTGCTCCTCCTCTTCCTCCTCGTAGGCTGATCATGTGTGGTTCAATCATTCATTCAAGCCTCGTCGGTGATGAGCTTAGTGATCTTGCCAATAGCGATTGTCTGACCCTGGTCACGGAGGGTGAAACGTCCCAGCTGTGGGTAGTCTTCAAATCGCTCAACACAGATGTTTCCGGCTGTACCGGTGATCTGCAAGCGCGCGATGATGCTCATACCCTTGGTAGCGAAACCCGGTGCCTTCTTCGATTTCCGTCCAGTGCCCTTCTCCAGCTTGTGCAACAGAGCGGTGATGGTGACCTCTTCTTGTGCGGCATGGACGTGGAGCACGCAGTTGAATCCGGCTGTCAGGATAGACTTGATGTCAAGCAGTACGACCTGAGCCTCGAACTGGGAGACGCAGTGAACGGGGCGCTTTGGTGAACACAGCACGTATCCCTGAACATTAAAGTTAGCAAGCGATCAAAGAACAGCATCTGGGTTGTCTTACAGGCAGAATGTCTTCCTCCTCAACACCCCGAAGCCTCACACGAATCTGGTCACCGCAGGTCGCGCCTGGGATTTCCTCTTCTTGTTCACCGTACAAAGCGGAGATGTGAATGGTTTGTCGGTTGGGCATCATGAGGTACCTAATATTGTCAATACAAAGCAGATCAAAGCATGTAACACTGTGACTTACTTCTGTTCCTTCTTGATGATACCAGACTCGATCTTGCCCTCAATCATGGTACCCATGTCCTTGTACTTGGCGGCGATGGGCATCATGAAAGGAGCGTTGAGCTTACGCTCGAGCGCTTGCATGTTGTCTAGGTATTCGAGCAGAGATGGGCCGTCGTACCAGGGAGCCAGATCCTTGGGCACACGGGTCTTGATACCTGTGAATGTTTGCGCGCTGACTGGCATCATGCTGATGTCTGTCTTGGGGTTGTATCCGAGACCCTTCAAGAACATGACCACCTTGCTGGTGCACTCCTTGAAACGGTCCTCTGACCACTCAACAGTAGGGTCGTCCATCTTGTTGACGACGATGAGGATCTTGTTGACACCCTGTGTCTTGGCCAACATGGCGTGCTCTCGGGTTTGTCCACCCTTCTCGAAACCGGTCTCGTATTCTCCCTTACGTCCAGAGATGACGAGAATACCAACATCGGCTTGCGAAGCGCCACTGATCATGTTCGGTACGTATGTCTTGTGGCCTGGCGCGTCCAGGATGGAGTATCGTCGCTTCTCCGTCTCGAAGAAACCTCGGCCGACTTCGATAGTCTTACCCTGCTGTCGCTCTTCCTTGTTCAAGTCAAGCGCCCACGAGATGTACCATGTTTCACGACCAGCGTCCTTGGCTTCCTTCTTGTACTTGTCAAGTGTTCGCTCGTCGACCATGCCGGTGGAAATGAGAATACTTCCGCCGAGGGTGGACTTTCCTGCGTCAACGTGACCCAAGAAGATGATGTTGACGTGCTCCTTTCCGTAAATCTCGGCAAGGGTGGCCTCGTCAACGACTTCGTCCATTTCCTTCTCGACATCCTGTGCCTTGGCCTTCTCGGCAGCCTTCTCCTTCGGTGTCGGGCTGTTGCGGCCAGAGGAAGGTGTTGGCGAGGTCCTGCCAGAGCCTCCAGACGCCGGGGTGGGCTCTCCAGTCTTTTCAATGGCCTTTGCAGCGGTGACCTTGGTGCCGGCCTCAGCGGTGCCCTTCTCCTTGTCTGCCTTCTCCTTCGCTGCCGATGGAGCGGCGGGGGTGCCCAGGCTCAGGACCTTGGTGCCGCCTGCCTTCTCGACCTTTGGTGTTGTGGTGTCGCCTCCGATGGAGAGGACCTTTGCCTTGGGTGCGCTGTCGCCACCAATCGAGAGAACCTTTGCCTTGGGCGCCTCCTTCTTGGCCTCGGCGGGTGCGGCACCCTCTGAACTGGCCATGTCGGTTTCGCCTCGCTTCGCTATCCGTACGGGAGCCTGGCCTTGCTGCGCCTGCTGCGGCTGGAAGTTTTGTTGCTGGGGGTATTGTTGTCCGTAGTTGGGGTATCCTCCTTGCTGGCCGCCGTATTGCTGCCCGTATTGCGGGTAGCCTTGCTGCTGTTGGTAGCCACCGTATTGCTGACCGCCATACTGGTTGTAACCGCCATATTGCTGCTGGCCGTACTGGTTGTAGCCCTGGTAGCCTCCGTAGGCTTGGCCGGGGACGAATGTGCTGGCGCCGGGCGTGAATGTCTGGGCGCCTGGTGTGAAAGTGGGCGTGTTGTTGAGGTTCATGCCCTGCGCCTGCTGCGCGAGGCGCTCCTCCTCTTGCTCCCAGCTGTCGGCCATGGTGACGTCGGTCTCGCGGGGATGGGTCGTGTCGTCGGGTGTGGTGTAGTGCGACGGCGTGCGAATTTGGACGGTTGAGCCGCTCGTAAATTCGAGAATGCGTGAAGTCGACCCGCGGCCAGGGAGCGACTGTCAGGTATATAAGCGGGCGGGCGTCGAGTGTCGTCGGCGAAAAGTGAAAATGTGCCGGGTCGCTGCTGCCCACGCAGGATTTGGCGGGGTTGCTTTGGGTGGCTGTGTGGGGCTGACTCAACGCCTCGCTGCCTAACATTGGCCAGGGCGCCCAGCAACAAAGGCACTCACCAACCTCAAACATTCACTTTGTCGTCACTTGCCGCACTTAATCCCGATTGCGTTCCCCAGCAACCTGATATCTGACCTCATGGTTCCTCTCTCCCAACCACTTCATCAACCGCCCCTTCCACACATACAAGGGTGAAGCCCAACTCATAGGGCAAGATGGAGGCAATCTTAGCAAAGGTATGACTATGCTTTGACTCCCAACACGTCATAACTGACAGGGAGTCATCTTCTCGTATTCTTGAATTATGCTAACACGTGATAGGTCACCCAACAGGCTATGAGCTATGCTATCCGAAGCGGCATAGCAATCACCAGCCACTATGCGCTCAAGCAATGCGGCCGACTGATGAAGACGGTCGATGGTCGAGAAAAGCAGAAACTCGCTACTCTGCAACTTAGACTCGACTCCAAGATCAAGATCATTTCGCCAGCAATCGACATGATCGAACTGATAGCGGCACGCGGAAACACCTCGCTTGAGTCTGCGGTGGGTCTCACCAAATCTCTTCGATGGGATATCCAGACCTTAGGTAGTCGTGTCGAGAAGGCCGTCGCTGAAGAGCAGCTTGCAAGAAGAGGCAGCTCGAAAGCAAAGTCACGCGACCAAAACGACACCGAGCTCAAGATCATCATCGAAGAGATGAAGAGGCTGCTGGAGCGGATCGAAGATGCCGTGCCACTGATTAATCTAGCGATCACCACATCTGGTACCAGTCTCTCCACCACGCTCCCGGCTACTGTATCTCCATCACGACTTTTACAAGCTAGCACCTTTCTCACTTCTGGCGACATGCAATATTGCGCATCGAAGCCTAGAGCTCAGCAAATTGGTCCCACCTTCACACTCTCTATGTACATGTTGTTCGCTGGATACGCGCATCGAGCTCATGAAGAAGACGTGCGAGAGACAACATGGAAGGAGGTCATGCATAAGGCGCGTGTTACACTGATGCGAGTTCCACTGGACAATGTCTATGATTATCCAACGCCTTTTGGGCAGGACAGTCGACGCGCCGACGAGGCTAAACACCCTCACATCCCATCCGACAGCGTACTGCAAGAGTTCGCTTACCAGCTGCTCATCGTTGAAGACTTGGACGACGGCCGTATGCATGAGTTTGAAGATGGCGAACCCCAGCCAGGACCATATGATGGTGTCGAGCAAGCGGGCGTTCGTGAGATCATACCCATACATGAAGTGTCAAAGATCTTCTACGCCGACACGGGCAAGATACTGAACATCGGTTCCGACAATGAGAGCAACAACCCTATCTTGTTACTGAAGCGAGACGTCAATGCAGCACCGCCACGCCGCATGATGGAGCGCGATGCCGAGGAACCCGGCTATGAGTCGGACAACTCACATACCGTTGCTGAAGATGAGGAAGACCCAGAGCAAACAGAGTTGGAAGAGCAACTGCGACGCGAGTCGACACCGCACCTTGAAGAGCCCGCTCCGCAAGAGCCCACCCCACGAGAGCCCGAACAGCCTACATACCCCTGGCGACTGCCTCCCACGCTGGACCTGGAGTGGATGGCCTTTGAAGTCTACACCGAAGACCCCACCACCGACTCCGAGATCGACGAAACAGAGGACCTCACTGAAGATGTATCTCCCCCATCCCCAGCAGCCACACCAACACCACCCGACTTCCTCGGCCGCTTCTCCAACCTCAATCTCCGGCCTAGCACACCTACCTCCCCACAACCGAATTCCAGAAATCAGATGATTCCCTCGCCGCAGAAGGCTTCTGCACCCACACCACAATACCAGCAACAAGCACCGACGTCTCTCCCCGCTATCAAGACGTCGCTCTCGCTCCTGGAAATGCTCATCCGTTTGACTGCTCTGCAGCAATTTCAGCAGTCTTCCCACCTCGCCATTCCAGATGAGTTTCTCAACTTCTTCCTCTCGGATAGTAGTACAGTGGGTGCCGGTGGCGATGCTGAACTACGACGACGGGTAAGGAGAGAAGCGAGGATGAGGGTAGGCTTCGATCCCTACGACGAGAGTCCGATCAAGAGGAGAGGAGAAGAGTACCTAGAGCACGAATTACATGAACACGGCCATGACCAGGCCCACGACCACGACCGGGACGGCTGGACAGATACGCCCACTGCGAACGACGGCAGAGGTTACGATTACGATAGCTATCCCATCGGTCAGCGGGGGTCATCGCCCTACTCGCGCTCGCGGGGTAGTACACCAACTCCGTCCAATTCTACGCCTATGCCTTCCTCTGGCCATCGTTCGAAACCATCAGCCGACGTCTCGTTCTCGGGAAGACATAGTCTGGGTAACGTCTCCTCGCCAAGTCCTCTCCTCAGACGAGCAACCACACAACCGGGTCAGCATCTCAATCAGATGAAACAGCCCAACTTCTCGCGGAGGTCAAGTAATAACACAGCGATACCGCGCACAGGTAGTGTGCCGCCTGATACGCCGCCTAGTAGCGTGGCGAGACCGAATTAACAGCTTTGTAACTCGAACCGGGCTAACGAGAAAACGATCTTTACGACGGCGGAGTTCGACGAGCGAGCATGTGCGGGGTTTGAAGATTTGGTCCTTTATTTCTTGTTCAAGTCCAGTAAAGCGAGCGATGTGCAGCATCAGAATGGCGTTCTATATACCACTTGTTTTTCGTTCACAAAATGCACCTTCAAATATCATGATTGCGCGTAGCATAGCGAGCAAGTACTCCTCGTTGATCCTCAATAGAATAGCAAAAAGTAAGGTGATCTCACATAACTTTACTATCCTATCAAGATACCCATCATTCCAACAAATAACCAAAACACACAGTCCCATCGCGCCGAAAACACCCCATTTCATTCACATTCATATTCATATTCATATTCACATATCCATCCCCCTACCGCTCCACCCATCCCATCCCATCCCATCTCCAACCCCTCACCATACCCCCTACTCCCAGTCCTCCTCCTCATCACTCTCCTCCGTTACAACCTTCTTCTTCCCCTCCTTCCCATCCTGCGGACTCCCCGGCGCCCTCGTCGTAGTCCCAGAGACAAGATCATAACTCGCGTCACTATCAGCCACGCTCTTCTCATCGTTTGATCGGCGGGGTTGCGCAGGTGCTGGTTTAGCGTCGTCTGTGGGTTTGAGGGTTTTGACGGAGGCCGCGAGGTCGGTTGGAGGTTTGGTTGTGCTGCTGGTGCTGGAGGAGACGGGTTTTGTGGCTGTGGTAGAGGTAGAGGTAGATGGGGCGGTGGCGGTGGATTTAGTTGTAGGTTTAGTAACGGTAGCGTTGTCGTCGGAGTCGTCATCTGAGTCGTCTTCTTCGGAGGAATCGTCTTCGTCGTCATCTTCTTCTTCGTCTTCGTCATCGTCGTCTTCTTCTTCCGAGTCTTCGTCCCAGGCTACTTCTTCGTCGGCGGCGGGTGTTGATGCTGTTCACATGTTAGCTTTACTATCCTTTCCAGGGGTAGTAGATGCAACTCACCCTTGAGCATCTCCCTCCTCCTCTGCTCCTCACTCTCAATAACATGGCGCAAGAAATAATATCTGCACCAAAACACCTTATACTCCACCTTCTCCGGCACACAATTCTCCATCGCACTCCTCAACTCCTCATGCTTCTCCAAATCCTTCGCAATAGCTTCCGTCTTCTTCTCTACATCAAAGCCCGCCTTCCAGTTCTCCCACTCCGGGCTCGCGGGGTCTTTGAGGAAGGAATCGAGCGTCGAGTGGATGACGTGGAGTTGGGCGTCGAAGCGCGTGGCGTGAACGACCTTCTTGCCGCTGCTGTCTTTGCTTTCGAAAAGCACGTCGCCGTCTTTGGCGGCTTGAGAACCGGCTTCGGGAGGCGCGATGGTGACGGCGTCGCGGAGGAAGTTGCGGATGTTGCTGCCGAATTTGAGGAGCGCTTCGTCGGCGGCGTCTTCGGCTTTTTCGACGTCTTTGAGCCGTTTTGCGGCTTCGGAGCGGAACCGCGATAGTATGCCTTCTGCCTCCTTTACAATGTCTGCGGTGAGGGATTCGGGTCGGTCGGGGTGGGCTTCTGTATCTTCGGTCGCTTTCTCGGTGGAAGCGTCTTGCGAGGTGGACGCGGATTTGGAGCTCGAGGCGTCGCCGGGTTGGAGGGAGATTTTGCGCGCGTGGCTAATGATGTTGGAGACGCTGGCGGAGGCGTTCTTGACCTGTGGCGCATATTGCTTACTTGCGTTGTCGTAGTATTGCTCGCCCTACACCGCACATGGTCAGAAGATGTACCCTGAATCCCACACGCCTGTCTTACCTGCTTCCTCACGTTACCCAAAAACCCTCCCAAACGCGCCGCCCACGGGCTGCTCGATATAGCTTTGTAAGCATCCTGGAACTCGGCGTTGAAGTTGTTGGTCGTCTCCTGGTGGGTGTTATCTCCGCCGGCGGACTGCTTGGTGGGGTCCTGCGGGTAGCTCTCCTCCTGGATGTGATCGTAGGCGGAATCCATAGCTACGACTGTCCAGAAGGGAGGCGGGGTGTAGAGGAGGTTGTGTATAGGGTGGGGGCTAAGGATGTTGTTGTGGTCGTGAGACACAGGCTGGTTGGGTCAATCAAGCGTGCAGGTCAAATGCGGGCGGGGCCATGCATGAAGCTCCGCAATTGCCGCTAGTAGTTGGGCGGCGTGCATCACCAGCTTAGGCACGCTCGCGTTACACAAACAATGGTCTGGACTATTGATGCGACGATCATGAATTCATTTTGAGTCTGAACTTCCTCTTCCGATATGCTCAAAGGTGGTCATCACACCGGCCTAATGGCGTCGCCACTCGCTGCTGATGTGCGCGCTTCTTGCGCGGTGTTGGCTGTGCTGCATCCATAGATTCCAATCTATGCAATGCTCAACCACATTCTCTCTATCATTCCCACTGCCTCAGCTGGCTTGGTATCGCTGCTCTTCTTCCCTCCCTCTCCGCTTCACCTCTTCTTCTTGCCAACCACCGTCGTAAAGCCGTCCTCATCGATCTCAGGCTCAGGCTTAGCCTTCGGTTTCGCAGGCACAAGCGCAGGCGCATCATCCATATCAACATCCTCATCCTCATCCGTCTCCTCATCCACACTATCCCCCTCAAAGTCCTGATTCGTCTCCTTGACATTGACACTCCCAGTCGCAACCTCCTTGCCCTTCCTATCCTCCCACTTCTTCTGTAGCGCATCCACCATTGCTGTGTTGCCCTCGCCAATCTCCTTCCGTATCGCCATGATCTCGCGCGCAACGGCGACTTCGGTCTCGTCTTCTACGCGTACGCCGAACTCGTCCTCGAGGACTTGTAGTAGGACGACTTCGACATCTTCTTGGTCTGTGAGCGGTTCTGCGGCGAAGAGTTCGGAGATTTGGCCTGCGAGCCAGTCGCGCTTATCGGAGGAGTCGGGGCCGCCCCATTGGTTTTGGACAGCGACGGTGAGGTTGTTCCAGTTGAAGAGCGCGTGCCAAATTCCGAGGTCGAATTTGTCCTGGTGTTGCTCTGCGGGGGACGTTAGAAAATGAGTGTATAAACCGGCGCGACTACGCACCTGAAATGGGGCCGAATGCTGAAGTCATTTTGGGTTGTGTTGCTGGGAGAATTGCTGAGCGGCGTGAGTTGGCGTGACGGAATATCGACAATTTTGCCCGTTATCGATAGCGCCCCGCCATTATTTCATCACGCACACGTGAAGACGCGACATCGCGTTTCGCCACACCTGGGCAGTCAATGCAGGTTATTGGCGTCGCACTTGCTTTTTGCAGGTGAATTTGCATCTCCGACGTGATGCGTCTGATATTGGGTGTGGTCTCACGATTTCCTCACCAACCACTCCAGTTCCTTCGCCTGTTCATCCGTAACAATCTGCTTGAACTTGTCCATCGTCAAGAAGTCATGATCCGAGAATTCAAAGCCGGGTATCACGGTCTAAGAAGTCGCGTTAGTCAGACGTATGCGGTCACTATTCATGGGTGAAAGCACATACCTCACTAATCAGCAACCTCTCCCCTTCCGCCCCATCAAGCAGAAAGCTCGCCTTATACTTCCCGCCCTCAACGATCCACACGCTCTTCTCTCCTTTCGTGACGTCGGTCCCAACCACGAACGTTTCGATGCGTTTCTTAGTGCCAGGCTCGTCGGCATGGATCAGGACGTAACGACCTCGGCCTGAAATGAGGGTGTGTACCTGTATATCACCATTAGTATCGGTAATACTTCGACCACCGCGTGCATGCTAGGACTTGAACAATAGGGTTATTGCATCAATGACGATACAAAGCAGGGCCGCAAAATGCGCTTAGCCAACTCCACATGATAATTCCAATGCAGGTATACTTCCCACATGGCTTGTGTTTGCCGCACGCAGTTGTAGGCAATGATGGTCGGGTTATACGTACAGTTCTCCCCTTATTACGATGAAAGTGCCCCTGAGGATTCACTGCACTCAACATGTAGTATATGCTCGTGCTCGCGTTTCTGATTGCATTGTCACCTGACATGGGTTTCTCTGCTGTGTTCTTCACATCCTCTTCTTCACCCCCACCATTCTTCACTAAGAAAGGGTTCGGGATTGTGAGAGGGTTGCGATCGATTTCCGCATAGTAGCCGCCTTCGACGTGTACCTGGAGGTTGAGTGCTGAGATGACGGCTTGGGTGCTGGCGGGTTCGGTGCCGGAGGGGTTGGGGGTGTAGATCTGGGTTATCTTTTCTGAGGTGGAGGAGGGACCCGACATGCTGTGCTAGCTGATATACGGTTTTACCGGTTTGAGCGCTGGTGGGATGGGATGCGTGAGGCTGTCGGCGTTGGTGATCGATGACGTTATCGCCGCTAGTCGCTGATAAGATGGGCAGGAAGTCGCGCTGCAACCCTCAGACAGCATCGACGCGTCCACGTCGTTTACTTCTAACACCCCAACTCCGCGCGACGGCATCCGACTTCAGCGCAAGATCTGACACCAATGAAGTGGCGCACTCTTCGAGGGTGGCGTTCGCTGCACCCGAAGTCAGTGGCATGTATGCACGGAGTCGCGCTACGAGCCTCATACGACATCGACGCGTCCACATCGTTTTTAAAACCCTGCTACCGCGCAAAATCACCAAATCTTCACCGTATCCTTGCGCAAAAGCATATCGTCCTCGTCGCGCGTGACGTTCACGGCATCCGAAGCCTGCGACATGTATGCACGCTTCGGCCTACAAGCCCTTGTGATCCAATCATCGAATGCTACATCGGATGAGTACAGCCTTGGTTAATCTGCGACGGCATATTTCCCCTGTGTATGCCATCGCATGGCGGGTGGATGGCCAATGATTTCGAGGTAGAGCCCCGCATGTATGCTTCATGTGGCACAGCTGCTGCAAGGCTGTATTGCACCTTGCCACTTCCTCTCAGATCTCCTTTCTTCCTACTCACACCTCATTCAAGGAAAAAGCTGAGCAGGCCTGCGGACTACATTAAGGCAAAAATCTGCAAACTAGGTGACCTACTGTCAACGTAGGCTCTAGGGTGTTTAGTTTTTTCCTAGGTTGGCGTGCTCACCTTTAGTTCCTTCCGCTACCATGGGGTGTTGTAACATATTCAAGCTTCCGCGCCGAAAGCAGCGAGAGAAACCTGGAACACCGATACCGCCCATTCCCGTGCCCATCAGTGACGACTCACAAGAGAAGCGGAGCGAGGAGCGGCCGAAAAGTTCCGTCACGACCGATCTTCAATCTAAGAGCACCGGGACTCCGGAACCCGCAGCGCAGAGCGTACCCGGACGTCTCTGGAATCTGGCCTATGACCAGCTCAAAGCAAAGAATCCCAGATTGATCGAACACTATGAGGTTATTCTCTCAAGTAGACTCGACGATCGAGCGCTCGATGCAACAGACGTTGACCTTCAATCCAATAAGATTAGCTCGGGGCTTCACAGATCGCTTCAAATGCGACAGCTTGTCGATACCAGTTTGGAAAGAACAGAGAAGGAAGCTGCGACCAAAGAAGCAGTCGCGCAAGGCCTGCAGATATTCACTGTTGTCAAGGATAGCGTCGCAACAGCTATCAGAGCCTCTCCAGAAGCTTCTGTGGCCTGGGTACCGATCTGCTTTGCTCTTGACGTATGGCTGGCGAACTTTGATGATGTGAGCAGGTGGCTGATCCTATGCAGATACTTTTGAACCCGCTCACTCAAGCTTCTTCTAACAGAGAAGGAATCGCCTACGTGGTGTCGAGAATGGACTGGTACTGGCACCTAGCCGATCTTCTTCTAGAGAACAATCAAGAAGTACAACGATCACAGCCTCTGCAAGAGCAACTTGAGAAAAATCTCGTGGAACTTTACGCCAGTCTCCTAGAATACCAGGTGAAGAGCATAATCACGTACCATCGGCGACGTGGCATCGTCTTCGCAAGGGACCTTATCAAGTGGGATGACTGGGAAGGCGAGCTGGCAGCGATCAAGGACACGGAAGAGTCAATACGGCAAGACGCAGCGCAATTCAACACGCTTGAGATTCGCGATCAACTTCAGACCATCGCCAAGAAGGCCGAATCACAGGATACCAGCTTGCATAACATCGTGTCTAGTATCCAAGAGCAGACAAGGCGCGCTGTAGAAGATACGAAGACTGCTGCGGACAACGCATGTCTTCGTGACTGGTATTTGACCAATCCCAGCGACGACAAGAAACGTCTGGAAGATGCAAAAGGGGGTTTACTAGATGGCTCTTTTCGATGGATTCTGGACAACGCGATCTATCAGCGATGGTGCGAAGACCCTGATATGCGACTATTATGGATTGAAGGGTAAGTTGAGAGTGATCCGCGATCCTATCGTACTAAAGGAAGGCGCTAATGCTATCCAGCGCACCTGGTCAGGGCAAAACCATGCTTATGTGCGGAATCATCGGCGTTCTGAATCGAACGGTACTAGATGCTGATTTACTATCGTTCTTCTTTTGTCAGAATTCGGAGCCACACAACAACAAGGCCAGCGCAGTCTTGCGTGGTCTCATTCACCATCTCATCAGTCAACGATTATCGCTTCAGGATTCTTACCAATATGCTAGACGATTGGGATATACGCCAGTCCAACATCTACCTCATGGTAGACGCTGTTGATGAATGCGTCGTGTCCGAAGATCGCAAAAGGCTTCTGGAGTTGATTGTGCAGCTTTCCAGAAAGCTCCCACACGTCAAGTGGATCATCTCTTCACGCGGCTGGAACGACATTCGCGATGTGCTTGCCGATCATCGCCCCATGATTCGCCTTGCACTAAACCCTAAATCTGAAGTAACCCTGGAGGCGATCAACACCTACATCGAGTATAAAGTCAGGGCTTTGGCTAAGAAGAAGAGACTGGATCCGTCGAACGCAGCAGCTATCCGGGACTACTTGATTGACAACGCCGGAGGGACATTCTTGTGGGTAGCCTTGGTCTGCCAGAAGCTGGAAGGCCACACGGGCGTACGTTGGAAAGAGATCATGCAAGCCTTCCCCCCTGGGCTTAAAGAGCTATACAAAAGGATGCTCCAGCAGATTGAGGGCTTGGACGAGCCTGAAGCAAATCTCTGCAAGTTCGTACTCTCGGTTGTAACAATAGCCGTCCGACCTCTGCATCTTTCAGAACTGGCAAGCCTTTTGAAAGAGCTCGACCATATCACTGATAAAGAAGCGGAATCAAAGGATATACTCGGCACCTGTGGATCGTTCCTGTCGCTTCACAATGGGAGGGTCGTCTTCGTCCACCAGTCGGCGAAAGACTATCTCACAGGTGACGCTCGCAAGATTGTATTCCCAAAAGGTCAAAAGGTCACCCACGCTGCTATAGTAGCTCGGTCCATGCAGTTGCTATCACAGTTCTATCAGAAACCTTGTAGACCACGGGGATCATACGGAGAACCGCCTGAAAGTGAGGCTTCGGTGAACGGTCTTCTTTACCCCACGGCTCATTGGCCATCTCATGCCATGCGCAGCAAAGATAAGATCACGGCTCATCTGTACTCTGGCCAAGGCCCCGTCTGCACATTCTTACGACAGTACGAGCAGCGATGGCTTGATGAAGTAGGTCTGGCTAAAGGGCATCAGATGGCTGCGGATCTTTGGACAGAATTCGTGGACAAGGTGAGTTCAAATAAGGCCTGTGGATCAAGCATCTTCTAACTTGTCGTAGAACGAATATCCCGAGTTTGACGACATACTCTTCAGCATGTTCTGCAAATTGCCAGATTAGTATAGCGCTGCGTCACCCGTGTACTCTTGTACATGCCTCCATTCCTGAAGGCGGTACACGTAGCTGTGCAGGACATCACAATGGAGGCTGTCGTTCCTTTCTGATATCACCTTGCAACATCGTTCATCACAGCGAGAATGTTGGTTTGCGTCAAGCTGGATGTACATGCCTTCATCCAATGCATCCTACGCCGTAACTTGTCATAGCTTCCCCCAAATTCGTCGAGCCAATGTTCCACGACAGACGTAGTAGCCGATACTCAGACAGCTGTCACACAACAAACTCCACTCAAAAGCTCGGCTGACCCAAGATATGACTAGATTGGCCCAATCTCCTCTTCTGCTCCATCGTTTGCATCGTCGGCGACGCCCTCGTTGTCTTTGTAAGCCATCAGATCAGCACACTTGATAGGACAGAGCACTCCAACACCTCCACACAAGCACCCAAGAGAATGTCACAAACTACAGTACCAATGCGAGACCAAGAGGAAGATGTTACTGCGGACCGTCAACCGTCTCAACCCTCCCCTGACAACCAGCCCGACACATCTACCCAGTCCAACAAACAACCCGAATCGATTACCAACGACGAAAAGTCTGGAGTCGAGCGCCAGGAACCTCACGAATTGGACAATGCAGCAAGCCGCGAACAAACACCCAAGCGGAGACCCGGACCACTGAACGAGGAGCAACGGCTGGCTGTGAGGAGTCGTCAGGCTAAGGCAACGTGCACACGCTGCCGTAAGAGGAAGATACGTTGCAGTGGTGATCCCGGTGATGGCTCTGGGTGCAAATACTGTGCGACATCTGGCGTTGGGGAGACGAAATGCCGATTTGAGGTTGTGGGATTAAAAGCTGTAACGGAAGTGAAGGGTTAGGAGTATGCTTTGACGGCTTGGAAGGGCCTTGGGGTAGGGTAATGTAGCCGCCAGGAATAGCTGTTAAGATGTTTTGCTAACTTCTTGCTAGTATGTAGTTCCCTTGCTATGCTCTAGCTAAGGCGATCCTAAGACATCTTGCTAGGCGTGCTATAAGCTTGATAGATGAGGACTGGAATATCAATCTTCGGAGGGGAGTATAGCTGGTGGACATTGGTTGCGTTTGGGAGAAGAGTTGCTCCAGAAGTCACGCCCGGCTTGATAGCGGCATCGACGTCGTCTGTATTATTAGCCAGATAGACTACCTTGTTATTATCAAATGTGTGTTAGGTAGACTCTGCTTCTGCCCAAGTTAGCTCTTTTGCGACTTTAAACAATGTATAGGATATAGACATACAGTTATTATCCGTAGTTGTGTTAACTATCTTCTGCTTTCCCTTCTCTTCTCCCGCCCGAACGCGCTCTCGAACGAATCCTATGTCGCTCAGCTGTATCTTTGCCGACAGAGTGTTGGACTTGTCCTTCAACCTCTTCATTTTGCCCTCTACGAGTAGATCGTAGACTTTGTTGCAGTTTTCGATGCCGGGCATTTCGTCGGCGAGGTCACCTAGAGCCCGCAAGATCTCAATGGGCCACCACTGGAGATCTTTCGGGTAGCGCATAGATAGAGGAATACACGCAGTGCTGTTTGTAGTGATTTCCCACTGAGATGTAATCTTCGTCGCGTGAATTATTCGCTCTTCACGATCGGGATGGTCTTTTGGTAGACACATGGTGCTATCGACAGTGTATGAGGATCTTGAGACTGACAGGAGAGCGTTCCTACTACTGATATAGATGGGTAAGATGGCAGTGTTCTATTTGCTACTGTCACGCGGGATAATGCAAAAGACTGTGATTACCTGTAAAGACAGCAAGCAACTTATTAGTGACTGTAAGCAGGCACGCTATCTTAGGGAAAACCTGAACACCCTAGAGTCTACGTTAACGTTAGGTCACCTACTTTGTAAGGTTTTGTCTTGATGTAGTCTGCAGACCTGTCCATCCGTGGTTACGTATCACACCTCTCCTGATCGAGAAACGTGATCGCCGGGGCTTTGACAATGAAATCATGATTCCCTAAGTGACCACACAAACTTTCGCAACCCCTATGACCAATCCGACCCATGGTACTCATCCGATCCATAGTAGTCCTCAGGCGAGTCCTCCTCTGTAGTGGTGACTTCTTCGCTATCATCTGCAGTATCTCCTTTCATCCATTGATCTAGTCTCTTTATCTGCTTCCGCGACACAACAAAACGTTCCTCATACGCCGCCCGAACTACGGCTCTTGTTCTTGACTTGAACGTCGCGGGATGTGATAACACGAATAACACTGCGTTGTACACCTTGTCGCCATTCATTTTATCATCCTCAAATTCGCCCAGCAGGATAAGATACAGCAACCTGAAAGCGGCGTCGCGTGCCTTCGACTTAACACCTTTGGTATCTTCATCCTCTGGGTCCCAATCTATCCTGCAGAGCCTCAGATCGCTGAAGATCTGATTGATACGTCGTTTGTCGAGGACATCAATGCCGAGAAACTCGTATGTTTCGCATAGAACGTGGTACTGTTGAAGTTCGGGGGGAAGATTCCTGAAGCATTGACGATAACCCGATTGGATTCCTTTCAAAGCTACGTCGAAAAGTGGTATTGGGCCGTGGACCAAATCGGTGGCGTCCGGCTGGGCTTTGGCTTGGAAATCGGCAAAGGACGACAGATAAGGTATCTGCGAGAGGTCGACATCGTATTTGACATCTCCGATCGTGATAAGAGTACCTTTGGGGGTAGTATCCACTTCTGAAAGTGTATGCTGCCGAGTTACAGCATATTATCAGTTTTTTCCGCTTCTTTGAGGTCCAACGTTGCTTACCTGAGTTGGTGCCTGCGTGTTTGGGGCGGGATTCTCGCTCGTCATTCTGAAGCTGGGGCGGTTGGGCTCTTGGTACGGTAAGAGCGAAACAGCGAACAATGCGGGGTAACTCGCATTCAACCACCAAACTTGCGCGTCGTTCGAGAAAACAGCTCATAGAGGCTTCGATTCAGTCATGTTCGTACTTTTACTGCTGTGCGACATTGAATCTGCAGTGTGCCACACGTCTATTGGCACATGTCGGGACCGGTCAAGCCCCACGCGCCATTGAGGCGCAGTAATAAACAACTTAAAATGCTACAGTTACAGCAACCTAGGAAAAGACTAAACAGCCTAGAGCCTACGTTAATATAGGGTTACCTACTTTGTAAGTTTTTATCCTAATGTAGTCTGCAGACCTGTTTAATCTTTTCTTCTATGTAGTGCAATTATACGTGACAGTCGCGGGCACTACCAGTCATGTCATGTACTAGCCTGAGGTCTAATCTGCACTATGTCTTATCTACATTGCTTCAACCTCCCGCCTGATCTTCGATCTCCCCATCGTGTTGTGCGTCCTCCATCTCAGACAGCACGGCCCAGTTTCCCGGCGGTTCTTACCCCTCTTCTGGCTCCAGCTCATCGTGCTCCTGTTCCGCACGCTCACTCTTTTCGTCATCACCCATCTTGCCACCTTCCACATCCACATCTGCCTCATCTTCGTTTAGCGAATGCCGTCTCTTCCTCTTTAGCTGCAAGGTCGCTGCTCCACGCGCTTCTTGTACGCTCGAGGCAGCCTCGTCAGCCGTAGCGTCGTGGGTCGCTACAATACTTGCGCGGTCGTTGCCACGTCTTGCCATGACTGATGAGCGCCGGCTGCGAGCCATCGAGAGTCCCGCCTCTGCGACATCCACGCCGGACAGTAGCATCTGGTGATCAGCACTGTCGTGGGTGTCGGGTTCGGTGGCTCGAGATTCGCGTCGTCGTCTCTTCCGTTGCCTTCCATCGAGATGCTGACTTCCCCGCCCGGCGTTCGTCGCGCCATCATGACCCTCCTCGCCGGTAGTCCCGTCGGGGTTTGAAGGTGCAATAGGTAATTGCTTTCGACTGTTGGTAACAGAGTCTTCGTCTTCTTCTTCTTCACGTAGGTCACGGAAGTAATCAAGAGCGGCTTTGACGTCTGATTCTGCAAACGCTTTGCCTCCTGAACGGCCTACTGGTCTTGCCTTCCACGCCTCTTCTATCTGCGCCCATGCTGCATCCTTTCGACCTTTTGTGATGCGAGCTAGCTTGTAAAGTAACTTCGTCAGATTCTTTTGGTCGCTGCAGCTGTGCAGCGCCCGATTGGTCGGCTTTCCAAATTTGTCTAGCTGCCGCATGTTCGGGGGGACAAGGGCTTTGATATCAGTGACGTTCCAGTAGTACTTGATCCACAGTTCCTGTTTCTTCATCAAGGTCTCCGGGTCATCTTCATCTTCTGGAAGTATTCGTTGTGGACGTGGTTGAGGGGTTGCAACATCATTCTGGGCTGGGGCGGCTTCCTCCTCTACTGGCATAGCCGCCGGTGGCAATCCAACGCTGTCCCGGACAAACTCTAGATCAGATACCTGTAGCTGCGGTTCATGAGTAGTCGACTCGTCTGTCACCCTTATCGTATAGCCGATATTCAGGAGTTCCACGAATCGATGCCGTCCCCCATCGCCCGGCATACCACTGGCTAGATGGCTTATGGATCGTAGGATGGGTAGGGGCCAATTGCCGATCCAACCAGGGTATCGCATGTCCTCTGGAATGATGTATGTAGGGTTTGCGACATTCCATATAGACTGTATGTTCATAACAAGGTTAACGCGCTCGAAGGGATCGGAAACGCCAAGGGATTGTTGCATGGTGGGATCGGTAGTAGGTAGACTTTGTAATGCTCTGTTGGGCATCTGAGGAATGCAGATATACATGGTCGAGCTTCGTTGTTGTGTTGTTTGTCTTGCTTGTCGTGAACACACTGGAAGAAGATAGTTATCGATGGATCCCACGAGCTCCTCTAGCCTCGTCAGGCAATCGCTGCTTCTCAGCTTGGTTCGACTATGTTGCTATCCTTGCAGACTAAAGTCCCAAAGCAACGCACTATCAACATTCAAAGGAGTCTCCATATTCAACACATCGCCCTCGTCGATCTTAGTACCCGGCTGACAACTCCCCATCAAATCCGCATTCGACCACGACGGGAAAGCCCCAATCGAATCAAACGGCTGCTGATACACAGGCACACCCCCATCCGTCCCAGGACTCGAGTTCGTACCAAACTGAGACGACACAGTCGCAGAATCACTGCCCATCTCCTCCGCCATCGTCCGTGCAGTCGTGTCGCGTATCGCTTCATCCAGCATATCCGACAGATAGCGCGCAGCGAGAAACGCCATGTCTGATTTGCGACCTAGATACCAGAGACCCTCGATGCAATCGCGACATCTCCGTATCGCCTGTTCGCGTTCCTCTTCGATCGTTTCCGACGCCACGACCTGCACCAAGACGTACCCAGCTCTGCATAACGAGCGCACAAAAGCCACAGTCCACGGCTCTGTCAACAGCGCGGCCTGGCTGAGCGCAAAGTGGAACTCATCTGTTCCTTCCTTTTCTTTCACGCTGTGTATGCTAGCGAGACTTAGGTCGGCGACTGCCAGTGCGTTCTGGCGGCGCAGCGTATCCACGAGGTTTGATGACTGTCGAAGGGTGCGCTCATTCGGGGAAGAGAGTTTCGTCTTGTCGATTGTGAGTAGCAGGTCGGAAAGCAGGAAGGTGGCCAGATGCCAGTGGCCTGCTATCAGTGTGTACCAGGATTGTACGCGTGTGGGGAGGGTGGCGTGGTGCTTTACGCAGTCGGAGAAGAAGGGCGCGTACGTGCGATGCCAGTGGTTGTAGACGTGGAATGCGCCGTTTATACCTGACTACAAGTGGGATGGTCAGCCAGCCGATTTCAAGAAGATGAGACTGTATCTATTTACTTACCTCAATCCTAGCCGGCGGAGCCTTCCGCGATACCAACGCTTGAAGATGCGCGACACGTCTGTATAGAAGCACCTTGACCGGCGCAGCGGAGCTGAGTGTTGCGGCGGCGATCTTGTAGCTACATGGCCACCGTGCTGCTCCAGGATCGACTTCCAAAGTTCCATCGCGAGTGAAAAGATCGCCCCACACTGCGTTACCCTCAGAGCCCTGAGGTACTGAAGTGTCGTTGGGAATTGTGGGAACGTTTCCTGGCATCCCAAATTGATTATTGTACATAGTAGGTGGGTTCGGCCACGAGAACGGTTCGGTGTACGCGCTGTTGGTTGGAGGGGGTAATTCGCTGTCTTCATCGTCGACCACTACTGGACGTTGGGAAATCGCTGCCGATAGGGTATCAAACATGACGCCAAACCAGTACAACAGATTGAAAGTATCTCGGTCTTCTTGCTGAAGAGGGTCTCGCCCTAGGTCTTGTTCCACGCGTTCCAGTCTCCGTCGTTGGGCGAGTAGCTGTCGCAAAGCTATCTCTAAGAAGATGGGGGCGTCGTCGTCCTGTACCAAGGCTTGGAAGTGTTCGTAATGCGTTCTCAGCTTTGGATCCGTGCGTGCATGCCGCTGAGTGGTGTCTAAGGGCCGTTGGGTCAGCGAGAAGATGATCAAGGCAAAGATGACACGGAAAGAACCGATATCAGCAGCCTGCTGCAATAGCCGAGATGTTTGATGCCATAGTGTCTCTTGCATGGACCGTTCGAACTCATTCGACTGAGGGAACTTGTCCGCCGTAAACTGGGCGTCAGTCGCGCGACCTCCTGCCCCTCTTTCGCCTGCCTGAGCCCATTGTGACGCGAACGACATGATGGTCATGTTGAGTGCTTTGGAGATTGTACGCTCTTCCTCAGTCGTTGGCTTTCGTATTTGAAGGGACGCGTAGGCTCGATCAAGTTGGAGTACGCGGTTGTACATCCTGTTGGACCAGGTACCACTCCATTCCCGTGTGGCTTTGCTGGCTGAGAGGAGGGAAGGCTTGTATCGCGTCATCGTATACGGACAGTTGTGCTCCGTGAGCCAGCAGGAAAGAGAGTTTTCCATACTGTCGTTGTATATGCGTAGTAAACCGTTGGTTACGAAACCCCGCGACGACCTCTCCCCCAGTAGTATGTCCACGATTGGAGATGAAGCATCGTTTCTCTGATTACGGCGATGAGGACGCAGCGCGAACGAGTTACTCCGCGAGTATCGCGACTGAAGTAATCCTTGCTCAACGTTCCTCCCTGACTGCACTGAGTCGAGATCCTCCAAAGGTATCGACTCGTCGGCTATGTTATCTACGTCGTCACTCGGCGGGTTGCTGAAGTAGTCCTCGCGTGTCTCGTCTTCGTCTTGAGATGATGACCACTGTGTCCATCGATCTTGTAGTTCGTGCTGAGCTTCGTTCGCAGTAGATCCAGGTGGTATCGGATACTGATAATTGACAGAGCTACTCGCTGTATGTTCGAGCTGATCGATATCGCTCTTCTCCTCCGAGCGCCTCCTCTTTCTCTCCCGCTCTGGACGATTCACCGATGCTGTCTTCAGCCAGTTGAAAGTGCAGACTTGGTTCTTTCGAAGACAGTTCGAGCATGTCTGATTCGCAAAATCGACGCGTTTGTCCGCATCGCAAGCTCGTTTTCCGCGCTTGCATGCGTCGCAGCTACGCATCTGTTGGCGGCGAGGGGGCTCGGGTGGTGCCGTAGCTTGTGGGACCGCGGACGATGGATTCGCTGGTGGCGCCGGATTGTCGGGACCTCTTGTATGAGATTTACCTGTCACCTCGCTCATATCGCTGCTATCAAACGTCTTCAACATCGCTGCTTCTCCAATTCTGTGAACAAAAGATATGATGAAACCCTGGGCTGGAGATGGATGATTGGCGATAGTCGTTCATAAGACTTCAGTGTATACATGGTACCCGGTATGCGAATATTGCTAAGCGCGGACGCGTACAGGCCTTTGCCGCGACCCCGCTTTTTCGCATTCATCTTATCCCATGCGGAGGATCAGCTACGAGGATGCGAAGCCTCATAACTCTCCAGGACGTCATAGTGAAGATCGGGTTCGTTTGAATGGTCAAAAGTGTATTTGGGTTCCGTTGTGTCCCGGCATGCATCAGATCATTGAATGTGACAGTCGCGCTCGAGAGCGCCTGCTGTTGGAAGGCTGTGGCAGGAGTGTCAGAGAATCGGTCCGCTCTCGCAAGTTGGGTTCTGGAAAAACGTCAACTAGATTGATAGAGTCCGGGCGATTCCACTTCCGGACTAGTGTCCTTTCGGCGCCCACCTACCGATCTCCGATTCCCACCACATCCCGACTTTCTTCATCTCACGTCAGTCCCTGCCGCAAACGTATGTATATAAGATCAGCTTCCACGTCGGTGTCCCCGAGCCTTGGTACCTCGCCGGCATGCGTTGCCCAAGAGACACGATACCTTCTCGTCTGCGATAGGTGTGAGACGCGTCGTGACAATGCTTGGAACGCAATTATCTCAACGCACCACTACCGAAGATTCGGGACGGTGGGCTATAATACGGCACTCACCGCTCTCCTCGAATTATACGCACGCATCGCTTAAGACGGTTGTCCAGCTCCATCCCTGCGGGCACATGTAAACCAGGTACAGGAAGAATCTCGGGAAAAGCGCTTGTCAGATCGGGCTTGACAACAAGGGTGCCTTGATATGCAACCCCGGAGAACTGGCGGATTTCATTCTGGAACAATGCTTCCACGGTGAGAAAGACGAGGACCCGTTTCGTGAGCGTGGGGGTAAGCACATCGCCAGGATACCTCAAGGCATGTGAGACGATGATCATTGACTGATTGGTGGGAGTGACATATCGTTTTCCTGTGAATGGGCACATTTTCGGACCTTTGCAAAGTAACGAGCTCTCCCGCTGCAATAGAAACGCGATGTATGGTGCTCGTCACGAGGCACGCGGCAGCCAGCGGGTGATCGTACCGCGAACAGGGAGGTCAAGACGTCACAACTGTGGCTAAGTCTACTTTGAGACTTCAACCGACTCCTGGGCACTTCACACTGGTTCTTTTGCCAACTTCTATTTACCCCTCGTTCAACTCTTCCCATGGCAGTAATACTTTCGCCAGCGAGCACTTGATCTCGTACCCATGATTGAGATGAAACCGATGATACCGTACCAGAACCGACACAATCAAGTCAGGCAACACTTGGGCATCGCATATTTACCCTTCGGCTATTAACATACAATTGGTTGGGCGATAGAGCAGTGTGCGGCTCCGGGAGCATGGCTATATAGCCGATATCTACGACATTCCATTAGCGCTGCGGTTCTCATGACTCCAACACGGTGCCTCATGACCACTTTCGTCGCCATCGCCCTTATCTGAAGGGACATGACGTGAAACCGGATTTCCCCATCCTATCCGTCACAAAGGCCTCGGTTTCGCACTCGGATTGAAAGCAACAAGGTTTCGCTGTTTCTTCGATTTTCTATCGGGGGAGTTTGGCTATACGAGCGCTTTGAGGAGACCGGTACAGATGTTGTACCGAGCAGGCGCCAGCTTCTGTTGTATCAACACAAGTCTGTTGTAACCTGCGTCACTACCCACAAATCGGTTGCAAGCTATATCTAATGGCAACATGTGAGTATTTCCATATGATCGTCTACTATTAATATGCTACGTCTGAAAATCAGACCGAACCCGTTTACACGGAGTTTCCCAGTTTGTCGCATAATGTATTAAGATAAGACTATTACGAACACATTATCAACCGCTGTACTTAGTATTCTTGTAAGCAACCTTGGAGCCTTCGAGATAAGTACATTATTGTTAGACCTGTGCCCAAGCCCGTGACAGTCTTAGATGATTTAGCTACTGCGCTGATAGCCTAACAATTGCTAAAGTGGCTGAAGAGTGATTCGTCTCAATCTTTCGCAGCTAGATACTTGTCAAATCGTATATCTAGTACGTTCTGTTAGTTGATTAGTTCAATTGTTAAGTATTTCCTACTACTTTCCCAAGTCTTTAAAAGCTACACACAATTGTTTTACTCATCACTTGACGCGTTCATACTCTACTCCTGCCTTGTAAGTCTTGCTTCAGCACCAGTTCTAGTCATTTCTTCGGAGTATTCTCCGTTCACCTACTCTGACTTTTGCGGGCATCACAAGGCCAAGACAAGAGCTCACTCTCATAATACACAATATTTAAGTCGCCTTAACTCGAGTGTCTGTCATTCTTGCTATGTGCTTTGCGCTGGTCTCTAGAGAAACAGACGTAAGCCAAGCAACGTCTGTATGTACAAAGTCGTGGGGCTCGTTGCGATTTTTCCCTTCACGAAGGACAACGTTAACAAACTATGTCAGTCAACAATGACATCCAGAAGAGTCACATACGACGAGATTACAAGATAATTCTGTAGATTCATCCCGTTCCATTCTCTTCATTCTGGCCATGACGCCACATCGTTAAATCGCCCTACCCTACTAACTAGAAAGAACACCTCACTACAAAAATACCCTCAACCCGAAAACGACAAGATCAAGTCGCCACTGGCCTAAGAACAACCATAAACGATTAACAAGAAACGAAGGGTATATGGCCGCGAAAGCGAGCCCGATTAAGAAATACTGACATCAACACCGGAAACTCCAAAAAGCAGATATCAGTGAATCTGGCTTTTATGCTGCGCTTATGTTTTTGACGAAAGGTGAATTTGGGCGTATCGTGATCCATAAATGGGTGATTGATATGTGGTCGAAGAGCGCTGGCCGTTTCCATAGCAGAAAGCCACAGGGGGGATCTGTAGCTAGCCACAAATTCTCCGATGGGACATTCGCCTGACGAAGAGGGATTGTTGTCTCCCTTGAAACGACAGCACTCGACACGGCAACCTCTGCGCATCCGCTAAAAGCTCGATGTCGCAGAAGGGGGGTTAAAGTTCGGCGGTTGCCAGGGCCTCACACGTACTCAGGCCAGTAGTTGTATGGCATAAGAGTAGGACCAGTCCATTTCTCGCCGTAAGGGTTCGTGCGCTTACCGGCAATAAATCCGTCGTGGGCGTGTTCAAGGACTGAGATCCATGACGAAGGTTCGGGATGCTTCATCCACTGTGATGCATTGTTAGCGTGTGGTTCTTTGCTTTTCCTTCTTTATGTGGGGAAGAAGCCGTTGCCAAGATACCTGCTGCAGGGACATTGGACTAGATGCGCAGAAGCGGGGTTGGGGTGGCAACAAAACAACATGTGGGAAATTCTGTTGAGACTTACCTGGTTGTGAATGTGATATGTCCAGGCACCCCGGAAGAAGTTCTCCAGCGTGCGGTTGTTGGGAGGGAATTTGTCTTCCTCCAAGACGTAGTCAGTAATCACACCAGCTTTTCTCAGCTCAGCCTCCTCGTCAAGCGTGGCTTGGAACGAATCGGGGTGCTCTTTGTCGCCGTGATTGGGGGTTGGCAGGGCAGCGGAGGCGGGTACGTTGTCTTCCCCGCGTTTGGCCAAGGAGGAGCTGGCGGGCATTCTGAGCTCTTTGCGTTGCGCGTCTTTGAGGTCGATGCGGTTGAGCTGTGGGCCGTCGTAGCTCTCCCATTCGTCCTTGACGCCACCAATCTTGCCCTTGAAGACTGCGCTGTAGTCCCGAATACATGGCACTGTGCAGCGTCCTTCGCGGTCCCAATTGAACTCCGTCCAGATGGGGTCGAAGGCAGCGGTCTCAAACATCTTGAACTCCTGGTCGCGTCCGTCTTTCCAGGCCATGCGACCAAGCACGCGGGGGTGGAAGTTGACACCCATTCTGATACCGCCGTAGAGCAGGTAGGATGAGAGGGAGGAGTTTGCCGAGAGTGACATGATGGCAGTGTTGTAATCACCGGGGTGAGGATGTGCCGCCCATCTTTCTGCCCAGGCATGCTCTTTCGGCAGTAGAAGTGGTCGCATGTCCCGGAGCATCAGAACATCCATGTCGAAGTAAGCACCGCCGTAGATATGTAATACGATGAAGCGGACGGCATCAGATACGGCGACCGGAAGGAATGTCATCTGCTTCTGGGTCAGGACGAGCCACTGCTGGCCATCCTTGTCTTCAATAATGTTCTCGGCCACATCCTTCTCTCCTTTGGCGTTCACGGCGCCGGGCTTGTTGTAGTAGTCGAAACCGTTCTTGTCTTCCTTGTCGGTAGCCAGTGGGATGCGGTTAGGGAACTTCCAGGGCATGACAACAATGTCGCCTCTCTCGACCAGGGGCAGAAAACGGGCAAATAGGGCATCCTTGTTCAGCATGTGTTCGACGGCGTTCGGGTTGTGGTCGGTGTCAAGCCATAGCCAAAGACGAGAGCAAGCCAGGTTCTGGGTGTAGAGGTAACTCTTGATGAAGACCTCCACTCGCCAGGTCGCGGGGCCAGTCCAGTAGGTGTGGTATGGGATGATAGGGCCAGGGCAGGTGCCGATGTTGGTTCCGTTGGCAGCAATCGCGTCGTTCACAGGGGTATAGCTTTCAAGCGTCTTGCCGTGTCCGTCTGCGTTGATGAAGTCGGCGTTGCGGGGGTCTTGGGCGCTGGCGCGGTCGGCGGGCTCTGGCAGGCTGTAGTAGCGGTCCTCGCCCTCTGCAAAGAACTTCAGGCAGTCAAAGGGCTTCCTCATCTTCTCAATGCCAGCATAGGTGCCGCGGCACTCCTCAATCAGCATGTCAATGTCGGCCTCGGTGTCGACATGGGGGCGGGGACCCAGGTAGTCGTCCTTGTTCTTGACGGCGGTAATGGGGCGGTTGAAGACATTGGCGTGCGGGTTGATGGTGACGGTCTTGGTGGTGCCGGCGAACTTGACCTTGACGCCCGCCTTGGTTGTCTCGATCAGCTCCGTGGGTCCAGCCTTGTCCAGGAAGGCGGGGATGCCAATCTTGCCCTTCGCAGCAACGGAGGGGTCGTTTATAAAGGTGATGACGCCGTAGATAGCAGCATAGAGCAGTGCCGCCAGTACCAGGTTCTTGCACAGGGTGAAGACTGCGCGGACTTTGGAGCCTTCCGCCATATCGATAAGCTAACGGGCGACGACCCGAAGCAGCTGTTTCCAGGTATTATTCGACAATCGCCAGTTTCGCGTAGGTGTATAGGTTTGGTGTAGGCTCGGTGGAGGTGCGAGGATTGCGGTGCCCAGGTGGAGGCTAGCAGGCGCACGTGTTGAAAGGGCGGTCGAGGTCTTCGCGACAAGGCGTTGGGGTCGCAATGTTGGAAACACGATGTTGTTGCACAACGCAGTCTTCGCAAGAGGATATATTAGGGAGGATTATCGGGCGCAGCGTGCAGGTGCGTGCATTAGGTGATACGGAGTTTGGTCCTACGCGGGTCTGGGAGGCTGTGAAAGCGGGTCGTAGGCGCGAATGGGCGTGAGCGTGATAGGTTTCGAGGGGCCTGCGGGGAATTCGACACCACAGGCAGAATCGCACAGTGCACAACGGTCAAGGACAGACGGGAATGAAAGACAGGTCGGCACCAAGGAGCGGAGGCGGCGTAGAAATGAAATCAGGCTGCGGGTTGTGGACTGCACCAGACCACGACAGTTCGGGGTTCAAAGCAGCTAGCCTAATTTCCCTGCACGCCGCGCCCCATGCAGACCCGCCCACCACTCCCCCTGAGCACTACCGCACACCTGTTGATGTTTGACAGCTCTGCTAACGGCTTTTGTTATTGTCGCATCGGTTTTTTTTTATCGCGCACGCAAATTCTGCATTCCTTCCCTCCACGTCTGTGCTGTGTTGATGCGCCTTCCTCGCGGCGGTGGCTCCTTCCTCTAGGGCCGTCGTCCCGTCCCCATGCGGAAGCGACAGCCCCAAGCGAACTGAGGTCTCTCATCTTGCACGCCTTGCCCGCCTGGTGACTTGTGACTACACCTGTGCCCACCATCGCTTGCATGGTCCCCATTAATGCTGCGACACTCCTGTCTGAAGGCTTTCACTGCCCTATCACTGCCCCGATTATCTCTCCTCGCCCCCAGACGATCTTACTCGGCCGTCACCGCCCTCCCACGATGTGAACGCATCGAGATCCCCTGTCGGTCAAACGGCTCCATTACGGTTGAGTGAGTCTTCTTCCGTCTTGTCTTCACATGACGTTGTCTGCCCTTCGATCCTGCCTCTCGTTGTTGCAATTGCCCGGGGAATCCTCCGTCTGCTGTGCGATGACCTCACAGCGCTTTCCTCCTCCGCAATCCAACACCATGCCCCGCCCTAAGCGAGCATACCTCAGATCGCAGCTTCTGGGCATCATCTTGGCTTCTTCTAGTACTAACCTTCTTTAGCGTATTCCACGCATCAGCATCTAAAGCTCCGGTCCTACTTTATCTGCCTCCAGGACCAGTAGTGCCAGAGAGCTCAGATGAAGACGAACGCGTTATCACAACGCTAAAAGAGTCAAGTGCTGGGACTATCGTGCGTATCAACTACCGCGCGTCGTCGGCGCATCAGTATCCGACCCCATGTCACGATGTGCTGCTTGGCTACGATTGGGTCCGCGAGCATATCCTTATCGATGAATTCGAACGGCCTTATCTAGCTCGCATGGGTGTATGCGGAGAACTAGTAGGCGGCTCATTGGCAACGATGCTGGCTTTGACAGAGTGCCGCGTTGGGGAGAGTCGAATCGGCGCTGCAGCCATCAACAATCCGATTGTAGATTGGGTGTTTCCAGATGAGCTTCCAGTCGTCCAGCCGGACGATCTTCCCGAGCCGCAATATGGCGACGAAACCCAACTTCCAGCTGACGAAGACATGGCTGGTTCATTGGCAATTCGCGAGGCTATAGAGAATCTGCAACCTGAAAAGAAGCGTGGCAGGAAACGATTGCCCAAAACACCGCCGCCGACATCTTGGCAAGCTTATGGAGAGAACGAAATCATACCCACGATGATTTTGTCGGAAAGGCGTGACGTTCTATTTAGGAAGCCGCAAGACTACTTCGATCGATTTGCATCTCCACTGCACTTCTTCCGTTCTCCTCATGCGCAACTTACCCTGCCGCCACAAGACGACATCTTCGCATCACAGCAACCAGACGAGCTCCTCGACATCGAGACACAGATGGCCATGAATCACTATGCGACCTTTGAAGATGCCATCAAAGCCCCACCGGCAGTACCAACGCTGAGCAGATGTCGCGCTTACGCTCGGAATTACCCTCCAGCAGGCACCAGGCTGAGTCTACCGATATGGAACGTCACAACTGGTCTACAAAGTCCGCTGAACGATACCACAAATGATCTAGCCAAGCACCTTCGACGCAGCATCGCCCGCCAAATCCTGAAGACGCATTCTGGGCGATCCCGCTGGCACGACGCAGCAGAGAAGAAGCAATATGAAGAAATCGCCCAAGACAGAGTCGAACTAACCTCCTACGAAGGCGTAGGCCTCTGGTCTCAGCAAGACCCCGATCCAGCAACAAGACCACGAGTAGAAGAAATCGGAGCATGGATGAAAAGACAATTGGAACCTGATTCTTTCTAGATGATCAACTCAAAACGAACAATACGATATCTCCCAATTTATTCTCTCACTCACAACCCAAGTCCACACCGCTCAATCTCCTCCTTCGCCTTCTTCTCACAAACACCCCTCTCCCACGCAGCCACCTCCTTCACCACAGCCTTCTTCCCACAAATATCTCTCTTATACGTAACCCCCATGCCCGCATCCTGCACAGCACCCAAAACATAATGATCCAACTCCACATACCCCCAATGCGCCGCCTCAACCCTAACAACAGCCCAACTACTCCAGTGCAACAACGGCACACGCGGTCTCCCCTCTGCCTCATCCCCTTCCTTGACGTAATCATCCAGCCCAGCTATCCGCTTCCCACCAGGATGTGCACTTTCCACCTCTGCATCTGGCAGAAATGGAAGGAGAACTTCACAACTCGATTCCGCGCCCACAGACAGCGGATAATACTCTGGCTGTCCAACATCGTTGAAACCGGTGGTAATCGAAGACCGCGTTCCACGCATCTTGGGGTTGTGCGTGCGGCATGAGATGTTGTAGTTCATCTTGTTCTGGCCCAACAGTTGTAGTAATGCTTTTGCTTCCACACGCTCTGGGTGCGGGAGTAGGAAGGTGAAGGAGCCCCGGCTTTTGGTTTGTCTGTAAGAGGGGAGGATGAGGAAGGGGAAGGAGAGAGATAAGGACCAGGAGCGGGTCAAGGAGGTTGAGACGCCGCCGTCGCTGATGGAAAGGGGGATTATGCCGCGTTCTAATAATCGGTGGAGGGACCATCGATGTTGACGGTTTGTGCTGTATCCATCCACCAATCTTCTCTTTACTGTATCGAGATGCTCAGCATGAAATGGCGTATGCTCTGTCTTTATCTCGCCCCGCTGCGCCAGACCGATTAATCCGTATAACGCCGTCCAATCGGAGGTTAACCAGGGCTCTTGCCATGAGGTTGCTAGGTCCGCGGCTTCGTCGTTTTTTTGGGTGATTCTTTGGCGGCGGCGCCTGGCGAGAGAGCGGAAGAGCGGGATGGAGATGAGGATGAGGAGGTGTAGGAGGGTGGAGGGGGTGAAGAAGGAGGAGGAGGTGGGGGGTTGAGAGTCACCGGGCTGGATTGCGTGGTCTGCGACGGAAGTTGTTGCTGTTGTTAGGACGGCTGTGATTGTGGATGTTGTTGCCATGCTGGATTTGGTGTGTGGGTGTCTTGTTGGTGTTGCGATGGATTTACTGAGGATGTATTGCAGTCATTCTTCCACTCAGTGACTACGAGCTGACATTGCATTGTATGCGGCAGACAAGCAAAGCGATTTACCTTTGTGGTTTCTTGTTTGGCTGGTGCATCAATAGAGGTCAGCGTATCCTGGCCAAATCCGGCGTGTCGTATGGCTTTGTTCACTTCTCAAGGAAACGAATATGCTAGTGTCGTGTCGTCCTGCTTCACATGAGAGACAATGAACTCGGGCATCTGATTCTCCAGCATTGAAAGAAAAAAAAAGCGAGGAGTTGGAGTCATGGGGAGACGTGATATAGTGTATAATATTTGCGATTATTCAGATGACCGAGTATCTATGCGCGATGCTAGACGTCTTCCCAACTGGTTAAACGCCTCAAGGCCTAGACGAACAATCCTGTCCCAGGCCCTTTCGTAGACCATCAAATTATGCCGTCCCATACATAAAGACAGCGCTTGCATGCGTCAAACTACCCTCAGACTACCCTCGTGTGACCATCTACAAATCAATCAGCGGCTCATCCACAACCTTCTGCTGCTGAACCAGCAACTGATTCTGCGGCGCAGACGGGAAACTCTCCGGTCCATAACCACCCGTCGCATACGGCGCGGATTGCCACGCAGAAGACTGCTGCTGCTGGGGCGCTTGCTGTTGCTGTTGCCAGTACTGTTGGGGTGGCGGCGCTTGTTGCGATGCCTGTTGTTGCTGTGGGGGTACCTGTTGCTGCTGCTGTAGTGGAGGCGCCTGTTGCTGCTGAGCCTGTGGCTGATCTTGCCTGGGGTACGGCGGGTTCTGCCACGCAGTCGTAGGTTGTGCGGGGGGTGAGATGGGCGTCTGTTGTGGTGGAGCTCGGGTGTATGCTTGTGGAGAGGGAGGTTGCTGTTGTTGGGATGGCTGGGAGCCGTAGCTTTGGCTTCGCTGCATTGGCGGTTGAGAGGGTTGCGCTGCAGCGTTGTCTCCGTAGTAGAAGCTAGCGCTCTCTGCATCGGTGACAGGAGGTGCTTGTGATGGATATCCCGAGGACTGCTGTGGCGGGTACTGTTGATTCGATACTTGGCGCTGGAGTTGTGGTGAAGCAGGGTTCGGGTACGAAGTATTAGGTGGCGGTTGTGCGAGGTTGGGGTATGGTTGTGAGGGTTGTTGGTATTGATCCTGGGGAGGAGCGTAGGACTGTGGTCGCTTGTCGAACTGTGGGTAGGGTGCTTGGTAACCGCCACCGTATTGCGATTGCGGTTGTCCGTATGCACTTGAAGGATCTGCGTTTCCTGTGTAGTAGTTCTCGCCCGATCCCGGTGCCCCTGACTGCTGTATGCTTGGGTATAGGTTGGATGCCGGCCGTTGTGAAGAAGCAGGGAGACCATACATGGCGTTGGCCTGGTTGTATGTGCTGGAAAGTCTCTCCTCGAGCATGCGATCGTAGTATCGGACGACGGTTGACAGCTTCGCGTGTAGGTCAAGTAGTGTGTCTGCTCACGTTAGTACAGTCCTGATGGTGGTGAGGTGTAACATACCATGCTTGCTCATAGTCTCGCCATAGGTACGTGCAAGTTTCGGCCTCAACTTCCCAATGCTTTCGTATAGCTCTTGTATCTGTGGCTCCCGCAGGATAGTGCCGGGCGCTTGGTGTTGTAACCGGTCGACCAATGTGGAGAAGAGGTTGATGTTCTCGGCTTCGACAGGTGTGAGCTCGTAATCGTTCTTAGGCGCGACAAAAGGTGCTGATCCATTTGCATTGGAGGCCTGTTCCCGAAAGGTCGTGGCATACTTCTTCTTTTGTTCCTCCATGTCAGCCAAGGAAGCCGCAATAGCGGCCGCCAGGTCGGCATCCTCCTCCTCTTCAGGCTGTTTCTTGCTCGTCCCATTCGTTGGCTTGGATTGTGACTGCAGCTGTGACTGAGGCACAAAGCCGGAAGAGCCGTTTCCCTTGGCTTCGTCCAGACTCATCTCCAGCGCTCGCTTCAAGTCAGCATCGAAGCTGTCCTCGACGCGCGCATTCCGCGGCTCCACTGAGCCCTGATATAGTGTTCTCTGTGGCTTTGGGGTGTCGAAGACTCTTGGGAGCGGTGTTCCCCGCGACCGTTCGGTAAGCTTCGCATGGCAGCCATCGTCGACGCGCACAGGGTCCATGATGCCGAGATGGGGTAACGGGATGCTCTTGCTCGAGCACGCGCCGCAGAAGACGTTTCCGCAGTTGCGACAGTGGTGCTTTCGGTTCGTGAAGGTAAATGGCGTGCGGCACCGCATGCAGACATCGGAGTCGGTCCACTCGGGGGGCTGGTATATGTTAGTCCGTAACAGTTGCGCATATATGCAATGGACATACTGCACTGCTGTCCAGCATACTGCTAGAGATGTTCTCCTTTGGAGGGAAGTGGTAGCCCTCCCGTTGCAGGCTGTAGTAGACCTCGTTGATGTAGCTGAGGTTTTGGCGCCCTTCAGCGGCAGTCGCCCATGATTGTATAAGCTCGAGCATTTTGTTCTTCACATCGTTGTTGGGTGCGACGGTCGGGGGTGCCTTGAGTAGGGACGTCATGTTATCGAGGAACTCGCGGGAAGCTATCTCTTGGATGAAGTGGGCGCCGCCGTTCTTAACGCACGTGTCTGTGAGCTGAGACGATTAGCAGAACTCGTGCTTTTTGTATAGAGTGATTCGTACGTTCAAGGTGGCAAGCTGGACGTTGGGGTTCTTATTCCCTATCCTCTTCTTCAATGCGCGCATGGCATCTCTAGGCTGCACCGTCTTGGAGCGAATAACGTCGGATATCTCGAGGTTGAGGGGCATGTCCTCTCTGACGTATGTTAGCATGTATATTTTCATGAATTACGTCTCGGCTCAGCTCGTACAAGCTCGAAGAGGTGGCGCGCTCGATCTGCTCGTCGAGCGCGCCGGTGGTCGAGGACCCGAACCAGCCCGCCATGGTGTAGGGCGCTCCCAGTGTGTGGATGAGTTTGTGGGTGTCAGATGTAAATCGATGTACTCTGATAGCTGCTTCGACTTCGAATTAGAGTTGCGGCTTGGTGGAGAGTAGCGCGTGGGGATAGTCGTTGTGGTGGTTAGGTAGCAAGCTGTCCGAGGTGAGGGCTTGGCGATGACGCCGGACGCCTCTGAGCCGCATCCACCGACGCATGCTTCAACCCTGCGAATCGCGGGACGGCCATCCACGCCCAACGCCTTCACTCACGATACCCAAATCGCCCCTGGAACCCGCCCGCTGCTGTAGAATCGCCGCCCGTATATTGCACGCCACTGCCCAATCACGCGCTACCCGATCCGCCCCGCATTCCCGATCAACACTGCCTCTCTGGCCACACGTACGCGTATTCGACTCCAGGTGCGCCTTGCTCGGACTCGAGAACATGCACGCCTGCCCGCCGATTAAAGTGTGTTTGTGAGTGCGGCACCTCCTCCGCCGCCCTCAGCACCTCCTTCGCCCGCCCACACCTCCACCACCGCCATGAACGGCTACACCAATGGCGCGCACGGCGTCGGCGCAGACGGATGGGGAAGCAGCGACGGCGCTGGTGACTCCAGAGGCCCAGTTGGCCCATTCCCGCCCATCGCCGAAATCATAGCCTCTGCGACAGACACGGCCGAGTCGCTAAAACACCATTCGGTACTCATCCAACGCCGCCTCAGAGGTAACACGTTCATGCGCCAGTTGCTGACCATCACAGATCAAACTCCTCCTTGAACGAGCCAGGGGGCACTTCAATTCGGCCAAGAACATGCTCAACAACCGCTCTCCCGCCGGCGCCTACTGGGAATACATAGTCGCTTACCAGATCGTCGCCGAACTGATACCCACCCACCGCGACTACTATGACAAGATCAATGGCAGCCGAAGCCAGATCCACCGCGACTTCAACGAGCTCATGAAAGAGATCAAGTCAAACGAAGAGCGGTTTGTGCGCATAAAGGACATTATAAAGAACGACAACAAGAGGAACGGCGCACACCACAGGACGACCTCTACACCCCCCTCTACAACACAAAGCAACCGCAATGGCATGATTGCGATGCGCAAAGACGACGAGCTGATGCTTCCTGAAGTCCCCACCGGGCTGCCAAACGGTCGAGCTTCACCTGCGGCCTCTCTGGATTCTTCACGGAGAAAACCCCCCGTGCAACCGAAGCCACAATCACTGCATGGGCGGGCTGTGCACCAGAGCATATCGAATGTGAATGGAGTGAATGATCTTGCCCAGCGGTTCGCGAATCTGAGAGGCACCGGTCCGCTAGTCGACACATCGCCTCGCCCCAGCCAGGATCTGTCTGTCAAGATGCCCTCTCCTGCAGACTACCACTCTACAAACCGGATTATGGGTCCGCGGGGTATGCCTCCACCGCCCCTTCACATGCCTCCGCCGCCGCCGAAACTGCCTCTAGATACACAATTCGCGGCTTCGCTACCGAAAGAGCCTAGTCCTACCTATAGTCCAGCGAGGAACATCTCAGGCCCTTCGAGCATCAACGCACCTCGGAGTACACCCAGGAGCTTGAACGGAACCGGTGGTCGTACCAACTCACTTGCCGCGTCTAGTGCATCAGCGTATGCACCGAACGCAAACAGTGCGCCCGACTCATACTTTCCCGCGCAAACCCTTCGAGATGGCAATGGGAGAACAAGGTCCGTCAGTAAGACGGTCGAACTTGAGATCGATGCTAGCATGCTTTACGACTACTACCGCATGTACAATGTACTCACCATCGACGTGCGGGACAGAACAGATTTCGACGCGGGACACATCTTCGTGCGGAACATCATGTGCATAGAGCCCTTGACCTTGCGCGATGGCGATTCCGCCGAACAGCTTCTAGACCGTCTCATCATATCCCCAGACGAGGAACAGGACATGTTCGACAAGAGGGCCGACTTTGATGTAGTCGTATACTACGACGAGTCGACAAAGAACATTGACTTCATGCATAGACACAACCGATCTGATAGCGAAATTGCGCTGAAGCGGTTATTTGACACCCTGCACGAGTTTAATGCGGACAAACCGCTCAGACGTCCTCCGGTTCTTCTCAAAGGCGGTCTCGACGCTTGGATGGACCTGGTGGGCCCACAGGCTTTGAAGACGTCGAACACTGCTGGACAAGTGGCTGCTGGTCCGACGCGGGCTCGAGCTATCCGGCGATCGCCAGCTGCTAGCCATATCGCGAGGAACAATACGCAGAGAAGGTCGAAGCGCGAATACGTCCCTATGGACCAAGAAGAGCAACAACAGTGGCTGGAAGAAGCCCGAAAGGGGCGTGCTGCAGTTGAAGTGCCTCCGGTAGATGGCGAAGAGGAAGATGAACCTACGCAGGATTTCTACCGTTCGACAGAAGAGTTCCTACGTCGATACCCCGATGTTGAAGCTGAGCAGTCATCTATGATGTACCCGTCCAAGTTTCAGTCGACCAATCAATACGTCGCACCTGCCATACCCGTCGCGCCTTCTCGTCCGCTGCCATCTGTTCCTAGGGTGAGCTACAGTGGCGTACATGACCGGCAAGAACAGAATCGCAATGTCGTCTACAACGGACAACCTCAATTTAGTAACCTGAGGCTACATAGGACGGGCCTGCTGAACTTTGGTGTCACGTGCTACATGAACTCGGTGGTGCAGTGTCTCAGTGGGCATCTATTGCTTTCAGACCTGTTCCTCACCGGACGATATCAACGAGACCTTCAACGAGACAACTGGAAGGGAACAAAGGGGATATTGCCAGAGGCGTACGCGACGCTGCTGTCCAATCTGTACAAGGGCGATGTCACGTCCGTGCGCCCAAGCACATTCAGGGTAAGTCAAAGATGGAAGCAGAAGATAGGCATGGCTAACTTTGAACAGCGCATCTGCGGACACTTCAACTCGCAGTGGGGCATTGATGAGCAGCAAGACGCCAAGGAGTTTTTGGAGTTTGTTCTGGACTACATGCACGAAGACTTGAATCTAACCTGGAACAAACCGCCACTGAAGCCACTTTCAGATCAAGAGGAGCTGCAACGAGAGAGGTTTCCCAGACAATACTCGGCTATGATCGAATGGCGACGATACCAACACCGCGACATGTCGGTCATTGGTGGTCTCTTCGCTGGCCAGCACGCGTCGCAGCTTACATGCCAAACATGCGGCGTAACAAGTACAACATACGAAGCCTTCTGGAGTATCAGCGTCGAGATTCCCCGAGACGGCGAATGCGACCTGCGCCATTGTCTAAACTCATACTGCGCACCAGAGCGTCTAGCAGGAGACGAACTATGGCGTTGCCCTCGCTGCAAGAAAGACCGCGAAGCCGTAAAGAAGATCACCATCACCCGCGCCCCCGACACACTCGTCATCCACTTCAAACGCTTCAGCGCCTCGCGCACGGAAAGCGCCCGGAAAGTCCGGACGCCTGTCAATTTCCCGCTCCAACGCCTCGACATGGGTCCCTTTGTCGAGCCACCCATGACACCAGAACAAGAAAGATATGTTTCTGAAAAGGCCCGAGATGGACCTGCGCAACTTGCTGGCGTGAAGAGCGATCCTACTATGAATGGGCCGTATGTCTATAACGCCTATGCTGTTATATGGCATATCGGTGCTACGCTTGGAAGCGGGCATTACATCGCGTTCGTCAAGGATAAGTCTAGGGGCTGTTGGCGTTCGTTCAACGACGATAAGATCACGGATTTTGATCCTGGGAATCTTCCGCCCCATAACCGTCTGCAGAACGAGAAGGCGTATATTGTTTTCTATGAGAGGGAGAGGGTCGCTGGTGGTGCTTTCTAGCACAGTGTTTATTCATAAAACATTGAACGCTCCAGCGCGTTGGGTCGAGTGTTTACGCGTATTTGAATTTTGGCGCTGCATCTTGGGAAGTTTGGGTAGCGACGGTCTTGTTGAGGTTATACTTTGCGTGCGACGAATTATGCTCTGGGACGGACGGGGCATTGCATACTTGGCGTTGGGATTATATACCTTGTCGAATATTATTCCGTTGAGACGCAGCAGTGGCTTGTTATGTTCACATGTAAAGTTACTGTGGTGTTTGAGAAGATTGATACAGCAGGGTAGGCACGAGGGACGGCTACTGGATGTGTCGCATTGTGTGAAATACTTGACTGTAGGAATATACATTACCTCAGATGCTGCCTACTAACAAAGTCTCAATAGTGTTTTTGCTGCAAGCTGCAAATCGCGACTCGAACTCCAGCCACCTTTATCGTGGGCTATCCATACTCAATGTCCGAGTTCAGGTCCGTCGTGAGGCTGACTGACAAGCCGATGATCGGGCAGCAGGGATGGTGAGGGACCGAACATTTTTTGTGCCGATAAGATAAGGTTTCTGACTCTCCACACCCGTCGTTCCCCAGACGCCGCAACCCCTCCTTCAATTGACTCTTCTTGACTCTTCCTTCTCACTTCTTATACCCAAACACTTGCAAATATGTCAAAGGGACGCGTTTGCCTTGCTTACTCTGGTGAGTATTTCTATGACAGCCAATGTTATGACGACTGCGTCAACTGCGTTTACCTGCGTCAACTGCGTTCACCTGCGTTCAACTTGCTCAGAGCCAACAAACTAACCCGAGTCATTAGGCGGCCTCGACACCTCCACGATCCTGAAATGGCTCATCGGTACGTCAGAAGCACATCCAGACACACAACAAGATCTAACGCGCAGACAAAGAGGAGGGCTATGAGGTCGTCTGCTTCCTCGCCAACGTCGGCCAGGAAGAGCCCTGGGACGAGGTGGAGAAGAAGGCGCTCAAGATCGGCGCGAAGAAGATGGTCATCCTAGACCTGCAGAAGGAATTCGTCGAGGAGCTCTGCTTCCGCGCCGTCCAGTGCAACGCCTCATACGAAGGCCGCTACCTCCTCGGCACCTCGCTGGCCCGCCCTGTCATCGCCCGCGCACAGATCCGCGTCGCGCAGCAAGAAGGCTGTGGGTTCGTCTCGCACGGCTGCACGGGCAAGGGCAACGATCAGGTCCGCTTTGAGCTGGCTTTCTACACACTCCAGCCTACTATCAAGGTTATTGCGCCGTGGAGGCTGCCGGAGTTCTGCGATCGCTTCAAGGGCAGGCAGGATCTGCTGGACTATGCTGAGAAGCATGGTATTCCGGTTACGTCTACCAAGGCGAAGCCCTGGTCTATGGACGCCAACTTGGCTCACTGCAGTTACGAGGCCGGTAAGACAGCACATATTAAGACTGTGTGTTCAAGGCTAATAGAATAGGCATCCTCGAGGACCCCGACGTGTCTCCCCCCGACGACATGTGGACCATGACCGACTCCCCACTCAACGCCCCCAACGAACCCACCGACATAACCGTCCACTTCGAAAAGGGCATCCCCGTCAAACTCACCACCCCCTCGCAGACCTACACCGACTCCGTGGAGCTCTTCACCGCCCTCAACAAGCTCGGTTTCACCCACGGCATCGGCCGCATCGACATCGTCGAGAACCGGTTCATCGGCCTCAAATCCCGCGGCTGCTACGACTCGCCCGCCATGACGATCCTCCGCCTCGCCCATCTCGACCTCGAGGGCCTCGTCATGGACGCCCAGGTGCGCAACCTGCGCGACCAGTTCGTATCCCACAACTGGAGCTACCAGCTCTACAACGGCATGTACTTCTCGCCCGAACGCGAGTTCATCGAGAACAGCCTGCTCTTCTCGCAGCGCAGGGTCAACGGCGAGGTCAGGATGAAGCTGTACAAGGGTAACGCGTATGTGCTTGGTCGGTCCAGTCAGACGGAGAAGCTTTACTCTGAGGAGGAGGCTAGTATGGATACGTTGGATAACTTTAGCCCTATGGATACTACGGGCTTTATTGCTATTCAGAGCATTCGGTGAGTTTAGACGTCCTTGAAGATTAGTTCTGGGTGGAGGTATGGATGGTTTGCTAACGTGAAATAGTCTCAAGAAGTATGGGCTCCAGAAGGCGGAGGAGGGCGAGAACATGTCGAGGGCTTAGAAGGCTTCGTCTGATATGCATACGACGCTGACGTACTGGCGGAGGTGGCTTCATCGTGAGAATATGCATGATCAGGTTACTTATGCGAGTCCTGAGGTTACGCCGAAGGGGAAGGCGGGTTAGGGCTAACAAAGTGATCTTACCATGAGAAGGACGATGAGATGAAAATAGATACCAATGATAAAAGTCATACTACTAATCTTGACGTGTGATGTGTGATTGGTCGGGCTAGAATGTGACGCGTTTTGAGGAATCTTAATCAACTAACTGTCACGGAATGACCACATCGTCAAGAATCTCAACTGAAGCTACCCTGATATCCTTATTCGCTCTCGAACACGTAAACCAGAAAGACCCTACTTACTGCAATAACCTCATTGGTTGCCGCGACTGCCAAGCACTTAGTCCAAATGCGGGTTGAAGCTCTTCCGAGCGTTCCGATATCGGTTATCCGGGTGTCGGTACCGCTGAGAGCAACGTCGCACTCAGGTTCGCAGCGGGGGTTATCGCTCTTGCTTGTCTGTATGCAAAAGCTTCTGCTCGGGAAGTTGATGAGGATTCAGTAGCGTGGTTTGGCGCGGAACTGATTGGGATGCGGTTGATGATGTAGCTTGTACCTGGTGTGTGCTTGTCGTCGTCTTCTTTTTCCTTTTCATCTTCTTTCTGAATCCACGCCAGTTTCGCAGCTCCAGTCTCCATATCGCTGCGTCTTTTCTGCTCTCTCTCTCTCTCTCTTCTTCAGCCTTCTCCCTTTCTCGTTGCTCGTCCCACTAGGACGTCGTTGTCGTATGCGCCGCTCGCTCAGCTCCCACTGCCCCCTCGTATCCCGCGTCCATGTTCACCTCTCATCGCCTTTTCCGTCCGCATCCTCATTCACCGGAAGGACGCTGCCTTCGCTGCGCCTCAACCCATTCCTCAGTAGTCAGGTACAAGCTTGACCGTCGCCGCCTGGTTCCCGCATCCAACTGTTGCGCCTGCCCAGTGCTGCCGTTGTAAGTTCCTGGCTGTCGCGAGGAAGGTGCTGTGTAAGCCGCAGGTGGGTTGTAGGCGGCGGCAGGGTAGTTGGCCTGGGGTTGTTGCGCGGCCGGCGGCGGTTGAGGCTGCTGTACGACGAAGTTGTTGACGTAGCTTGGGGCATACATCGGGCCCGGCTGCTGTACGAAATTGTTGTTGACGGAGCCTGGCGCGTACATCGGGACCGGCTGGAACGTAGGCTGAAAATGCGCCTGCTGTGGAGCATATATGATCGGCGCGTATGGACTTTGGTAAGCCCCAGCGGTGTTGTAGCCGGCATAGGTAGGTTCCGGAAGGGGTTGCTGGTAACCGGGAGCAGGAACAGGAGCGGGATACCGATGGAAGATCGGACGTGAAGCCATCTGATCAAGGCTGTACCCCCGATCCGACGGTTCAAGAGGAGCCATATCCCCAGATGTCCCCAACAAGAAGTTCTGGAATTCCGAAAAGTCGGACAGGAATTGGATGTCCCCGCCATTCTCATCAGGCACCCGATTCTGAAATGCGTCCAAGTTCAGACCGGCATTCTGGAAGTCCTCAGGTCGTAAGGCATCTTCCTGGCCAGCGTTTCCTGAAGGCTGATATCCCACAGGATGCGAAGGGCCATGGCCTAAAGTAGCCTGACTGGAGTTCGAAGGAAACCTCATTAGATCCGCATCAGGGAAGACGTTACCAGACTGGTGTTGCGGGTAATGCTGGTATTGCTGGTATTGCTGGTATTGCTGGTATTGCTGCTGCTGCGGCTGTACGAAGTTCAGACGCGAGACTGGTGCCGTAACGGCACGTGGCGTATATCCCGCTCCGGGATGGGTAGAAAAAGAGTTTCGAGGCGCAAGCGGATATGGAGCATATCGCTGGCTGCGCACGTTATTCTGCGGCGCGGACCTACGACCATACTGCACGCTTGTCGCTACGTGTGGTTGGTCCACATGTTCTCTTCGCGTATGGATGACCGGCTGTTGTCGGTAAGTTGGGCTGGGAGCAGGAGGACCAGGAGACGGCATGGTTGGCAGAACCCGAGGCCTGCCCTGCGCGAGCGCGAGTTCGGCATCACTCAGGTCAGCTGCATTTGTGACATTACCGTTAACACCCCATTTTGCCTTTGGCGACCCAGGAAGAAGGCGCGGTAGTTGTCGCCGTGGTGGTGGCGTCGAGTCTGCACTGCGACGTTTGCGTGCCATCTTGAATGGTTCGATTAACAGGGAGAGGTACGTTAGTGATGCTGAAATTGTTTGTGCTAATAAAATTGTAGATGTTAACGAGCATATTATATACACAGCGTTTTCAGCACGCGCAGTGAAGTTCGCTAGAGAAGACGGATTTGGACATGGTAAAAACATCTATCCGTGGTTCAAAAATGTTCAACCATAGGTGTTTCTTCTACGCTACACACAGCAAATGATTTGCCAATATTGTATTTCCTCGCCCTAGGGGGAACGCCTACCTGAAGCACGCGTACATGTCTCTCTCGTCTCGGCCAAAATCAGCGACTGCTTCCGTAGACCAGCTCCTCCCGCCTCGTTGCAGCCACGCTTCAAGTTCCAGATTCTCCCAGATCGAATTGGCAACGGGCTCTACAGGTGGCATTCGCTTACGGTAGGCTTCCTTTGGTGCCTGTCTTGTCCGCCTATCCGCGTGCACGTTACCGTCATCCCGCGGTTTCTCCGAGCGCCCCCCACGGATCACCATATCTGGTTCTGTAGTTCCGCTACTACCAACCTTAGTTTCACTACGCACTTTCCCTGGGCGCCCACCACGGATCATCATATTTCTCTTGATAATTCCACCGTTACTACCGAGTCGACCATAGTTGCGCTTCTCCGTGTGCAGCTTGCTGCTATCTTGCACTTTCCCCGGGGGCCCACCCCGGATTGCGAGCTTCGTGACTCTATCGCTCCGACCAACTCGACCATAGTTACGCTTTTTCGGTGCCTTGGGTCGCGACTTAGCTCGCTTCTCTTCTAATTCCCGCAGAGCTCTCTCTAGCGAAGCGTTGTCTTCCTCAGGCGTTCGCGCGTCATCTTCGGGCTCGCTAATCCACTGATCGATGGCTAGGGGTGAGAGCGGAGCAGAGGAGGAGTCTAGATCTTGGTGGTCATGTAATTCGGAGGACGGAGAAGGGTGACTGACTGTTGCGATGTCCAAGAACTCCTCCGCTAGGCCTGCCATGTCAGTACCGAGGAGGCTGTTAACTTCGTCGTCCCGTTTGCGCTGTGCCTTGCTTTGAGCGGTTAGCGGAACCTGGATATCGTTGACTTGGTCCGCTAGGTCGGTCATATCGCGGTCGTTCATGTTGGTCAGTGATGGTGCCTTTGTGATTTGAGTAGCTGATGTGTTGGTAGGAGTGAAGATCTGAAGGAAGGCAATTACTGTGCAGTATATAAGGGCGAAGAAAGTGCTAGACTAAGACCAATTGTCTCGTATAGGCTGTGTTTCGTCGGTCTTAAGGCTCGGTCATTTGGCTAGGCTTCACTTTGGCGTGCTTTTCGATCCCATGACAATGCAGCAATGAAACAATTACCAGTCTATTACAATCTCATATGTGCCAAAACTATCCTACACCCACTCATACTAAAGAAAGTTTATATCCGCGCCGTATGTGCTCAATGCTAAGTCTAAAGCATGATGACATGCTCATGTAGTTTCATGATGCGACAAGCCTGAGAGTAGTTGTCTCGCTCAAGCATAGCTTCCACCAAACATACTGACACTGCGGCCCATTCGCCAAGCACCCCAAAGCACCATACCCAAGATCGCTAGGTTGGCAAACTGCCTGCAGATGACGAGCAGGAAGGTCGTAGCCAAGACGGAACTGTCCGACCATCCGGAGGTGTCGACGTAGAGGAGGATGATATCGTAGATGATGAAGATATCGCGGAGCCAGATGAGAGGTACGACGGTGAAAGCGAAACGAGCGAGGTCGTTGCGTTCAGGTGACTGCGAAACGTTAGTGACGGAACTTGAAATACTGTCATAAAGAGAAAGACTTACACCATGAGCATTCTTGTTCGTGGTACCATACTCCCTCCAGACTTCAATGGAAACACTCAGACTGGCTGCGACAACGATAGCTTCGTGCACGATGTAGGTGATCCTCGTCGCACGGTCATGCTGCATGACGTTCGACCAAGACAAGAGCGCATCCGGGCCTGAGCTACCGGTACTGATGTCTCGTGCCTCCAAACCCAGACCCCACGCTGCAACACCGGTACCTAACATGGCAACCATGATGAACGTGTTCCAGATCCGCGACATAGTCTTTGGCGTCGAGATACCCGTACCGTTCTCTTGGACATGACTAGAATGGATCCAGACACCGCCGTTGAGCAGCACGGTGAAGAAGACAGTCGCGAGCGTTGTGGCGAAAGTAAGCGCTGAGATGCTAGACGCGTAGTCACTGTCTGTGAGAGTGTAACCGCGACGCCCGTTCCATCCTAGGTCCGCATCGTAGTCGATCGTTCCGCTCGTCTTCAGGACATCGGATATAAAGCGACATAGGTACGCGACGAAGAGACAGAGAAGCGCTGGCCAGAGGAAAAGGTATGTTCCGAGGGTTGTCTTTAGCGGGCCATCGCGTGCGCTGTTCTTGCCTGGTGCGGTGAAGCGGCGCTGTTTGATACGCTGGAAGGTAGGTTTCGAAGCCAGACCAAGGAAGATCAGGGCGCCAGCCGCTGTGATGACATCGAGGGCGAAGACGGCTTGGTAGGATTCTCGTTCGTTGGTGATGTTGATGTTGGACATGGCACGCTATGTGTGACGGAGCGTGTGGGTAGTTCGACTCAGGTGAGGTTTTGGATGCAGATCGAAGGTGGAAACCCCATCTTTGAAGGCATGCGAAATGAAAAAGCATGCCTGATGCCTATGACGTTGTTTGCTGTCACCCGCTTGGCAATAAGGTGTTGGGTGGATCTGTTCGGATCTGAGTGCCGACGATGGCTGTGCCCGGCAAGGACGGCAGGTGTGACGAAGGCTCGTACTCTCGCATGGCTCTCGGCTGCCGCTTCCAGCACGCTGTACAAGGACAAACGTCACGATCTGTATTGGAAAACGCGTGAACGAACGCACACGTGTCGATGATGCAGCCCTGGGGTGAACGACTTGTGGAGGTTGGGGAAGAGCCTAGCTGGTATCTGGTTTAGTCGGCGGGAGGAGAGCGGACGCTAAGCCATGATCTAACCGCTTTAGCATCTGGCAGCTCGCCTCCCATCCCATCCCGTCATATCCGTTTCCTCGAGACATCTCCTTTTTCTGGTGCATCTAGTGTCGCGTGGCTTCTACTTCGTCAAGGGCGACTGTGAATTAATTGGACACGGAGAGACGCACTCTGATTTCGATGACGCGACACAGCTATAGGCGTTCCTCGGAGCCGTTGCACTCCACGACGCGTTAAGATGTGTATAGCGGAGAGAACCACCACGACGTTACATGTCATCCAATTCGGCACAAATGTATTGCTACTTGCACTGACCATGGGAAGAAGTATAGCAAAGCATAGAAACAGAAATACATAGGAAAGCAAAGATTCCATACACCAATCCAACTCCGCCATTCCGTCAGCACCTCACCAAGCGCACCCCAACCCCACAACCTACACCCCACCCAGCCCCAACTTCCCCACAACACCATCCAACAACCCCCCAATACTCGCACTCTGCAAAATCTCAAACACACTAACCGTAGCCTTCGTCTCCCTCTGAATCCAATTCTTGATTTCAACAGCAACCAGTGAGTCCGTCCCGTAGCTGCTCATCGAACGACTCGCATCGAGTTCCGATACATCCATCATAAGACTGCGCGACAGCTTCTTGAGCAGCGCTGCGAGGATGAACTCCTTCGCTGCCTCCGCAGACGGACTGGAAGAGAGCTGCGCGGAGAGCGATAGCGATGTAGTCGTCGTACCATCATCTGACGCCTGAGCAGGCGCGTCGATCTTGAGATGCGGGCGCAGGTACGGTAAATGACTCAACACGGGATCTCTTGCAAAGAACGGCGCTTCCCCGTCGTCCAAGCTACTGATATCGAGGTCGGAATCAAGACCCGTGACGACGTGCCCCATCATCGGTTCGCGAATACCCAGCTCGATGAGCGCCAACATCTCTCTCTCATGAATGTGCTTGAACTCCTGGACCTGTACTTTGCGACCTTGAACCTTCTTCTCAACGACATAGCCTACGTCGCCGACGATACCGAGGTCGATAGCTGTAGCTGGCAGACCGAGCGCGTTGCGGTATTTGGCTAGTGCGACTTGGTAGGCACAGCCTGCGGCGTAGTTGGATTGACCGGGGTTGCCGATAAAGGAGTGGAGGGAAGAGAGGAGAACGAAGAAATCGAGTGGTTGGGATAAGGTGGTCTCGTGGAGGTTTTTGGAGCCGTGGACCTTGGGGAGGATAGTTGAAGTCCATTGGTGCGAGGTCATTGTGCTGAAGAGGGAGTCGTTGAGGGTCATTGCGCCTTGTATTACACCCTTGATCGGTGGGAAGGAGCGCAGGTTTTCGGAAAGAAGGTTGGAAAGCTCGAGTGCGTCGGATACGTCACACTTCAAAATGGCAGTGCAGACGCCCGAGGCGTGAAGGGATTCGAGGAATGCTTGAGCTTCTTCTGATACTGCGCCGAAGCGGGAAATGAATATGAGGTTTTTTGCGCCGTGGGTGACGAGCCATTGCGAGATGCTTCGTCCGAGACCGCCGAGACCGCCAGCGAGGAGGTAGGAAGCTGATGGGTCGAAAGAGATAGCGGGTGGCGGTCTCTGGGCAACCTGAAACTTGTTAGTCGAATCTTCGACATCGATACACGGATGGTGACTTACAAGAACTTGATCGTCAGCCTGCGGTACCATTACCACCTGCTCATCGTGACTCGCATCTTGCAACGTCTTGACAGCCTCGTTCAGTTTGGACCAAGGCAACACATCCGCAGCGCTACGGTCGAGCATCTTCATCTCGGTGGCAGCGCTCATAGCCTCATGGAATGCTCGACTCGCAAGCTTGGGCTTTTGCGTATACAGCAACGCCATATCGACTGATGAGAAGGATGCGTTGCGACCGAATGGCGCCATCTCCAGTCGGCCAGTCCCTGGTGCATTGAGATTTACGAATCTGCCAAAAGGCGCGATGCAACTGAAGGTCGCTTGTAATGTCTCGCCAGTCAGGGTGTTCAGGATGACATCAACACCGCGGCCTTTGGTCGCGCGCCGAAGCGCAGTGACAAAATTGAGATCGAGGCTGGAAAAGATACGGACTTTCTCGAGGCCATAGGCCTTGGCAAGGTAGCTCTTCTCTTCGTCGGATCGCACTGTAGCAAAGATCTTTGCGCCTGCCTTTGAGGCCGTCTCGATACTAGCTCGACCAACGGCGTCTGCGGCCTCATGAACGAGAACAGTCTCTCCGGATCGTAGATGCGCGACGTGGTTGAGCGCATAGTGAGCAGTCGCATGCGCCTGCGGCAATGTAGCTGCGACTTCAAAAACCAAGCCATCGGGAATTGTGTGCGCAAAGGCTGCTGGCACGCGCACATGGGTGGCGAGCGTGCCTGGATACCATGCTACCACTCGATCGCCAACCGAAAGGTCCAACACTCCATGGCCAAGTTTTGTGATGACACCCGCACACTCTTGTCCAAGCTTGCCATCGTAGTCATCTCCATCCAGCATCTCGATGTCGCTGGAGCTGAGGCTCGTAGCGCGAACCTCGATTTCGACTTCGTCAGCTTCAATAGGTTGCGCAAAGCGCACATTCTCTTCGAAGACGGCCACGTCTGATGCGCCTTTGCTGACGTTGTGGAGTTTAAGTGGACGACCATTCTGAAGTACATTCTCCATCTGCGGCTGTAAAGCCGTCGCATTAGTCCGACCAACCAGGAACTCATTCGACTTCTCATCCTCAATCGCACGTTTGATGCGAAGAATGCCACCCTGCTCGACGAATTCGCTGTCGACCAGAGTAGCGCTCTTTTCAGTACTGAGTTGCTTCTCATGGATGCTGAGAAGCGACTCGGCGACCTTGAGAGCAGGCAGGTTCGTCCTGGCATCTAAATCGACTGTGACGCACTTGAAGCTCTCATTCTCAGCTCGCAACGCACGCGCAAGACCTTGGAATACAGCAAGTTCAGGACGTTCAACATCCGAAGACGCCGCACCGCGTGTAACCCAGATCAAACCTGCCGATGCATCGGCGATGTATTGGAGGGCTTTCATGTCTTCTGAAGTGGGATCAGCGAGCAAAGGCTCTTCAAGCTCGACAAAGCTGACGCAGATGGTATGAGCGAGATCTTGCTGGCCAAGCTTGGAGACTGTCGCGAGCTGTGCTTGGAAGCCGGCTTTCTCCAGTTTGCTCTTGAGAGCTAACGGCATGTCCAGCCTGCTCATCCGGATGCGTGAGTCGGCGCACAGGATGACGAAGCGAGGTCTTTCTGGCGGAGTAATCACACCGTTCGATAGGGTCGGCTTTGCTTCAACCGCAGTCGCAATCATCAGCCTTGTACCCTCCTCGAGCGGGTCCAAAACGTCTGGACTACTTGCTTGAAGAGTACTGAACCCCGTTGAGCGCAGCAAGCTCTCCCATTGGCTTTCAGTGAGTAGAGGCCCGCCAGTTCTCCACTCTTCAGACGCATTCCACCATCCAGGTAAGGTGCCGAAGATGACTGAAGCAGCAAGGAGACGATTCGTCATCTCAAGAAGTATGAGTCTTCCTCCTGGTCGGAGAAGCTTCCGCGCATGCGTCATGGTACGGTGCATGTCTGATGTGGCGTGGAGCACGTTCGCCGCAACGATGACGTCGTAAGAGGCTGGCTTGAAGTCCTGCGTCTCTGGATCGTGCTCAACATCCAGCTTCTTGAATTTCATGAATTGTGCAAAGTCTTCAAACTTTTCCGCGGCGCGCTGGAAGAAGTAGGATGAGATGTCCGTGTAGGTGTACGACTTCAAGCGAGGGTATGTGTGGAGGTCTTGACAGCCGCTCAAGCCTTTGAGCGTCGGGACTGTCGCGCCACCAGTGCCAGCGCCGATCTCGAGGTAGTCCAGATTGGGGTACTTGTGCGAAAGCATAGTAGTATAGCGTGAGATCTGAGCATATGTGTTTGGCATGCCAACGGCAGTGGTGTAGTAGTCCTCGAGTAGGTTCTCGTGCGTCATCAAAGCGAGTGGCTCAATTTCCTGTCGGAAGACGGCTGGCAGGGCCTCACCAACGCGAACAAGAAGCTTGCCATCGTACGCCGTCTCATGATTGCGGTAGTGTTCTACCATGGCCTCAAGCCTTGATGCAACTTCCGAACTGTGTAGCTGCTGCCATTCATCTGTCTGTTGGGGATGCGTCTTCGCTAGCACCGCATCGCGTAACTCGCATAGGTTGCGATAGAACGTCTGATGATGTGGCAACATTGTGGACTCCTCGTTGGCTCTGACTTCTTGCAATGCCTTGTCGATGAAGTAGTAAGAAAGCAGCTCCAGCTCTCTGACAGTCTTCGGCCGTTCATCTGGTTTCGGTGCTGCTTGCAGTTCACGGTTGAGATGCTCACGGTCGATAAGTTCAACATCTGGCTCCCAAACCGCCTTGTAACAGTGTTTTGGAGGGGACGCTTGCTCGCTAGATGTGGTGTTCGTATTGATGGCGACGAACTTGAAGCCGTCCATGAGAACGACAGGCTTCAAAGTCATCGGGTCCAACGCGAATATGTCGCCAGTAGCTTGTCGTGCGCCGAAACGTTGAGCATTCGCTACGACGTTGAGACGCTCACCAATTTGAGCTGCTATATCGGTGGAAATGGAAATCTCTTCGATGTACGTAGGTATCATGGCGCCTTTCAGTTGCTTGAGTTCGGGACCACCCAGCGCAGCCAGACCTAGCTGCAAGAAAGTGTCCAAAGTAGCAGGATGTAGCAGTCGGTCATACTCATAACCTTTCGGATTGACAGACTTGGTGTCAGTGACCTCAACCACTCCGGCAGCTTTGCCAGGCAACCGACGGTCGACGCTAATCTCCTTGAGACCCTGAAACATCGGTCCGTACGTAAGGCCAACGGCGTCGACACTGCGGTAAAATAATTGAACGTCCATATCGTCTGCGTCAGCTGAGCATGAGGCGTTCCACTCATTGACGCAGTCCTGAGCGAGCTGTTCGTCCGAGGTAGTTTGACCTGATACCGAGACTAAGCCACGGCAGTTCTCAACCCAACCTCCATCTGCAGTGTAGGAGAAGATGCGAAAGTCGTGCCAGATCTCCGAAGATGACCCATCTGGGCTGGTGTTGCATTTCATCGACAAACAAGTCTCAACCCCCTCATCAGCCTCCGGTACAACGAGCGCTCTCGAAATATTGACCTCGCGAAGTCGATATTCCGCCGCACTACTAACGCCCTGCGGAAGGAAGGTAGACGGTGAGATCTTACACATCTGCCGACAAGCCTCAATAGCCATGCACAGATACCCGCACGCCGGGAACAGCACATCACCCTGAACGACATGATCCCGCAGCCACGGCTGCTCGCGCAGGCGCATGAAGTTGCGGAACCTGGGCTCCATTGGGTTCCAGTCGTTGACCGGCGCGCCCAAGATATCGGTCCTACCAAACTGTCGGAAACGGTAGTCTCGGCTAAGGCGCGACTCCCACCAGTAGCGGCGGGTGTGGTTCCAGGGATATTGGGGCAGATCGGTGAGCACGGATAGTGGCTGCTTGGGCTCGTTCGGGAAATTGATGGCGTGCAGATCGATCGGATAGCGGTGGGCGAATAGTTGGCCGGCCGCTTCGAGTGCGGTAACGTCTGCAGGTTTGTTGCGGATAAGAGTGGAAAGATATTGTATCTGCGGTTTCTGATGGAATGCAGCGTCGAGAATTTCCTTGACTGGAAGTTTAAGCAAGGCATGTGGTCCAACCTCCAGCAAAATGTCCACAGCGTTCTTGCCATCCTGTGAGTCCGAGGTACACAACTTGGCCAACGCTCCGGAGAAGCGGACGCTACCGACGAGGTTCGACACCCAGTAGTCGGCACCGAGCTGGTCTGGATTGATCACGTCTTCCGTCACGGAAGAGTACATCGTTATCCGCCCATTGGTCTTGATTGTCGCAACCTTTGTCTCTTGGAGGCGGGCAAGATACTCCTCCGCGATCGCCTGCATATGATGAGAATGATACGCAGTATCGACTTGAAGCAGTCGCGCAAAGACGCCTTTGGCATCCAGAGCCTTCTGTAAGTTCTCAATGGCAGCAACATCGCCAGAGATGCTGACCCCGCGCGGACTGTTCACACAAGCTACTACAGCTTTACCGAGGCCATCAGCCAACTCTGCAATCTCAGTCTTCGCATCATCTTCGGATAGGCCAACCGCCATCATTCGTCCCTCAAGACCCATACTCTTGACTCTCGGCGACAACAAGCCTCGGAAGTATGCGACAGTCATCGCCGACTCAAGGCTCAGAGCACCGGTGGCATATGCAGCAGCAATCTCACCACTGGAGTGGCCAACTACACGCTGCGGACAAATGTTCCACGATGCAAGCAAACCCACCAACGCTATTTGCAGAGCAGTGCAAAGTGGCTGGCTAAACGTTGCTTCGTTGACCCGGGAGGTGGATTTGTCTTTCGATAACTCTTCCATCAGTGACCACTCTGCACCTAACCCATTCACGACAGACTCGCATCGTTGCAGGCTCTTCCGGAAGACTGGGTAGTGGAGTAGCTCTCTACCCATACCCCACCACTGAGCACCTTGTCCAGTGAATATGAAGCCTATCCGCGGTGGTACTGCGCCACTAGCGGAGCTTGGTCTTACTTGCTGCAATCTGGTTTGCAGATCGGACTTGTCTGTCGCAACAATCGCGGCGCAATAGGAAAGTTGTGATCGACGTTCGCACAACGTGTACGCCAGATTATCAAGTAGCTGCTCCTCGTTGAAGACATCCTGGCGTTGAAGATGTTTCGACAAGTCCTGGCCCATCTGAACAAGACCTCGCTCATCGTTGGCAGACTGGAGGAAGAGACGCGATCTTGGTGTGCTGCTAAAAGATTCATCACTCATAGGACTGACGAAACCCGAATCGTTCCTTCTATGACGAGCCGAGCGATGATACCGTTGAAGAAAGTGATGTGCATCGTCAAGAATGACGTGCGCATTGGTTCCACCGTAACCGAAGGAGTTCACGCTTGCGCGCCGCAGACCGTCAAGGGGCCACTCTTTAGGCTCTGTGGGCACTTCGACCCGCCATCCTTCGAAGTCGATCGCTGGGTTGCCCCGTTGAAACCAGAGATTTGGTGCAATCACACCCTTCTCGACGCTTAGCATGGCCTTGATAAGTCCAGCAATGCCGCTAGCTCCCTCCAAATGGCCCATGTTTGTCTTGACCGAGCCAATGGAGAGAGAAACGACTTCCTCGGTTGTCGCAGAGATGCGGTGGGGACGGCTCGTGGCAAACACCTCGCCAATTGCTCCACTTTCTATAGGATCACCTGCAGCCGTTCCCGTGCCGTGCGCCTCGAAATATCCTGTCTCGCTTACGTCGATCCCTGCCGCACGATATGCGGAGCGTATAAGGTCGACCTGCGCGTCTTTCGAAGGCATCGTAATGCCAGGCGTTCGTCCGTCCGAACTGGCAGCCGTGCCGCGAATGATGGCTCGAATGGGGTCGTTGTCGCGTATGGCCAGATCTAGTGGCTTCAGTATGATTGCGCCAACACCTTCTCCTCGCGCATAGCCATTGGCTCGATCATCGAAGGCGTGCGATATCGAGTCCGGGCTCAGGAAGTGCATGTCGCTCATCTCGATTTGAATGTCAGGACTCAATATGAGGTTACTTCCTCCTGCGATCGCCATGGAGCTTTCACCAGTGCGCAGGCTTTGGCACGCTAGATGCACAGCTACGAGTCCACTGCTGCAGGCTGTGTCTATACTCACACTCGGCCCCTTCAGGTTAAAGAAGTAGCTCAGGCGGTTCGAAAGCATCGTTTGCGAAGCCCCAGTTGACTGATACTTGGGTGCTAGCTCCATGTCTCGCCGTTGCATCTCCTCGTAGTCTTTTGTGAAGCAACCGACATAACATGAAGTTTGGGATCCAGAGACTCGGGCTAGTGGCGTTCCTGAGTTCTCTAATGCTTCGTATGTCACCTCGAGCAATAACCGCTGCATGGGGTCCATGGCCATGGCCTCGGCTGGCGATATTGAGAAGAACGGCGCATCGAAAAGCGAGACATCCTCAGCGAGATAATGCCCGCCGCGGTTGTTGCACTTGGATTTGTGTCAGCGGAGCGGTCTGTACGGTAGATGGCGTAAGCTTACCGTCCCGAAACGATCCCCATCGGGGTTGTAGAATGCATCAACGTTGAAGCGGTCTGGAGGTACTTCGGTGCCAGCCGACTTCTTCTCGACCAGCATCTGCCATAGCTTCTCACCGTTTGTAACGTCGCCTGGAAAGCGGCAGCCAAAGCCTACAATGGCAATGGGCATTGGCTTGGTATCTTCATACGCCATTGTCGTCAGAGGTCATGAATAGTGTTGAACTTATTGATGACTTAGTACGGAAAGATGTTGAAGCAAACGCAGCTGGTCAGTGTGGCCATTGATAAGATGGTATCGAAGAGCTTTCTAAAGGTAGGATCAGGAGAGCCCTTGTTAATCGACACGAGATGCCCCCAGACGAGGTTCGGCGCTGAGGAGCCACACTGATCACTGGGGTTCTGCGTACGTCGCGGAAAGCGGCCCTCCCTGACACGCTTAGCTGCACAGTGTTAATCGCATCCTCTGCCACGCACCACATGTGCGTAAACCAACTGCCTAGTAATCAAGCACAGAGGCGAGAACGCCCCCGTACAGTACATGAGGCCGGGGCATATCAGTAGCGCATCCTTCGCGCACTCGGTTGTCGTGAACCCCATGGCGAGCATTGCGCAGACGCATCCGTCGACAACACAAAGAAACGTCCATATCTGCATTCCAAGTTCTCTCTGCCCAATGGTTGCTGCTCTTTCGGAATTCCATCCTGTTATTGACAAATCCTGGTCAAATCGGGAAAGGCTGTGGAGGCTATTGCCGCTCGATTCCCAGAACAGACATCATACTAAGGTCATGCATGCGTAGCCACTTGTTTGGGACCTTGTTCGCTTGAGTAAGGTGAACGATCAGACTATCGCGATCTATCCTGTTACGTGGCTGTTAGTTGTTGGTCGCTACCAGAGGTAGTGGCGGGAGAGCTTCGGCCTGCGATAGATCAGTGGTGGAGTAGCAGCTTCGTTCTTGACGTCGAAATCAGTGACATCGGCAACAGCCTATCACGGGACTTCGCCAGGCAATGGGAAGCCACCCGAACGCCTCAAGCGTGCCGCCCCGAAGGAGCAGGAAGCAGCGGTGTGGCCTGCACAAGTGCAGAATGCATGGCGTTTAGGAAGACGCGAAGGATTTCACCCATGAATGCGATCCTGCAGCTGTGTGTAACTGCAAGGGAGTACAGAATGAGCCGAAGTGGTGTGGAGCTGCCCCGTTATAGACGAGCCGAAGTGGAGCGCGTGCATGCCCGTCATCGAATAGCAAGGTTACCGCTGCTTGTAGCGCGCTTCGTTCCTGTTCGTGTAACAAATTTTGCGCGCGTCGGGTGACATGGCTGCGGTGCCATGTCGGCCTGAACGCGTGGGGTGGATGAGGATGGAAGGATTGAGGTTCGGCGCGCGCAGATGGTGACGAGGGGCATTTTCAGGCTAAACCGCTTGGCAGCAAGCGCCACAGCAGGCACGCCCCGATACGAGCAGTCACAGACTTCACAACCTGCAGTCGAATCCTTGAAGGGAAGGGTAGCCGTAAGATACGTGTTGTTCATCCAAATGAGGTATCTGCAAGTACATGGTCTGACTCGTCTTCTCCCAACTTCACGATGATTGGCCAGTGTAAATGAATGCTACATCGGAAATAACATCGTTGAGACTCTCCTTACATGCGAGACGCAGTGCGCTTGGTACTTTCCTGAGTGGGTTCTCCCTGCAGCTGTTCTGCGACATCCTCAGCAACCGAGCTCTTGACATCAGCCGATTCTTGCGCTCCCTCAGCATCGAGATACGCCTCAATCAAACTCATGTTGCCTTTGCCGTGAATGGCCTTGATCTGCGAGACAAGTCAGTACCGCGCCACTTGTATGCTTTTCACTGATAAACTCACCTTGAGGCGTGGGTCGGCATCTGAAAGGAGACGACGGAATTGTTCCTCCGACCGTTGTTTGGCTCCGAGCATCAACATCATCATGAGATCGACCTGACGCATGCGGTTGTCCGTGTACCGAGAGGCTTCACCAAGGGCCGGCATGACCACATCGTTGATCAAAATCGGCGTCCCGGCAGGGCTCTTCTCCAAAGCAGGGACTAGTGCTCTGAAGATGCGAATGCAGTCTTCGTCGCTCCAGTTGTGAGTGATGTACCGCAGGAGATACGCCGCTGCACCCGATACAGGCTGCTTGGTGAAGAAGTCGTGTGGCATGAACGTGACTCGGCCATTGAGATCCGAGAAGTCGTTTTGTGATGCAGATGAAAGCATGGTCAATGAGTCCTGAACAATGAGCTCCAGATTGGGAAAGGTCTTTGCATAGTCAGTAAAGCGCGCATAGTGTCTTCGGCACCGTATCCGCATACCCGAGCAAGATTGACGCTCATGTGGCCGCTTCCACCCCCAACATCAATGACCTTTCGGCCACTAATCTTGTCCCATGGGAAGCTCTCTTTGAGGTTGTCAAAATGTCTCTCAACTGCGTCGTTTAGTTATGAGTTTGTACGAGGATATCAATGACTTACGCCTCGAGACCCCGGCCATTGCACTGGCAAAGCGAGCTGCTCGCTTTGGATCTTGCTTGTAGTAGTCGAAAAGAACGGTGCCATGTCGCGTCACAAATGCATTTCTCTTGCCATCGGTCACTGTGGGTGATTCCTTGATGCTCTCCGAGGTCTCTGAAGCTGCCCTAAAGAACTCATCCAATCTTCAAACGAGTTAGCATTGACTTCAATCGTGAATGACAGGCGAAAGACCCACTGGTAGGCCATGACATCGCGCCACTGCTTGTCCTTTAAGTAGAGCACGCTTCTTGATGTGTGCTTGAACACGTCCGGCTCAACCTCTTCGAAGACGCGATCGGAAGACAGCATACGGAGGAAGCGACCGACGCGGTCTTCGTCCATGCCGGCCTTCTCGGCAATCTCCTTCGTGGTAGCTGTTCCATTCTCTGGAATAGCCTCAAAGAAGTTGAATTCGCATGCTACTTGCCAGGCCGCCAAATCATATAGATAGCACACGAATGTTCGTGCATCGTTCCTGGGGCCGTTGACAAGACGGAGTAGGTCACGAGCGGCATCGTTGAGACTATCGCGCAACTTGATCTGCTCCGGAGTTTCGGGAATGGTGTCTGAATCGATGGCGAATGAAGGCTCTGGCACCTTCTTCTCGGTCAAATCGGCGACGATCTGTGTGGTCAACTGCTGGACTTCCTTGGCCAGCTCAAGCAGGGTGGATTTGTGTTCGGCAATCATATTGTCTAATCGTTGTATGTACTTGAAGCAATTGTCAAGAGAAAGATGATGTGGAGTGAAGCTTCCCGTCCTGCGTTCAAACTACTCATTATACTTCCGCTTGGTCGGGCTCATGTTGCTTACACGGCAGCGTTATGCAGGACGATGTTCTTGGAGTAGTGCTTGATGTGTCAGCTATCTGGAGCATTTCACTGGTGCTACCCAACGCCTTTGACGATGCTCGGCTGCACGCTGGAACATCCCGAATCGTATGTCAGGGCCCAATAGGAAGGACCCTCGTGCACCGAGAGACCAGATAGGACACGGAGTACGTCTCCTGCATGCGCGTGCAGCGCACAATTCGGGCCTCTAGCTGCATGGTTCCTCGTGCACTCACGCGCATATGATTTTCGAGCAGAGGTGATGAGAGACGTCTTTGGAAGGCCATGTTCCGATCCAGCGAATTGCACTCAGGCCCAGAGGTCTGCCTTCTGACTTCAGGCGTCCTCGCGTCGGCCCGGCGGAAAGCCAGCAATCTGAGACAAAGATCTTGACAGCGGGAGGCCACGGTGACTCCCGTCCTGCCGACAGTTCAGGTATGTGCCTGAGTCAGGTCGATGCAGGTTAAATAGACGCGCTGCAAACCCTGGTTGTGGACGTGGCAGAGCCCCGCTCAGGTGAACCCGCATGCTGCGCTGTACTGTAGGCGCCGAGAGCAATTATCGGCTCTACTATTACGCTAACAAATTTCGGTATCGTAACTGGTGCGATCAATTCCATTTTCTTGATGACAGCCGTTGGTCGGCGAAATGGGTGAAATGGGTGCGCGAGGATGGTGGAAGCCCTGGAGCTCCAACGCTGGAACGAAATGTGGATGACTAAGCGTTTGGCGCGCTAGCACTGATCCGGACGACACGTGCCAACGGGCTAACTTCGGTAACACGTGAAAGATGTCCTGTCATCTTCACTATTCGACAACAACAATGCTTTTGCTGTTGCACTACCCCAAAGATAATGCGTGCATTCTATGCCGCTCCTATCCCAGGGCTTCATCGTGCTGTACGAAGTGCCTCCATGTATCATCTTGGCAGCCGTAACTTGACTGCGATCTTGAAACAGCGCTACCTCGAAATACAACTAAAGTGCGTACGATAGTCTCAACCGAATTATGTTCGACTGAAAGAAGTCCTGCTCTTCAGAGCAGAGCTTCGTATCGCGTTATGGTCACCTGTCTTCTAGACGATCGACTGCCGGATTGGATTATGATAGCTGATGGAATGCTGATGACGACGCTGTCGAGCTGATGCTGAGCGCCGGGCATGGTAACGATCAACTGCCATCTCGTGGTTCACACGCTCGGATAATCCATGGATGTAGAAAAGGGCCTCGATGACGTCGTGCAGGCGGGTCGTGCAGGGGTTGGGAGGTGCACCGAAAATCCGGGGGACCATCTCCACTCCCAACCCCTAAGGCTCACGAAGCTATCCCTGTGTCTCTCACAACTCGTACATTTTCCTTTGTTAGAACGCGTTTCCGTTGTTCCCGGCAGTGGAAGATTCTCAGCATACCATCCAGATTTCTACGCGACAGTAGCTGGGCGCGTCTTACGCCACCTCGGATAGCTCCGCACCCCTGAAGCCCGAGTCGCGATGCCTGTCAACACCATCTCTGTGGGCGCGGCTGTGACGCCCACGGTTATCCAGACATATCTCTCGCATTACCTCAATCGCCGACCGCTTGCGCAAAAGCCTACGGCGCACATATCGTACCACGAAGGCCTCGAGCTCATCCGCCGCTTTCTCCACTACGCCTCCTTCCACACGGTCGACGAATTGCAGGCCTTCACGTCGCAATGGGTTCCAGTGCCGCGCTGGGTGCACGTGAATGTAGTCGAGGTTTCCGCGACTCTATTGCAGCGCTCAGCTGAACTGCTCAATGCACAATTGGGACCAGAAGGCATCAAGGCAGTCGGAGGAACGAATTGGTGGCAGTGGAGACGCGAAGGCACCACACTCAAGGCCGAGTGGATCGAGATGCGCAAGGACTACGACGCGAGGAAGCAGCTGGCAATCACCAAAGGCGACCGCATAATGCTCTATGTTCATGGCGGCGCCTACTTCTTTGGCAGCGTCGACGAGCATCGCTATCAGATGCAGCGGCATGCGCGCAAGCTCAAGGCTAGGGTGCTGGCGCCCAAATACAGACTTGCGCCTCAGTTCCCCTTCCCATGTGGTCTACATGACTGTAAGTGGTTTGCTCGATGTCGAAGAAGCAATGCTAACAACTCTAGGTCTGGCCGCCTACCTCTACCTCCTCGAACAGAAGCACGATCCTACGACGATTATACTCGCTGGCGACTCGGCAGGCGGCGGCATGGTGCTCAGCATGCTCGTGACAATGCGCGACCAAGGCATACCATTGCCCGCAGGAGCCATCTTGATCAGTCCATGGGTGGATTTGACACACAGCTTCCCTAGTCTGGGTGGCGATGGCAAGATGGACTACATCCCCTCGCACGGCTTCATCCACAAGCCGAGCATGAGCTGGCGTAAGTTGGTCGTGTCCGTGTCGACGAGCTACCACTGACCACATACAGCACCTCCCAACGCAGACGATATGCTGGACATCGAAACATCGCTCCAGGGCTCGACCAAGAAGAAGAACAGTTCAGACAAGACGGAGGACAAGGCAGCAAAGAAGGAGGCGGAAGCTGAGCGCGTACGAGGCTACTCCGTCCAATCTGGAGATCGACCACCTCTAGAAGAGGTCGCGGATCCATCAGCTACAGGACAAGGCATGGGTACTTGGATCTCGTCCAATGGCAAATACAGCATTGGACCTAAGAGCCAGCTATCAGTTCAGCTAGAAGATGAACGCGTCGAGATCAAGGACCAGATCCAGATGTACGCCCCGAATCATCTCTTGACACATCCTCTGGTATCGCCAGTACTACAACCAACACTCGGAGGACTGCCCCCTCTACTCATCCAAACGGGAGGTGGTGAGCTACTCAGAGACGAGCAGATTTACCTCGCGCACAAAGCCGCGCAACCATTGGCCTACATCCCACCACCTTCCAATAACCAGACTGCTGAGTCCATACAAGCTCAGGCCGCCAGCTACAGGCCCACGAACGTTCAGCTCCAAGTCTGGGATGACCTATGTCACGTCGCACCTACGCTCAGCTTCACCCGCCCGGCAAAGCACATGTACCGTAGTATAGCCCAGTTCGGTGCTTGGGCGCTTGCACGCGCTCAGAAGAAGTCCATCGACATCCTCGACGATGACGACATCTCCTTCATGAGCAGTGATTCAGGCACTTCGTCTGAATCTGACAAGGCTGGCTCTGGTTCTTCGTCGGACGACCCCAAGTCCGCAGACAAACATCCCAAACCCACGAAAGCCGAGAAGAAAGCCGCTCAAGATGCACGCGTTGGTCGAGCTGGTGACGCGATTCCGCCATTCGAGCGCCATATGATCCGTCAGCGCATCGATCGACACGGGCGCATCTATGCACTCGCTCCGAAGGAGGAGCTTGTCGCACTGAACGTCCCTAGCGTTGATGTGGGCGTGCCAAAGACAGGACCCGTCAGCAAATGGATGAAGGCGCAATCTCAGTGGAACAACAAATTCTCCAAGCAGAAGATCAAGATCCAGAAGCAGCGTATTAAGGACATGCAAAAAGGCTTCGAAGGCTTCGAGGGCGAGACACCCCCACCGACTGCCTTGGCTGGTAGAAGGATCAAGGGCATGAAGGCCGAGAAGGCGAAGAAGAGGAGTTGGGGCATGTCGATGTGGGCTGGATGGGGCAGTAAGCATGACTCAGCCACTGTAAGTACACTCACTCTCAACGTCAGCCACGACAACGTTACTAACACGTCTCAGATCGTCCGCGAAGAAAAGGCAGACCAGAACCCCGACACCGAGGCCTCTACCTCCGCCCAAGACCCAGCCAACACCCCCACCGACGGCGCAACAGAAAGCGCGCCAACCCGCAGCCGAGCCAACAACCTCACCACCCCCGGCATAAAACGCTCGCGCTCCCACTCCCGCCACTCCGCCGTAACCGACAAAGGCCAAACCGGGCTCCCAATGGACGACCTCTCCAAAATCGTCCTTCCGTCCCCCGGCCTCGCAGACGCAACAACCCTCGCCCCAGAACGCTCTGCCTCGCCCCTCCCCTCCCCCACTAGCGAACTCAGCTCCCCCGGTGTCCCACCCAACATAATCGTCTCGGACAACCCCGACAACTCCAGCACCATCATCCCCGAAACAGATACTTTGACTACCCGACCCACGGCTGGCGGTATCGCGTATCCGTTTAGTCTCAAGGTGGATGGCCCCGATGGGAAGGATGTCAATGCTAGTACGCTTACGCTTGCGAGTTTGTATGTTACTACGCCGCCGGCTGGGGAGGGGGATGAGGAGGGGAAGCAGTTGGGTAGTATGGTACCGGGGGATGCGGAATGGAGGCAACTGGACAGTATTGTGCCTGTGGGTGAGAGCGTGAATGAGCAGGTTTTGAAGGAGGAGAGACCGGGTGTTGAGCGCTTCTTTACTGCTGGGGCTGGGGCGGGGTTGTTTAGTGATGGTGTGGTGGAGGAGAAGGAAGGAGATGCGGGGATGGTGGAGAGGCCGGGTGTTGAGAGATTTGAGACTGCGAATGATGGGTTGGGTATGGGCGCTGCTGGTGATGGTGGGAAGGTGTGATGGTTTGCGTGGTTTGCGGTTGGGTGGAGAGGTAGGAAAAGATTGAGAGAGTTGGAAGAAGACGTAAAAATACTGTAGATACCCAATTTTTCCTTACTGTGAGTAATCTTAATACAAACGTACACATTTCGTCACCCGATCTACACTTTCTGCTCCGCCATCCACTTCTCGGCTTCCTCCTTGTACTCCTCCCTCCATCGGGTCAGCGGTGGCCTCTCGTTCACAATGTCACCTACACTCCACAGCATACGCTTCTTGTCCGTCTCCTCCGTGACCTGGTCATCAGGACAGATGATGTAGAATTTCTTGTCCTGCATCTTGGCATACATGTAATCAGCGACTTGGTCGGCTGACCATGCACCTTCCGGTTTGGCTTTGGTTGAGCCTGGCTCGTTTCCAGACTTAATACTGTCAGTCATGCGAACACGAAGATGGAAGGAGAACTTACAAGCCCAGTAAAAGTCCACCCCGGAACCAACAAATGCACCCCAACACCGCTATCCTTCAGATCATAACTCAAATGCTCAGCCAGCGTCTTCACAGCTGCCTTACTAGCATTATACGCCGGATTACCAGGCGGATTCGTAATCCCCTGTTTACTCCCTGTGATTACAATCGCCGTCATCCCCTCCTTCCCCGCCCTCTCCTTAAAACTCGGCACATACGCATTCAACCCATTCACCACACCCCCCAGATTCGTAGCAAGGATCTTATCAAAGTAGTCTTCATCGCCCCAGGTACCTTTTCCGCCGATGCCGGCGTTTAGCATGAGGAAGTCGACGTCGAGACCGGCTTGTTGGCGGATTGAGGCCCAGTCTGAGCGGGAGGAGACGTCGGCTTGGATGAAGGTTACGGAGTTGGAGATAGAGGAGGGGGAGGAGGAAGATAAGAAGAGGCTTTTGCGTGCGTGGTCGAGGGAGGATTGGCTGGAGTCGACGATGGAGACGCGCATTGAGTGCTTGAGGCAGAGTTGCGCGACGGCGTAGCCGACGCCGGATGCGCCGCCTGTTATTAGGGCGTGTGCTGAGGGGCGGAATACGGACATTTTGAGTGCTTGAAGATGATTGTTTACGAGAGATGGAAGGAGAGGAGGTCGTGATGTTCCCTTTGGGGGTGCCGAGGTGATGTCATGCGGGGTTATGTTATCTCCGAGGCGGAGCTAGACGATCATAAATTCCTTCTCCTTCATCTGAGACAGGTCCAGTCCATATCCATAGACATAACCAATTCTTTCCCAGCACTCAGTATGCGTCTTTGAATGTATCAATGCAAGTCCGTCAGCCAATATACCCATCGTAGAATAGCTTGAACAGCTTCGGACCTGTATGAGCAAGATTACCGCTTGCACGGTGTCTTCCAACAGCTCAATGTCACTCGTCATATGGACAACATTTGGTCCTTCAGGACCCTCGGTATTTGGGATTTCCAGAATGACATCGTAGCGGCTGGATTTGTATTCTCGATCCGTGCGCTTCAGGGTCGCTGCCATCGTCGGCCCGGAGATTTTCAATTGCCCGTCTCGAACGTGCCCATATAAATCGGAAGTGTTCGGCGTGCAAGTTATGTCAACTGCTCGACAGACTGAGGTCGTTGACTTCGCCTCTACTTGCCATCCGAATAAAAGCACACCTGTGACAATTGACGCCCAAGACCATGTGGGCGCCAGATACTGTGAAGGTCGGTCGATGACTTTGCCTGTAGACTGCCACAAAAGCGCTTGCGGAAGTTGGTATTCCCATAAACCTGCTAGATATCTGCCCATTGCTGGTAGCGCAAGTTCTCTAGCAATCCCAGAGATGCCCGGAAGTCGGTCTGTTCCGAACGTTAGTGCCCGCTGAGAATACCTGCTCACGACCTTGTCCCATGACTCTGCGCGTATTCTAGGGTTCATCGACGCCGCGGCTATTGCATGAGCAAGCTGGAACGTCTCCAGCTCCACGGTGGATGGATTACTTAATTTGATGGTTTGGCATTCGCACCAAAGCTCATCTTGACACTCCCACATCATCTCCTCTTCAGTATAGTGGAGTACCCGACAAGCAAGCAGCCGCTCTTGGAAGCACCAAGCTCGGTCCAGAAGAGGCCTTGAATCATCTCCAGCTTTCCACGCAACGATTGTGTGGTGATTTATCATTCGTTGTACATGAAAGCTACGGTCACTCGGGCCCGCTAAGTCGTAGCTCGGACTTCTGGGATGAAGACAGCCATAGTCGCCGTTCTTCGAACTTGTTGCAGCGATGACGAGGTATGCAGATTTGTACACCGATGCCATGCGGGCAGCCTCTTTTGCCCAGTCCTCACGATCATCTTGTACAATGCATAATGAGTCGATCCAGATATAAGGAATGCCGATATCTCTGGTTATAGTGATGGCATCTTGGAATGTTTGGGTGAGCTCGTTCAATGGTATGCCAAGCCTGCGAGCAGAGACATTTTCAGTCAAGAGCAACGGCATGGGTTTCCTACGTTCTTCTATCACGCCCCACGCATGACTTAAGGCAACGTAGCGAACATCGGCCGGTACTTCACTCGAGCGGCACAGCTTTATATCGTCCGAAGACAAACCGACCGAGATGAGCCTCGTTGGTGTCGTTGATGCGTCTCGTTTCGGAAGACATTGTGGGTGCAGATCGTCGCATCGTCTGATCCATTCCTTGACTGTGCTAATGCAAGCTTGGGATGCAGGGTCAGCCGGAATATGGCCTGCTGTCTGGACGTCGGAGAAGTAAGGTGGCTTGTCTGGGTATGATCAGTACATATGAAAGCGTCGCATGTTACATCATGACAAACTGACCAGGATGGGTGTAAAAACTTAGCTTTATAGGCAAGCTCCTTAATTCATTGAACATGCCGCTATATTGCACCGTCACCCGCAAAGGCGTTTTGTTATCTTTGAAGACCGAGATTGTGAGTTCGAGACCAGGGTCGGATTCATACTCACTCAGAGTGGCCTCGGTAGTCCAATAAGGGCGGAAAGGAGGGAAGGTGTACTTCTCGATTCCTCGAAGAAGTAGCTTGCATCGAACGCAGCCATTGCGTGCAGCCTCGCGCATGCTCGACAGGGTGATCAATCCCTGATGATTGCCCCGACTCCAGCTGCAGGTGCTATCGTCAGTCTGCTCTGACCACGAGGGCGCGTGAGGTAGCGTCGGGTTCATCTCGTGGTTGCGATGTGGGTGTATCTGTGAGACGTGGTGGGGTCTGCGCGCCTGCTGTTCAGAACACGGCAGGCGCAACTAGTGATCAGGCATAGCCAATCTAGATGCAGCAAAGAAGAGTAAGCAAGAGATCTTCTTCTATCACTTCCACCAATCACTCCCTCATAACATGCAGCGTGTTGGACGAATCTGTGCTCGATGTCTCGTGAGTACGCTACGTCATGCACGATTGCGTCATCGCCTAAGAACCCACCAACGCCGAGCCCGAGCCATCGACTCCTGCCTTCCTCTTCTACACTACCCCTTCGCACATCAAACATACACGCATTAACAGGCATGAAGCTGCTCAAACTCTGTCTCAAACTCGTAAGGCTGCAAATAATTGACTGCTAACCACTCGTGCGTCCCCTCAACCACGCCAAAGTTGAATGCGACACGGCCCTTCCCGCTCTCATTGGCTTCGCTGGTGTGCATGAGGTTACCGTGCATCAGGATCAGTGTCCCCGCTTTTACCTCGAGTTGCTTGTACACCAGATTTCCTTCCTCATCCTTCTCTGGAGCCATGGCGTTGGCCGACAGTCCTTCAACGCTAGCTCACACTGGCTTTGCCAGATCAGCGAGCTCGGGTAAGCCGTTCTTGCCAACGCGACATCTTTGCGTAAGAGGTTGCGTTATATGGCTACCTGGCGCGACAGCCAGGCATTCGTTGTCTATGGTCGCATCTTCGAGGGCGTACTAGAACGTCGTGCAGCTTGGCGGGTCTGTGAATCCTGAACAGCCGTCTTGATGTTTGAAATGCATGCAAGGTCGTATACATCTTTCATATCACAGCTTCATTCATCTCCATGGCATCCAGTCACACCTCACATATACCCAACAATCCCAGTACCAACACCCTACACCCTCCCTCAACCCCTCTATTCCCAAAAATCATCCCCTTCAACATCATCACCACTTCAAACCGACAAAATCTTATGTTGACCCATCTCCTCATCAAGCAACTCCTTTATCTTCTCATGATACCTGTCAATCCCACTCGGCCTGCTCATCGCGACCCAAAGATCCTCCGGCACATCCATCCCCTTCTCAAGCTCACACGTCAGATTGCGTGTAAACAACGTTAACCCACACCCAGCTTCCACAAACGTATACGTGATCCAACAATAACCCTTTACACCACCGCTTCCATCCTCCCCCGCAGCGATGTTGTTGACCTGGCGGAACGCGAATTTACGACCGCGGTCTGCAATTTCCAAAACCCATTGTGGGTGGTACGTGTTATTTGGCAGAGCGACCTTTTCGGTCCAAACGTCGCCGACCTTGAGGGGGAGAGACAGGTTTTGGCCTGGGGGCAGCCCGGAGCTGCCGGCGTAGGTGCGGCCCCAGTTTGAGGGGTTGGAGACGAAGTCGTAGATTATTTCGGGGGGGTAGTTGAATATTGTTGAGGAGGTGCAGGTCATGACGCCCATGGTGAGGGGGAGTGAGGACTTCGAGGTAGTGTTAGGGTTGGGTTGATAATAATAGCGTAAGGATATGGAAGTCGGTGGTTGTGGTTAGGAGAAGTGGAACAGCGATAGATGGAAACGGCGTGCGAAGTTAAGAATCTCAAGTATGGTATGGTGCTGTGAAGCACCTTCTCCGGACCATCATGATTGGAACGCATGAGTACCGGCTATTGGACGCACGCCGATCCGCTGACGTATGTCACGATGACTGATCCCCGCATTCGAGCTCGAGCCACGGGTAGACTTGCTTTTGCGCTGCTGTCTGGGATTGCGACCGAACGGGCGGGGTGAGCTCCGCACGCCGATCGTTTCGCGTGTTGGGTCATTCATCATAAACAGCGTCTCCAATCCTTATCCATATTGTGCGGGCAAAGCCTAGACTCGCGCATCGATGTGAGAGGTAAGTGCTGATGTCCTCTACTTTTTGAGGGTACTTCGTAACCAGAATAGTTTGCATTGCAATGGTATCATGTCTATGCCTCCTTGATCAACTTGCGCGTCGCACTCTCCATCCAGAGCTTAGTGTACAGCCTATGCAGCCACTGAATATGCCCTGGTTGCGGCCCAGCGTCCCTGCCCTCTGGCGTCGTATCCACAAAGACCGACTTCAGGTGGAAAGTAGCCATCTGCGCAGCATCGTCTTTCGAAACCTCCATAGAGAAGAGTCCATCTGAGGGCCGGGGCTCGGAAACGTGTGGTGAGTCGCCGCATCTCACGATAACCTGTGCACAAATCAAGTCAGCCAACAAACCCCAATGCGATCGCCTGAAGTTTCTTACCTTATCATCCTTATGCTCCACAACCTCAAAGTGATCCACAATCTTCGTCCCAACCTTGTAATCGCTCTTGGCCAACTCCTTCACATCCCAAAGATGCGTATCCCTGCCCTCCACATTCCGATACCACTTCTCCAACAACCTCCTCTGCACCCTAAACGCAACCCCACTCCAAATGCCCCGGCAGAAATCCGTCGTCAAAGCCGGTTGGTCAACCGATATCCTGCCTCCATCGCCCTTGACCCAATACTTCTCCGGCAGCTTCCCATACGGAATCTGCTTTATCGCATGGTCGATGCAGCCGGGCGGGTTGCTATTCGGGTTGTGCGCGCGGAAGACGGCTGTGGTGAGGTCGGGGGAGGAGGCGTCGTAAGGCACGAATTTTGTGTTGCGGGTGTAGAAGGAAGAGACGCTGTAGGCGAGGAGGACGTTGGCGGAGAGGCCGCCGGTTATGCCGACCAGGACGCCGAGGAAGCGCTTGGGGCCTGAGATGCGTTTTATTGTTGGGGGTTTGGATATTGTGTTCATCGTGGCGGTCGATGTTGCGCGATGATGTAGTGAGGGAATTGAGGTCGGCGCCCTGGGTGGAGGGGAAGGAGGAACGGCGTTCGCAGCGGGATTGTCGCGTGGGGTGGTCGGAATGTTTTGGTGTTGAGAAGCTTGGACCCTCGGTGGGTTTTGGATGCCGAGGGTGCGTCGGCGATTGCTCTTCGCTCAGACACCGACAACTTCATCTGACCAGCTCATCACTGCAGTCGCCTCGATTTCATCTTCACAATTACATTACTGATACTAATAACAGGGCTATATGTCTACTCAGTGCAGGTGCGCAAGTGCGATACCAGAGTACGCGCTGTCCGTCTCGTAGATCTTCTTCTTCCTCCCTCCGTCCATGTCGAACCTGTACACAGTACCCCCTAGATCCGTCAAGTAGACATGACGGTTCACAGCATCTATCTTCAATCCAATCGGCTCGTGGAAATGCCTCGCTAGCGTCACAACACCTTTCTCCTCCTTCGTCTCGGCACCTACGTACGCCTTGTTCAGCGTGTTGCCGAGTGGGTACTCCCCGCGATCGGTCCAGTACAGCGTTTGGCTGTCGGTCTCGAACTCCAGATCGATGGGTTCAGGGAGATGATCGAAGAGCAGTTCAATGTCGGAGCGGGAGGATGCTGTCTCGTTGGCAGGCATCTGCATATTCGCGCGGAAGATGCGGCCTTTGCCGCCCTTGGACGGGCCCTTCTGAGACCAGTAAAACTTCCCGCCTTGAGGGTCGACTGCGATACCAACACACCACTTGGTCTGGTCTTCTCTTTCCGCTGAGCTGGAGTCGCCGGTCTGCACGATGATCTCGTGGTTGCTGCCGTCAAAGTCGCATCGGTGGACTCGAAGGCCTTCCCGATCGCAGATGTACAGCTTCTTGTTCTCGTGGTCGATCTTAAGCTGCTTGGGTGTGTGGATCTGGCCTTCCGGAATGATGGCTTTGATGTCGGTGCCATCGAGGTTCGCGGACATGACACTGCCGTTGTTCTTCGCGGGGGACGCGCCCATGTTCGTCCAGAAGATGCGACCAGCTGAGATGGACACGTCGATACCATCGGGCATGGCTTGACCGCCGACGATTTCGCGCACGTTACTTCCGTCTGCTGAAGCTGTCATGATCTTGCCAGACGTGGCCATCTTCTGCAGGTCGGTAACATTGCCTCCGATGCCAATGTCGAGGAAGTACAGTCTGGGCGCCGCAAGGTTGTCGTGATGGCCGCTCTCGTCTTTGGAGCTGCGCGTCGTCTCACCAGCGGGATACAGACCGCCTTTGCCTGACTTGGCGCCGAGCTTGCCCTTCTCGACAAAGTTCTTTTGGACCCAGTCTCGCGCTGTGGGGTCGCCGCCGCGTTCTTCAACATAGTTGTTCTCGATGAACGCAACCGTGTCCAATCCTACCGCATCCATCATCCCGCAAGGTCCAACCGGGTTATCCTTGAACATCGTCAAGAAAAGCCTGTCGATCTCCTCCGGCTCCGAAACGCCCTCCGCCATGATGAGCAGACTCTCCCTCTTAATAGCAGCCCATAACCGGTTGAAGATGAAACCGGTCGACTCCTTACGCGCGATAGCTGGTGTCATGCCCGCGTCGTGAAGCTTGCTTTGCAGAAACGGCAGAATGTCTGCATGCGTCTCACCGCACGTCATGAGCTCGACAACGTTGTTACCCGGAGGCATGTAGTAATGCATATTGCAAACGCGATGCCGACTACCCGCGTCCACCTTATCGAGCATAAACCGCGACTTGTACGACGACGAGTTGGAAGCGAGGATACAATCTTTCGGTGCTTGTTGTTGAAGCTGGCCCATGATGTCGACCTTCAACGGAAGCTTCTCTGGCAATGCTTCAACCACCAACCACGCGTTCTTGACTGCCTCTGCAATGTCTTTGACGGTCTTGAATTGCGTTGGTTTCCGTGCGTTACCGGTAAGTGTCGAGAATTCGTCCACGTGGTGTTCGATGTAGTGTGTCGCGGCGTTCCTCTGCTCGTCACTGAGATCGCACAACGCGACCTCATAGCCAGCAGCGACCCATGAAGCCGCGATTCGACGACCGAGGACTCCTCCGCCCAGAACGGCGACTGGTCTCGATGATGTGTCTGGTGCCGTCCATTGCGGTTGTGTGCTGGTGGATGCAGCTTGTGTTTGCGTATTCGACATGATTGAGTATGATAACGATGTTGATCGAGTGCGGAAAGCTGTGTTGACATTCCTCACTCTTGGTTCCAGTGTAGTTATACGCGTGCTCAAACATCGCGTCGTCGCATAGCCCGTAGAGGGCTCGGCCGAGATCCGCCGAACGCCTCTTGTCAGTCGTCTTGCGCAAAGAGACATTTTCGTTGTTTGTTCGTCTGAGTCAAGACAATAGTCGTCTCCGTCTCTTGATTATTGCTGATTCTGCTTCCTTCTCAAGCTCGTCTAGATGCGTGATGTATATTGACGGTACACGCTAACGCGCACTAGACACATGTAGGTGTTGCGTCACTCGCCCAACGACCTGGTACACATCCGTGCAGTGCCGATCGGGTATCGACGTCATTCGTACGGTGCTTTTGTATCGTGCGAGACGCAGGATATGCGCCAATGCATGCGAGACGCGCGGTGCTTCGTCGGCCGAACTGCATCTTGAATGGCGTTTAGGCGTTCTTCACATGGGCGCTTTTCAAGATACCTCGGACACGCGAGTAGAGTATGGAAGTGAATGCATTGGTTGAGAGATGTAAAGTCTATTTTGGTAGTGACTACAATTGCATAAGTTTACGAAATATGTATCTAAAACAAGCTCTTGATCCAGGCATCCGACCAATAGCGCCTACTCCCATCACCGCCATCGCCATCCTGAGTCTCCGCACTCCGATTGGGACAATCACTGGAAAGTGAAGATCTCATCTTGGGGCTTCGAGATTTTGCCTGGATATGAGTTAGCATGGATGATGCATCGGAGGCTGTCAAATGGTGTCAACATACCAGGTGCCTTGAAGCCGCGTTCTTGCAAGTAGCCAACCATAGAGTCCATCATCGGGTCCGGCCCGCAAACAAGAACCTTGCTATCCATACCCGCCGGCGCAGGCAAACGTTGCTCAATCATCTCCTTGCTGATACGGCCCTTCTCGCCCTTCCAGCTCTCCGAAGGGCTGCTCAAAACGTAGTGCACATTGAACTGCTCGTACTGCGCCGCAAACCTGTCGAGTTCATCTTTAAGCAGAATATCGGCTTCGGTTTTGTTGGCATACAGCAGCGTCGTCTTGGTATCATCGCGCGGGTCTTCGCAGATACGGCGGATGATCTGGAACATGGGCGTGATGCCCGTACCGCCGGCGATCATACCGAGTTCTTTGACGAGGTTCTTGTGGTACTTCATCTCCCCTTTTGGTCCCCGGATCTCAACGGTGTCGCCAACATTCAGCTTGCTCAACCAAGGTGTCAGCTTGCCGCCTTCGTAGATCTTGACAGTCAGTTCCAGGCGTCCGCGGTCCTTGTTGCTGGACGTAGGCGTGTAGGAGCGTGCGAGTTGCTTCCCGTCGACTTCGTGTCTGATGGCAATGTGTTGGCCCGTTGGCAGCCCCAACACGGAGTTCTCATTCGGCAGACCGAAGACGAAGCGGATGGTGTCGTGGGAGATGTTGAATTTGTCGATTAGAGGGAAGGGCTGGTAGACGCGGGCGTTGAGGACGCCGAGGTTGATGTCCTTTTTCTTCGTCGGTTTTGAGGACATGGACTTTGCTTTGATATGGGCGGGGTAGGATTGGAAGTCTTTGTGCGCGACGTCGAAGCTCTTGGTTGCCCAGAGGCTGGCGTAGCCGGCTAGAGCCATACTCGCGATGGAGGAGACGGCGAAGCCCTTCCAGAAACCGGCGCTTTGGAGTCGGTGCAAGAGGGGGGAGAAGCGTCGGCCTGCGATGATGGAGAGCACGACAGATGTCAAACCAAAGCCAATAGCACCTAGATGCAACCGCCACGATTTCGGCGGCGGCAAGTTGTTGACAACGTGCACTCTGCTCGGCGTGATCGTGGGCATCTTTGCGGCTTCATGGTCGGTCCAGTCCTCGTCTGCGATGCGTCCAATGCGGAAGTTCTCGAGAATCTCCCTGGCGTCTGTTGAATGGCCAATGTCTTCGTACGCGGTCGTCGCGTCTGTGCCGGCGTTCTCCAGCAAGAACTCTTTACCACCAGGGTGGTCTTCTTGGTAGTCCGTCACATTGTAGACGTGATTCCAGAGGGTGACCCATAGATCGGTCTTGCTGGTATGCTGAGCTACCTCCTGGAGAGTGTATACGCCGTCGGCCATGGCTTGAATGAGATGAAAGAGATGGGTGCGTTCCGTCAATCACAAAGGGGGCGTCAGGTCGAATAACTGCGACGATGAAAGCCTCCAGCCAAGACCCTTCATCGTCACAATAGCCCCATGCAGCAAATGCGCAACGGGCATACCGATCCACTACCCACTACGTCTGCGCGCGACCGAGATCTCGGACATTCGCAGCATCAGGATCTGTTGTTGCGCCATGACAAATGACAGCGCTATTCGCAGCGGCTACCACGAGGTGTCCGGTGTTGGTGGAGCCAAGCCCCCCACTTACCTCGGCATCTGGATGCTTAAACCAATCAAGCCTCCGCTGACAATCGGAGGTGCCACCACGCGAGTGGCCTCTGTCCAAGCTTCTTCCGCGCAACGCATACTTGCTAAATCTGTTACCTCGAACGAAATTTCGATCAACGGCTTCGGCCGGGCGCGTTCGCACGACCTGCAGCGTTTTTTGCTTTATTTTGGCGCGCGTTGATGGATGCATTGGGCTCTTCGGCGCTTTTTTCGTACGATGGAGCGCATGCCGGAGGTTGGTCAGTGGCGATGCGTCATATTTACGGACTAGACGAGACCTGCAGGTGGTGGGTTGCAAGATGGATACGTAGTTTGGTGTGCTCTCATTTAGTCGCGTTATAGTCCTGTCAAGATTGCGACCCTCAACCGTTATTCCATACTTCACTACCGAGCACCATGACTATCAAGGGCTTTTACCTCGTTGGGCAGGACAAGAATGTCTTTCGTCAGGATATTCACATTGACCAATATCATGACTTTGAGGCGTTGCAGGTTGCTGTAGCGGAGCAGTACAATATCATTCAGTCGACTGGTACGCAAAGTCATCCGATTGGCATGGACGTGAACTAACATCTCATCAGGCATCGGGCTGCAAGATGCCAAAGGAGAGGACCTCCACGATTTGGATGATGTATTGGATTGCGACGAGGATATAGGCATTACGGTCGACGGTCAGGCCATTCGCGACCCTTCGGGCCCAGAGGGTCTTCCTTTCGTGGGCAGCTACTACGAGGTCTTTCCCGATCATCTCGTGAGTTCAACTTGACAGGCGCGCGAACTACCACTAACCTGCTCAGGGAAACCATGCGCGTCTTTTCCAGAAGTATGGATCTCTGATCAAGTACGAGACGATGGGCAAACAGAATTACCTGACCAATGACCCTGCTATTGCGACCGTGGCTTTCCAAGAGTCGGCGTTCTTCAGCAAGCACATCACCCCCGAGCATCCTTTGGCGGGTATCAAAGACAACAGGGCGTTGTTCATTTGCGACACCGACACCGATGCGTGGAGGCAAGCGCATAAATTCATCCCGCCTTCCATGGCACCTAAGGCTATCAGACACTACACACCACTCATGGAAGCCTCGGTAAAAGACTCATTCAAGGTCTTTGACCAGCTCGATGAGCAGGGCGAAGCCTGGAACGTCTACCAGTACATGCTGAAGCTCGCATCTCAAACTGTCTTCAAGTTTGCGCTCGGATACGACGCCCACCACTTCGACAACCCGGATGCGCCGCTGAGCGAGCTCGTCATCTTGATCGCCCAATCACTCTCCCTGAACAAGAAAGTCGCGTCAAGAGGAGCCTGGTACGCAAAGCTAAGCGCCATCCCCTTCACAGCAGCATACGACCTCGACAAGATCCGCTACAGACTCTGGACGATCCTCAACCAAGCCATCGACCAAGCCCCCAAAGGCAGCAACGAAGACGACCTACCCCTCCAGTCCGCAGCCCTAGGAGCCAGCTGCGTAGTCGACTACCTCAAGCGCGCCACCGACGACAACGGCAACAAACTCCCCCGCGAACTCGTCATCCCAAACATGCTTCCCATTTCCGGCGCAGGCTTCACAACTACCTCCTCCCTCCTCTCCTGGCTCCTCTACTCCCTCTGCGTCTACGAAGGCAACCAAGACCGGCTCCTCCAGGAACTTGTCGACGCCGGCGTGAACGAGAACACAAAGTGGACACCTGAACTCTCAGACGGCCTCACTTTCCTCGACAAATTCGTCAAGGAGACCCAGCGTTTGCATAATCCTTCTTTCCAACCTGGGCGCACCGCGAAGGTCGATTGTATCGTCCCAGGCGGCTACAAACTGCCCGCCGGCTCCGTCGTCATCTGCGCCCTACACGCCATCCACAACAACCCGTCCATCTGGTCGAACCCCGATCGTTTCGACCCCGACCGCTGGGGCACAGAGGAGGTTTCCAACCGCCCCAAGAACTCGTACATGCCGTTTGCGACTGGCCCGCGTAGTTGTATTGGCTTCAACTTTGCGCTTGGAGAGGTTAAAGTGCTGCTTCCGGAGTTGGTGTATAGGTATGAGTTTAGTAAAGAGGGGGAGGAGGCGGTGACGTATGACCCTGAGTTCCAGCTTATTAGGCCCATGAACTTTTATGTTAGGGCGAGGAGGAGGACCAGTTATCCGAAGCCGAGTCCGGGGGCAAAGAAGATTGCTGTGGAGTATGCGGAGGGAGAGGAGAAGCCGCCGATTTAGGGGTGGGTTTTGGTTGTATGTGCTGGCAGTTGTAACATTTCCTCTTATTTAAATTCACTTTCTTCAATTCAATGCTTAGTTGTGATGATTCATAGCAGTGTGGGCTCGTGTTTCTAATGCTGTTAAGCTGGTCGTGGTATAATTATTACATTGCCATACATATCAAATGTTTAACACTTGGTCGTAAGAATTTGTTCCTCTGAACAGCGCAGTGACTGTATTTCTCGGTCGAGACTGGTTTATCCTAATACCTCTACCCAACGCGGCTTGAAGGTCTCGGAAGAATTCCACGTGTTCGCATAGCTTATAGTAATATCAACGAAGTTGATTAAGATGAACGTCCCCTTCAGAAACTCTTGTGTCGTCCCTTCCGTACCGCACAAACGGTGGGTAACGTTAGAAAGGTAGCCTACAAACAACAATCGATGTGTAATGTAAAGAATCAGCAGTGCAAAAGGACTGCTCAGGAATACTACGAGAACCATGACATCTCCGCCCTGGATCCAAAAAGTCGATGCACCGGATAGGCTCCACACCACGCCAATGAAACAAGGAATGTAAAGGCACACGAAAACTATGTGTCGCTCTACGGGAGAAGGACTCAATGCTAACGACCCCGCAATACATGCCACCAGATTGGTGCGCAGAAATTGAAACATCTTAAAATCGTATATGTACGATCTTATCCCTTTTGGACAAAGGGCGATAAGACATTGCAAGACTCCGAGAGGAAGGAGAGTGACTGGAAGCGCTAGCATCATGCCGAAAGGAACGAGAGCCACAAGAGGGTTCAAGTTTGTGAGTACTACGAATGCGGAAAAGAAAAGGACTCCAGTGAACATCGAAACCACGAATCCAAAATAAAGAAAGAATAGTCGATGGCATAGGAAGGACTTCGCATTCAAGACGCGCGGTATAGGGTAGAGGTTGAACTGGCCGACTGGTCCAGCCAAAGAGCGGAAAGCTTCTGACAGGACACACGAGACAAGATATATGGCTACAAGGACCTGTGTACTAGAAACGCCCTTCATGGCGAAGACTTTAATGGCTTGTGGTAATGCGCCAAATACGAAGCTCATCATGCTTAATCTCCAGCCACGATCGACAGTGGATCCGGGAGGCGGTTTCATGTATTTGGCCGGCTCCCCGTGCAGATCAGCGAATGAGACAGGTTCAATCGTGGTATGCACAGCTACGCTGACTGATCTTCGTATGGCATCACCCATGAATGGAAGATATCCAACCATTTTAACAAAGAATCCGACAATCTCCATGACGTTCGAGGTGACGAGGTCGTCTTGTTCTTGGTCGAATCGATCGTACCACACGTGCCTGGCCGCAGTTCGAGGCGAGCAACCAATAACAAGCAGAACGACAAACTTCAATAACATCAATGATGTATCGAATACACAAGAGAGAGGAGATGCGCGAAGAGCATAGCTCCAGCTGAAAGGCCCGTTCATGACTCTTCCCGTCTCTTGTAGAAGTACAGCTACCATGCAAGCCACGACCGGCCAGTAAGCGCTTTGCCATGAGACTTCTTGACCGAGGGCATTCTCAGCTGCTAAAGCATCAGCTCAGGCATCGATAAGTGCTGAAGGGGACCCAACTCACGACACGTCGCATTGGCCGGAACGCTACCATTGACCGTCGCATTCGGCGTGAGGTACAAGCCCGGTGCGGTAAAAGGTGGCATGTTGTTTCGATATCGGATCAACCCGTCGTCTCTTCTGCGCACGCTCCGAATCTGACAGGAAAGTGTGTGAGCTCAAGGCTAAGTAATTGAAATACTTGTTCTGAGATAGGATTGAGGGCGCGGGAAGGCTGTCTTATAGTCATGGCATGGTGGTACAAGGCTGAGAATCAATGGCTGAGCGAGTGACTGAAAGAAAAAGATCAGATTGGTCAAGCCAACGAAGATGCGCATGCAGATTGGGGGCTGAGCTCGCTGACATGCGCCACCAAAAACGTGAACCAGTCAACAACACGGTCTGCACCTGCCTCGAATACACTCAGCCCACTAACTCCTAAACAACATCAACCCCGCCTCCTCAGCATCCACCCCCTCCTCCACCTCACTTTCCACATCGTCATTCTCACCCAGCCCCAATCTCTGCCCAAACAAACTCCCAAACAACTCATCCCTCTGCCTATCCCCCCACTGCCCCCTCTCCTCCGGCGCCATAAAATTCTGCAACTTCTCCTGCACCGTATACCTCAACCGCCTCCCCTTACTCGCCTTGGTATCAACAACCTTCTTCGTCTTGGCTTCGCGCGCAACCTGCCACGGCGCCTGCACAACGAACTCCGCGGTTCCGTTGCTGTTGAGGTCGGCGGAGCGCTGCTCGAGCAGTTCTTTGAGCATGAGGCCGTAGAAGTCGGCGTCGTCGTAGATGGCGGGCGAGGGTTGGGGGTTTTTGGTCGAGGATTGGAGGGGCGCACAAGAGCGCGGGGTTTGGGTGCGGAGGACCAGGTGGGGGGATGTGAGCTGCGTGTCTAGGACTTCGGTCAGGGTCTGTTGGGCGGATGCGTTGAGGCGCGCTTTGTTGTTTGTGACGGTTGTGGCTTTGGTTTTGTTGGACCAGCGCTCCAGGACGGCTTTGCGATGGGGGAGCGTGGTTTTCTCGCTGGCTTGGATGTTGGCCCAGATTTCGGACGATGGGGTCGCGGAGTCGAAGGTTGGGCGCTTCCGCTTCTGGCCTGTTCGCGACTCTTCCAGGGAGAGGCGCAGGTTCGTGAGGTTGTTGAGGAGGGTCAGGGCAGCTGCCTCTGCCGCCTCGATAGGCGCATCTTTTGCGGGTTCCGTCTTGTAAGGCTCTGCAGCCATGGAGTTTGTCGAGATCAAGGCCTTTTGTAGTCGAATGCGCGAGTTGAGTAGCGTATCGAACGTCTTCCGTTGGGTCTTCACAGCTTCTCCCTTGGCGACGTCGGATTGCGTGCCAGCAGCGATGCCCGACGTGAAGGACTTGTTGGCGGACATGAGGTCGCGGATGGTGGACGCGTCGGTTTTGGCTTCGGCGCCAGGCTCGTCATCGTCTGAGCCTTCGGATATGTTGGCCTCGTCGTCGCCCCCGCTTTCGCCTGCGCTTCCCATGTCCTCGTCCTCATCGCTCATGTCCTCGTCGAATTCGCCGTTCATGTCGTCTTCTTCGCTGCCCTCTTCGCCATCGAGCTCTACGCCATTGACGCCATCCTCTTCGTCATCATCGCTAGCTTCGCTGTCTATATTGTCGAAGCCTTTCGCAAACGGATTGTCGCTGTCGCTGTCCTCAAGCGCTTTGCGGTCCACTTTGCGCCCAGTGTACTCCGGGCCTAGAGGCACCTCAACCGGCTTCCTCAGCTTGCTCTTTCCCACCGACGTATGATGTTCGCGCCCAGCATTGTCATCTTCAACTTCGGAGAATTCGGCGTCGGAGCGCTCGTCTTCGCTGGAGCTCGGCGCAGGGTCGAGCAGCGACTCAGGGTCGAAATCTAGTCGTCATGTGAGCAAAAGGCCGGTCGCACATATACGTGAAGTTCATACCTCTTATCTTAGACTTTCCCATAGTGTACAAGTGGTTTGGTGTTGGTGCTGCCGGTGAAGCGCGTCGGAAGAGAAAGTTCACTCTGTGCCCCATAAAAAAGTTCAATGACATCGGCGAAATGAAACGCCGATGCGCGTCACCTCCACCATCAACTCCGCAACCCCCGTCGCTACCACGACGATGCTGAAGCCACGGTTGTTCTCGACGTTGCGATGTCTGCAGCATGAGAATCCTCTGGTATGTCATTCATTGTGTAAGCCAATTGTGCAATAGCTGATGGCGAGCGCAGGGTCTTCCGCGCTCAGGCGCGCCTCCGCAAATGCCGCGGATGCAGCGAGGCTTGCCACAGAAGCGGAATATCAAAGATGTGAAGAAAGTGATTGCTGTCTCATCCGCGAAGGGTGGAGTTGGAAAGAGTACTATTGCTGGTATATCTAACCGTCCATGACCAAACACCTTCCGCAATACTGAAGCAGTGTTGTAGTCAACCTCGCCCTAAGCTTCGCGCGTCGTGGTTACAAAGCCGGCATACTTGACACCGACATCTTCGGTCCTTCGATTCCAACCTTACTCAATCTATCCGGCGAACCCCGACTTTCAGCAAGTCAGTTCCCACACCAACCCAGCTTTCCATCAACCTCTAATCCCACAACCCAGACAACCAACTCCTCCCGCTCTCCAACTACGGCCTAAAGTCCATGTCCATGGGCTATCTCATCCCAGAATCCTCACCAGTAGCATGGCGAGGTCTCATGGTCATGAAAGCCCTACAGCAACTCCTGCACGAAGTCGAATGGGGCGGTCTAGACGTCCTAGTCCTCGACATGCCACCCGGCACCGGCGACGTCCAACTCACCATCACCCAACAGCTCATCCTAGACGGCGCACTCATTGTATCTACGCCCCAGGATCTGTCACTCAAAGACGCGGTGAAAGGCGTTGAACTTTTCCGCAAAGTCGATGTGAAGCTATTGGGTCTGGTGTGCAACATGGCGGGGTTCAAATGCCCGGGTTGCGGAGATGTGCATGAGGTGTTTGGGAATATGAACAAGATCAGAGCTATGTGTGGGAAGTACGATTTGAACATGCTAGGCGAGATTCCGCTACATGCTAGTATCAGCGATGATGCTGATCGTGGGAAGCCGACTGTGGTAGCGGAGCCGGAGGGTGAGCGGGCTATGGCGTTTGGCAAGATTGCGGAGGAAGTGGAGGGTCTTATTGGACTAGAGCGGTAGTCTTCCACTGACCCCGAAGGCATTGTCGCCAAACAACATGACTACTTCATACCCCAATCTTTTGCAATTCCCTGAAATATCCATCCAGCTCCTCGCTTCCCCAAGTAAACCGCACTCTCACACCCTTACTCATCAGTCTCGCCCTCACGCGCCTCACTGCACTCAGAATTTCCTCAACCCGCTCTAATTCCGAAGCCTCGATCATGACATGCAGCCTAAACCCGCGGAGCTTCTTCATCTTAAGCACAAGCTCAAGATGCTCGCTGAACACCTCCGCCGGCCTCACTGGTCTTATACACAGAGTCCTTCCCGTACACTCACGTTTCTGGGGCTCGTAGTCTTTCATATCACCCCGCAACACGACGTTCAAACGATGCAGGTATTCTGCGGGTACGATACTGGGGAAGACCTGGTCGCCGAGCGGGATGTCGCGAAAGAAGACATCTAACGCCACAGAGTCATGGACGAGGAAGGTGTTGACGGCGAACCAGGTCGTTACGACGTGGTGTGTCATGTAGCCCATGTACTTCCAGTCGAGATGGTGTTTGCGGCCATCGGTCACCATATTTGTCAGCGCATCCCGGCCGGTGAGGCTATTGAGACATGTCTGGTCAGACGCAACTGGCGGTGCGGCCAGTACCACTGGTGTGCCTTCGTCCGTCAAGTATGCGGCGATTTTGCTTCGAACATCGTCCGGTAGACGATTTAGGATCTCACCAGTCAGTCTTCGGCAAGACAACGCGCCATAGTCATAAACTGCACGATTAAGGTCCCTATATCACATATTAACATCATTGCCATGCAGATTCAATCGCAACTCATCTTACTCCGTGGCTGAATTATACGCCCGCGTCTGCGCGGAGCTAAAGCACAAGTACTTATGAACGGGCTTGTAGCATTCGTCCCAGCTAGCGCCTTCTCCAGCTTTATCAACAGACTTTTGGATTTTCTTGCGAACTTTCCTTATGCAGTCCGCTATGTATCGCCGCGTTTGAATAGCTCTGGTAGCGTGTTAATGCCGGCGCGGCGTTAGTCTACCCTGTTACCCAGGTACGCACCGAAGTAGCTCCTGTCGCGTAGTGTTTACCACAAATGTCGTGGGAGTGTCAGCTCCACGGCCTGTCAATTCCGTAAAGTAACTTTGGATATCGATTCGTCTCGTTGTTAGAGGGAGGGATCGGAGCGGCTGTCCCACTGGTGCTGGTGCGTCCATGGTGTTGCTGGGTTGTTGGGGAAGGTGTACCGCGATGACGTCCTTGCGGGGCGTAGCGCGCTAGTAAGTGCACGGGCGTGTCACGTCCAGGCACCTGCATCCTTCGGAATGGGCATTGCATGTTCATCTCCATCGGTCGAGGAGTGTGATGCTTTTGTCTTGTCAAGGACGTTGCAAAAGGTCGACGACGCAACTAACCCGTGCTTGGAATGCCATGCTATGGCCACCCCGGTGTCACAGCGAGGACGCGAGATCCCGCATTCATGCGCGTCCGTTGCACGCGACATGAACGACTTGGCGGCGCGCAGAGAGGTACCTAGGTATGCCTATTCGAGCGCATTGAGACCAGTAAGATGGAATGCACTCTGGTTCGTCCTGTATTCTCCAGCATATACTCATGTAGGAAATCACTACATACTAATCACCTCTTAGGCGTCCATCTACATTGCCTTAAAATCTTACTAACATGAGTTCTTACACCAATGCAGGCGGCATCGCACCCGTTCATCGTAGTATCAGCACGCAATCGCATTCTAGTTGTACGCATCGCGAGTCTTGCTTACTTACAGGTCGATGCCTAGCTCGGCCGACACCTTGGTCATCATGTACAACTATGTACGACAATTATACGCGCTGAACGATCAGAGAGAAAAATAGGAACATCACTATTTGAACAACTTATCCGGAGTGTTATTTGATCCATCCGTTGGTTCACGACCTCGGAAATGTAGTACCCCGCAACAACCCCGCACAGTATCGACTGGACCGTCAATCACAGGTCAACATTGCGGCTGTGACCCTTCGCCCCGGTGTATGCTGTCCTACTAAATCGTCCTCCACGGAGCAGCTTTGGGTCACGCACAGCTGTCAGCATTGGCGACTAATACGCCCGGCGCAGGACGCCCGACGCCCGATGCGATGTGACTTGTACCCGGTGTCGATCTATAAAGCTGTGAACCTTTCCGTTGCGCTTCGCTCTTCCATGAGTCTCTAACATATTCACGACCACCTTCCCAGTCTTCAGTCGTACCATAGCTCCGAAGATGGCGCCAGATCTGAACACGATAGGCAGCGGCAAGCAATGGGACTACTCAACGCCTGGTTCGGGCGGCTACAGCGTCCCAGACATCGTCTATAATGTGTGTTCCGATACGTCTAGCTTCTAGCAAAGAACTGATCATCTTCCAGGACCCTTCCTCTCGAAAGCTCAAGGTGCTGACTATTGGAGCCGGCCTGTCTGGCATTCAAATGGCGTACCAGATACAGAAACACACGCAGAATGTCGAGCATGTCATCTACGAGAAGAATGCGAATCTAGGAGGAACATGGCTCGAAAACAGGTATCCAGGTACAGACACTAGTGAATCTTCGCGTGAGTGAGCTGACACTTGCAGGTTGCGCCTGCGACATCCCGTCGCATGCCTACACTCTCAACTTCGCTCTCAACCCAGACTGGCCGCGCTTCTTCTCCTACGCACCAGATATCCAGAAATATCTCGAGAAGGTCTGCGATGTATTTGACCTGCGCAAGTACATGACATTCAACACCGAAGCCGTGCGAGCCGAGTGGCAAGACGACGTCGGCAAGTGGAAGGTTACGCTCCGCCAGACGTCATCTTCCGGTGAAGAACGAGAGTTCGAGGAGGAATGCGATCTTCTCCTCTACGCTTCCGGCATCTTGAACAACTACAAATGGCCTGGTATCAAAGGCATCAACAGCTTCAAGGGTCGCATCGTCCACACCGCGACATGGCCGAAGGACTATCAAAGTGAGCAGTGGAAGGATGATCGCGTAGCCATTATCGGTTCTGGTGCTTCTTCCATCCAAACAGTACCGAACATGCAACCACATGTAAAGCACATGGATATCTTCGTCCGAACTGGAGTCTGGTTCGTTCAGATTGCGAACAACTATGGCCAGAACAAGGAGTACTCGCAAGAAGAGCGCGATGAGTTCCGGAAAGATCCGCGTAAGCTCGTTGCGCATGCCAAAGATATCGAGAACCAGGTCAACGGGTTGTGGGGCGCGTTCTACGCTGGAAGTGAAGCGCAGAAAGGCGCGCAAGAGCTGTTCAGGGAGAGGATGAAAGAGTTTCTCAAGGATGAACAACTCTTGGAGGGATTCACTCCGAAGTTTGAGGTTGGCTGTAAGTTTCATGCCACCCTTCACAGGAACGCTCACTGATCTCCTGTAGGCCGTCGCATAACCCCAGGCGACCCCTACATGAAAGCCATCCAAGAGCCAAACGTCGACGTGCACTTCACCGCCGTAAACGAAATCACCGAAACCGGCGTCATCGGCGCCGACGGCATCGAGCGCCCCGTCGACACCATCGTCTGCGCCACCGGCTTCGACGTGACCTACCGCCCACGCTTCCCCATCATCGGCAAAAACGGTGTCGACCTCTACGAAAAATGGAAGTCCGAACCCGAAGGCTACCTCGGCCTCGCCTGCCCCGACATGCCCAACTGGCTCATGTTCATCGGCCCAACCTGGCCCGTCGAAAACGGGTCCGTCACCGGCCCCCTCCTCGCCGTCGCAGAATACACCATCCAGATAATCAAAAAGATGCAACGCGACCACATCAAATCCTGGGTCCCGCGCCAATCCATCACCGACGCCTTCAATGAGCACGCCCAAGAATGGATCAAACACACCGTCTGGAAAGGCAGCTGCAGATCCTGGTACAAGAACAACGAGACCGGGCGCGTCAACGCCGTGTGGCCCGGTTCCTCAAACCAATATGCCGAAGTCATTGAGACGCCGCGGTATGAAGACTTTGAGATTGAGTATATGCATAAGAATCCTTGGGCGCATCTGGGTATGGGATATGCGATGCGGAATAAGTTGTTTCCCGAGGCGGATGTTAGTCCGTATTTGCAGGTGGAGAATATTGATCCGAAGTGGTTGAAGGCTATTGGGTATGAGGGGCCCGCGGGGGTGGTGGAGGAGGTGAGGGAGAGGAAGGAGGGGGCTGAGGTGGAGAGGACGGGCGTGGATGGGGGGGTTGGGGGTACGGATGGGAATACGCTGACGTAGTGGCATTGACACGAGTTTGGCGTATCCATTTCGACGAAATGTAGACCTAAGCTAAGCTGAAGCCTGCATTTTGGTGACTCTAAGCACGTATTGCTTCGTATTGGGCGAAAGAGGTGATGAAGCTGTAGGCCGAATGGACAAGCGGATAGACCATTCGAAATCTTTGGCGGTCATTGGATTCTGAGCTCGAAGAGTTGTACGATCAAGAGTGCGATCCTCTTTCTGCGATGTCGTCCGCCGCCAAACACCTTCTTGTTCTCTGCCGCTCCGCAGAACTATAGCGATAAACCAGGGGTTGTGGCTCACGTGTACATGAACGTTAACTGTTAGATCCACACCGGCGCGATGGACGAACCGAAAATCGAATCTGTCGTTTTCGTCTCCGGCGTAATAAGTAGACCACATACCGGGCAGAGCAGCTATCATGTCTGTGGCGTGCACCTCCATAGGGAAGGGTCGCGCACTTTCCTTGTTCGAAAAGACTCGTGCAATCTCGGAGCCAAACGCGGGGTCTATTGCAATTCGCACCATCGAACGAACTTCGCGTTGGTACCTGATGGAAGAACGATACCCGAATTCAGGCTCATGCTCTTCTCTCGACGTGGTTACATAGATGGAAGCGTATCGAAACTCTTTCAAAGCATCCATGTGAAGAAGGATCAGAGTTCCCTGTTCCCCCGCGGTATCCCAATCTCTTTCAAATCGATTTTCGCTGCCTTCAACTTGATACAGCATAACGCATAAGAGAAGGATATCGGATTCTGAACGTTCTAAGCACGCAAGGCAGCCATAACAGGATTTTTCCTGGTGTCGAAGTAGAGGTAGACTGAGGTGACAACCGCGACTGGTCAGCTGCGGAGGCGAGTGATCGTCTGGGGGCGGAAGTACAGAGAAGCATGTCTGCGATAAGTCCTCGCGACGAAAGAACTCAGTTCCGCCTGCCAGATCCGCAGAGAGCAACTCGAGTACAGGCGTAAAGGTTCGGAACTCAGAAGGCGAACTGGCTAAAAGACTTTCGGTCGGGGAGAATGCGTCCCATGCAAAAATAGTGTAATCTTCGTCAACGCGAAGCATCTCTTCCTGAAGGCGATGAAATGCGCGTTTGCCTTCGCCGTAAAGAAGAGGCATGTTCACTCCAAGTATTCCGAAGAGACAGTATGCCTGATCCTCCAAACGACTAGTCTCACGATGTGCCGCCCACGACAATCTTACGACCACGGCATAGCAGAAAGGATTTCCACCAGTGAGGACGTCTCGGTTGATACCAGTTATGTCCGTTAACCGGCGGTGGAGGCTGCCGCGAGTCCCGATCTCTAACCAGGATGCGTTATAAAATTCGACGACCGGAGGCGCAATTAGCTCCTGTAATGTCCACCCTCGTGTGAACCACTTCGAACCACCGAATGCTTTGTAATCGTCTGTTTCGGGGTCCTGAAAAACGTCTTCTAGATAGGCGTAGCAGATGCGCGCGTCCCTGTACCATCGGTACATGGAGTTAATTGCCTCAGATAACTCGGCGCTTGAAGTTTTGTCGATGCAACAAGTGTCAATCCAACAGTAGGCGAATCCATCATACCTCGCCTTCTTGCAACAACCCGTAAGCTTCGCATAGCCTTTCTTGGCCGGTGCTTTGCCAGATATAAGATCCTGAAGAGTAACTTCCTCGTCCCTCCAAGTATGGGAAAGGATAACATACTCGGGCACTCGGCTCTCGAGGAACTCCTGTACCTCCAACGTGGACGTGTTAAGTAGCCGCATGTTTGCGGTGTGTCGTTGTTAATTGCAATGTCGGCCACCAGCCTGAATAACGTCTCAGCCGATGTACATTCGACAGCGAACGATGAATGCCATAACCGGGTATCGACGCCGGTCGCATGCGACAGGGTGTTGTTCTGGGACGAAGCTGAGATTAGTGAGGTATGTATTGGTGCGCCCGTGATGAGGGGCAAGGCATTGGACGAACACCACGTCGCGAGAAGACTTGGAAGGTGCAGGTGGCACAGCAAACGCACGCTAATCCAACCTCGGTTAGCGCTATCTCACCGGTCGCCTCAGGCACCTACCCGTCCACACGCGCCTTATCGCCCACATCACAATGCACAATCCAGGAAACTTCAACAATAACCAGGTGGATACTATGACCGAGAAGCGGGTTGCGTCAGCGAGTGTGAGCGCTCATGTGAAGCCCCGCATCATCATCCATGGTGGTGCGGGCAATCTAACGCGCACCTCGATACCCCGTGATCGTTACGATGAATACCGCGCCTCGCTTCTAAACATCTTGGAGAAAGCGGAGGGCCTTCTCCGCAAACCAGGATCGACAGCGCTGGATGTCGCAACCTACGCCGTCACGCTTTTGGAAGATGACCCGCTTTACAATTCCGGCAAAGGCGCGGTCTTCACGCGCGAAGGCAAGAACGAACTCGAATGCAGCATCATGGTTTCGAACGGCTACAAGAAACGAGGCGTCGGATGTATGCTGCTCAGCCACGTCAAGAACCCCATCAAGCTGGCGAGAGAGTTGCTCATCAAAGGTGAAGAAGCAGACGGCGGTGGTGCAGCCGACCACTGCCAGTATAGCGGAGAGTTCGTAGAGGGACTCGCCAAGAACTGGGGGCTTGACATCGTTGACCCAAGCTACTTCTTCACCCAGAAGAGATGGGATGAGCATCAACGCGGACTCGCGGAAGAGGCGAAGAAGGCGCATATGGGCGTCAGCGTCGAAGCCATGAGCGACTGGGAGAGGGATAATTACATTCCGCTTGGAACGTGTGGCGCGGTCGTTGTTGACAGCTTCGGTACCGTCTGCACGGCAACATCGACGGGTGGGCTGACGAACAAAGTTCCTGGGCGCATTGGAGATACGCCGACCATCGGTGCAGGGTTCTGGGCTGAGGAGTGGCACGACGAGAAGGCTGCTGGACCGCAGATGTTGTACCAGCCTGCTGCCCGCGTCGCGTCGCCGATCGACAAACTATCACGAGGCGATATACGGGGGATAGTGGGCGACTGTCTACCTTTGCTTGGATCACCCTCGATACGGGCAACTACATCATCGCCAGCACAGCCATACGAGAAGCCCGTGTCGACGCGCCACGCCGTGGGTCTATCAGGGACAGGCAACGGCGACTCGTTCCTTCGCACGTGCGCGGCTCGCACTACAGCTGCCAGATCAAGGTTCTCGGGCTCATCGCTTTCCAGCGCAACAACGTGGATGGCAGGGCCTGACGGTGAGCTTCAGCGATCAGCTGGAGACCGTTGGGGCGCAACCCATGAAGGCACCGGCGGTATCATCGGCATAGAAGTTATCGGCAGCAAGGCCACAGTTGTGCAAGGTTTCAATTGCGGAGGCATGTTCAGAGCATGGACGGATGACGATGGCAGTGCAAAATGTCTGGTGTTCAGGGAAGATGGCTGGGAAAGTGGGCCAAAGAATTGGGATGATCGTCGAACGCATTGAACTCCGCATTTTTGCGGCCCGTGCAGGCGACAAGCCCGAAGTCTTACCCTCTGTTCTCTCACAATCGCTGCGTTACAGATGTTGAGCGCTGCGCGATGCCAGAGCACGCAAAGGACGCGCTCTACATTGCGTGGACTGAACCGAAGTCGTGAAGTCGAGACCTTCAGTAAAGAGCGATTGGCGAGGCAACGTTCGGTCAGGGCGACGCGGCTCACATCGGCGCCACTCCGAGAGGCCGAGATGCAACAACCCGACGGCGCTATACAGTACTAAGAAGACCAAAAATATCCATTTCAAGCTTTGGAGCACGGACGCGTGTCGTTTGCGGAGGTGGCTTCAGCGCTATAGACACCGTCATACGCGAAAGTCCCGTGTAACCGGCACTTTGTGGCGAATCTGGAGGCTGGTTACGAGCGCTATGTGTTAGCTGGACTGTTAGCCTTTAGGGTACGACAGCTTAAACCACGCAACAACACGAGGCTTATGGGTATATAGCCTGCTCACCCTCGTTCGGATCAATCTCATCCCATCACCACATCACCACTGCATTACTACAACAATACAACACTCGCTTTGTTATTACAGCATCTCAACACACCCTTCAATCCGAAACACCCTCACACAACAACAACAAACATGCGTTACACCATTTTCACCATGGCCGCGGCCGCAACATTCGCTTCAGCGCAAACCACGTCTTCCTCATCATCAATGGTCACCAGCGGAGCCAGCACACCAACCAACCAAGGCCCCATGCCCGCCCCCTCACCAACCGTCGTCGCGCCCGCCGGCTCCCTCCCCCTCGGCGCCGAATGCAACCCCTTCGTCACCCCCAGCCAGTGCGCAAACGGCGTCCAATGCTGGGCCAGCAACGCCATGCTGATCGCCCAATGCGGAAACTTCAACGCCGAATGCGACAGCGACGCGCAGTGCGCCTACAACATCTGCAGCGGCGGCCTTTGCAGAGGATTCAAGCCATCCAGCGAGTTCCCCGTTAAGCCGTCGACTGCGATGAGCCCCATTCCTGCTGCCAGTACGGTTTATGCTAGTTCCATGGCTCCTGTGCCTTCTGGTTCTATGGCGCCTATGCCTTCTGGTGCTGTGCCTCCTATGCCTCCTAGCTCGATGGTAGCTATGCCCTCAGGAACGATGGAACATATGCCATCTGGTATTGTGCCCCCGCACATGATCAACGGTACTATGACCATGGTGCCCACTGGAACTGGTGCTATGCCCACTGGACCCGCAAACGCGACTTCAACTGGCGCTCCTCAGTTTACTGGTGCTGCTGCCGTTGACAACGTTGCTGGCGGTGTTATGGCTGTTGTCTTTGGTGCCGTTGCTTGGGCTTTGTAGATCTTCGGGATGCGCGCGCTGTTGGATCTTTGTTGTATTATAGACCAATCCGCTGTATATATTTATGATGACGTTGAAACGCTACACATACATAATGCTAAATGAAGAATATATCTCCAAGTTCTCTCGCATATCTTATAACAACCACTGTTTGGTTCCCATTGCTCCGCACTCGGTCTTATCTTGGTAGGCTTGGCATCCTTCTCGAAATAGCCTTCGGGACGTCACACCGCACAACTTTACTACACGGCACTCTTTTATCAGACCTAGAGTCTACAAGATCTAGCTAACAGTTGATCGGGATGCGCCGTCCACCGGCCTGCATGTTAGGCTAATATCCGCATAATCGGGTTGATGATGCGCCGAAAGATTTTGTGAGTCACGAAGTAGGAAGCATATATTGGACTATTTGTTGTATCTATTAGTCGCACCACCACACCAATACATTCTTGCCCTACTCGTTGACCGCGCTTACAACTCAATTCCACGTAAAACTACCCTTTGATCACAATGACAGACGTCGAAAACGCTCTCCCCGTAGCCGAACGAGCAGACCTGCGCCGCTCAATCGCATCCACAAATGACGCCTTCATCAAGGCGATTCCAAAAGTCGAACTGCACATCCACATCGAAGGCATCATAAGTGCAGATCTGAAATGGAAGTTCTCACAACGGAATGGTCAGACTATCATCAATCCCCGAACTGGTCAACCATTCACTTCACTTGATGAATTGCGAGACTCGCACGATACGTTGAAACCACGTAAAGGAAATCGAATGGATAACACAGAAGAGACGCTCTCGTTCTTCGAGGCGTATTACGGCGGTTTCGAAGTACTGAAGACGCAGCAGGATTACTACGATCTCGCTATGGCGTACTATGGGCGTGCTGATGAAATGAATGTGCGGTATGCGGAGATTTTCTTCGATCCGCAGGGGCATACGCGTGTAGGCACGAGTTGGGAGACGATGATGCAAGGGTTTCGGGAGGCGACGTGGGATGCTGAGCAGATTCTTAATGTAAGTCCGCCCCGAGAGCCCCCCTCCAATTTTCAAGAGATATGCTTTGCTGATTGCTGATTGCGAAATACAGGTCAAGTCCAAATGGATCATGTGTTTCCTACGTGACGAATCACCAGAGTCTGCAATGCAGCATTACGAAGCGGCGCTTCCGTACCGCGACATAATCGTTGGTATTGGGCTTGATTCGAATGAGGTGGGCAGGCCGGCTGAGCTGTTTGATGAGGTCTTTGTGAGAGCAAGAAAGGATGGGTTTCGGATTACTGCGCATTGTGATGTTGGGAAGCCGTATCCTCTCGAACATATCCGCCAGGTAGCATGCAGTATTGCAGGCACAGGGGCGGATCGTATCGACCATGGGCTGAATGCTGCTGGTGATGCCGAGCTTATGGCGCTGATCAACGAGAAGGGGCTTGGTATGACGATCTGTCCTTGGAGTTATATTCGGCATCAACCGATGGACGACGTTTTTGGACGTATTCGCGCTCTGTTCGACGCCGGTATCACGATAAGTATCGCGAGCGACGATCCAGCGTTTATGGAGGATACGTGGGTGCGGGAGAATCTGCTCGTGGTGAAGAGGTACTGCGACTTTACCAATTTGGAGATTCGGAAGTTGGCGGAGAACGCTATTAAGATGAGTTGGGTGAAGGAAGAAGTGAAAAGCCGTTTATTGGAGTTGTTGTACGGCATCGATCCAGATACATAGATGGTATAGAGTCGACCCATCGCTTCCTTCCTTCGACGGGTGGCCGTGATGGTGCGGGGTCAACGACGTTTGGGTGCGACGGACAGGCTGGATGAGGGCAAGAAATGCGACAGCAGAGATAATGTGGCGCAGTACGTCGTACGTGCCACACTGTATACGTGGACGCGGATGATTCATTTGCTGGGCACTGGGTCAGTTGGTGAGTGACGGTTGCTAAGTGAAGAGGCGACCAGTTCCTCTACATTTCGGCTTGGCGTGAGTGGAACGCCTCATGGTAGATCAATGGCTCATGCGACAGCGGCAGCGACGATGGAAAATCTGTGAAGTGAGTGAATGCGTCCCCGTGACATGTGGCGATGTTGTGAATGTCGTGTCGTATCGTGTTCTTGATCAAGGTGTCGCCAAGGGCGGACGCGTCGGGTGCCAGACACAGCCACAGGCAATGACATAATCCCCGCCTCGGCCGCCCGCCATGCTTCCTGCCCATCGCCATCGGCAGCGCAGGCATAAGCAACGCAGCCGCGCTCTTTCTCCATAACGCCCTCTACCTCATACTCTCCCCCCACACGCGCGCCAAGATGGGTTTCAGTCTCAACAACCCGCTGCCCTCGTCCATGAGCAGTAAGTCACGTCACATGCCGCCCGCTTTGTTCATGCGCGCCTCGTGGTCCGGTGACGTCGCTAACAGCTGTGCTCTCAGGCGAATGTCGCAAGACGGGAAAGATTCTAGCATCCTTTGTCGACCCCAGACAGGCCTTTGGGCCGGATAAGATTATCCCGCCCAATGTCCTCGCCAATGCAAAGGTAAGGACTCGATGCGCATCCGGTGTCACGAAGCTGCCCAAGCAAACACCACAGCAGACAACAACACATGATGAGATGCTGACACATGCCAGGGCCTCGCAATCCTCACAGTCTTCAAGGCCGGCTTCCTCGGCACAGCGCGATTCGGATCGGGCGTCGTCGTCGCCCGTCTCGCAGACGGATCGTGGTCGGCTCCCACGGCTATCGGAACCATCGGCGGCGGCTTCGGCGGACAGATTGGCTTTGAGCTCACCGACTTCGTCTTCATCCTCAACGACGCATCCGCCGTCCGTACATTTGCGCAGGCAGGCTCGCTGACATTGGGCGGCAATGTCTCCATCGCGGCGGGGCCCGTCGGTCGCAATGCCGAGGCTGCCGGCGCGGCGAGTCTGAAGGGCGTGGCTGGTATTTTCAGCTACAGCAAGACAAAGGGACTGTTCGCCGGTGTCAGTTTGGAGGGCAGCGGCATCATCGAGCGGAGAGATGCCAACGAGAAGCTGTACGGCCGCCGATGGACTGCCCGCGAGATCCTTAGCGGACAGGTTCCCCCACCACCAGCTGCCGCGCCGCTCCTGCAGGTGCTCAACTCAAGAGTCTTTGCCGGCGTAGGAGGCGCGCAGAACGTTACCAACGACGCCATGTACAACGACATCCCCGTCTACGATAACTCGCGCGACAACGTAGTATGGCAGGGACGCGAGGGCTCGGCCATGGGCGAAGGCGTGCGCCGCGACCGCACCGGCTCCATGGGCCAAGCACCCAATGAATACGAGTACCGAGACCGACCGCAGCACTCATCTACGTGGGCGGACGACGTATACGACCGACAGCCATCCTCGGCACCCGGCGGCCTCAACCGCTCCTTCTCCACACGTGCGAACCCCACCGAGACATTCGACCGCATGGACAACCGGAGCCGCTCCTCCACTTTCGGCGACGACTACTCGTACAGCGACCGCAAGCCTGGCCGACCGACGGCGCCAAAGCCAGTATTTGGACAGACCACGGGACAGAAGAAGGCAGGACTGCAATCCGACCAGGCAATTGCCAAGTTCACCTTTGACGCGGACCAGCCGGGCGATCTCGGCTTTAAGAAGGGCGAGATCATCACAATCCTGAAGAGAACGGATAACGAGACAGACTGGTGGACAGGTAGAGTCGGAAGCCGAGAGGGCATCTTCCCAAGGTAAGTCGCACAGGCCATGCCATCATGAACACTTCACTGACTGCCACAGCAACTACGTCGAGACCGTGTAAAGCCGTTCCTGAGATACCACAACCCCGACCACGTAGACTGTCACACCTCTTTTCATTTCTAGTCTAGCGACACTCTTCAACTTCCTTTCGAGCGGTCGGCATTTAGCACCTTGCTTGCTTTCGCATGGCCTGGCGTTTCCTCTTTGAGTTCGTTGTCAGTTCTCCTTGTTGCCTTTACCCCAGATACCTACGTAGCGAAAGAAGTCGTTGAATCACGAGATACGTAAGGTTCAATGTCATCTGTGGAGTATGGACGAGAACTATTTGGAGTTACCCCGATTGCCGAGGTGGAGGTGGAGCTGGTCGGCTGAACATCGTATCTATGACCCAGCGATCGCTCCAACCCCCGCCTCAGGCTGCCCCTCACGTTCACCCTGTGCGATATCCGCATCGGCAGGACAATACCCTGCATTGACCTACCGAGACATGTCATGAAATGTGAAGCCACGCTAATGTGGAAGGTGCTTAGAACAAATGCTCGATAGCTACCCCACTTGGCCGTTGCGTAGCTTCGAAGCTATCAACGGCCGTCCACCCCCAACGTCATTCCCGCGGCTGCATACCTATCTTAACTCCGGAACCGCTCTCGTGCCCAATTTGCTGCGATACTTCCCCTCCAACACCAAATACTTGCGGGTGACTGCCTTTGCCTCCTCTGCCATCAGCTCAAACCGACATCATGACGACATCATCGTGGGAAGAGACCGCTAGGAAGAAGCGCGAAGCCATCTGGGCTGTCATACCCTCGGAATGGACCCTAGAGAAGTTGCCATCGGTAGAAGAACAGGTCGATGTCACAGACTATGTGAAGCAGTACTTCAGCAAGCAAGAGCTCGACATCACTGAAAGCAGCGCCGATGTGATCGCAAAGACCGTGGCTGAGGGAAAGTGGACTGCTGAAGAGGTCACGAGGGCATTCTGCCACAGAGCTGCAGTTGCGCATCAATTGGTACGTCGCACATCCGATACGTGCAGTGAATGATGCTAAATGGACAGCTGTCATGTCTTCACGAGATCTTCTTCGATGCCGCCATCCGGGACGCAAAAGAGCTCGACGCGTACTACGCAGAACACAAAAAGACCATCGGTCCCCTCCATGGTGTCCCCATCTCACTAAAAGACCAGTTCCACGTCAAGGATGTCGAGACCAGTATGGGCTACGTCGGCTGGATTGGCACCTTCGAAGGCAAGAAGGGTACTGGCAAAGAGAAGGTGTTCGAGAGTGAGATGGTGAAAATGCTGCGTAAGGCTGGAGCTGTGTTGTACTGCAAGACCAGTGTGCCGCATACGCTGATGAGCGGGGAGACGATTAACAACATCATTGGATTTACGCTTAACCCGAAGAACAGGAATCTGACGGCTGGTGGTAGCTCCGGTGGCGAGGGCGCGTTGATTGGTATGAGAGGATGTAAGTGGACCACTGTCTGAGACATGGCCACCGTCATGGGCGTCTACTTCCATGATGAAAAGAGTGCCTATAACTAACGTTGAACAGCGCCATTAGGATTCGGTACTGACATCGGCGGCTCCATCCGCATCCCCGCCGCCTTCAACGGCCTCTACGGCATCCGCCCCTCCACAGGCCGCCTCCCATGCGAAGGCATGGCAAACTCCATGGACGGCCAAAACACCGTCCTCTCCGTCGTCGGCCCCCTCGCCACAAACGCAGCCTCCCTGCGCCTTGCCTGTCAAGCCCTGCTCGAACAAAACCCCTGGCTCCACGACCCGCTCGTCCACGAAATCCCGTGGCGCCCGGACCAAGAAGCCGAGATCAAGTCCGCAAAGAAACTCTCCTTCGGTCTGTTAATGACAGATGGTGTGGTGAACCCCACGCCCCCCGTCCGCCGCGCTATTGAAACTGTTGTTGAGGCGCTGCGTTCTGCAGGTCATGAAGTTATAGACTGGACACCGCCATCTCATCGTACTATCAACGACGTCGGCTTCCGCCCCTGGATCTACGACGCGGGTAAAGACGTGAAATCCGCGTTTGCGCTCTCCGGCGAACCCATGGCGCCGCAAGTTACCTTTTACCAAGGCGTCGAGAAAGAATTCAGCGCTACTGACATCGCGGCCACGAATGTGGAGTTGAGAAAGCTGAAGAAGGAGTACATGGAGTACTGGAATGGTACTGTTGAGAAAACTAGTACGGGGAGGCCTGTTGATGCGGTGATTTGTCCGCTTGCGCCGTTCCCGGCGGCGAGGAGGGAGAGGTTCAGGTATTACGGGTATTCGACTTGGGTTAATGCGCTGGATTATACGAGTGTTGTGCTGCCGGTTACGACTGTGGATAAGAAGGTTGATGTGAAGGAGGAGGCGTTTAAGGCGCTTGATGAGCAGGATAAGAGTATCCAGGATGACTGTAAGTGTGCGCGAAGATTTCTGAGTTTGTTGACGTGTTGTTGTTGCGCGTGGAGAGAAGGAACAGCGGACGGGAAAGAGAGTGGAGTGCTAACGTGAGTGCAGATGATCCCGAGATCTATGATGGTGCGCATGTCAGTGTGCAGCTTGTTGGACGGAGGTTGCAGGAGGAGAAGATGATTGCTGTTGCGGAACTTGTAGGTAGTGTGCTCGGGGAGTAGGGACCAAGGTATATGGTACGTTGCTTTGTCGCGCGTATCTGGTTTTTCTCGCGAGAGGTCATATTGGAACCCTTCCCATCTGACCGGGTTTGGTCGCATAGACATGATTTGCATGCAGCACACAACGAGCACGTTCTGTCTTGGAATGTTTTACGATCACACTTTCTATGAACACTAATAGGCGGCGAAGACCAGCTTCGACTATTCCACTGCACCTATCTGTTATCTGGACCTGCACTCTATCGGCTGAAACGGAAGACGGGAGTTGTGAGTGGCTGGTCGAAGGAGAGTTGTCGCAGTAGCTGATACTAATACAGCAAAGCCTTCTGCATCTGCACGAAAGAGATGGACCCCGCAGACCCGCCAAGAAGCATGTCAAAAGGAGGTTTATCCAACACTACCAGACGTTGCGTCACGCTCTCGCTACTGCCTGGCAACGGAAAAGAGAGATCCACGAAATCACCGTTGGAAGTATGTCGCTTCGAGTCCCAGATGATTGAGCTTACTGTTTCAGTATCGAATCGTGTTCCGAAACCGAATCGACGGATCACATTGCGAGAGATAAAGTTGTCGTGTACCCCCCGAGAAGATATCACGTAGATGGTGTCTGGCTTTTCGGTGATCTTGGAGACGATTGTGACTTTTCTTTTCGCTTTCAGCAACGACTGAATTTCCTCTCTGACAACCTTGCGCGTTGTTAGCAATGACACACCCAGGATTTGTTTGTTGACTTGCGATGTTGGGACTGCGACGGCCCACTGATCCTAGAAGACGAGGATGTGCAGGTGCTGCGTTTGCCACAGCTTTCGCGCAATCGCAATGGTATGAGAAGAAGGCGTTCTCTCTGTCATTGCGTCAGCGAGGTCGCAACTAGTGGGAAAAGAAGACCTGACATGAAACAGCTGCTGACTTGATCCGCGACAGGGCCATTGATTTGCAGCGTATTGTCGTAGGCTCTGTTCCCAGTGACGGCTGACATCTGTGTTACTCGTTTCACATCTGCAGCGTGTCTGGAAGTGGATATTGCTGACCCGGTCGTACTTCTGGAGTCGCGAGTAGAGTGGCTGACGCCGCTTCCATAAAAGCTGCTCATGATCAGAGGCGAGTGAGTTTAGAGCGGAAGGGAAGTCTGGAAGGGGGATTGAGGAAGACTGCGAGAAGGCTCTCAGCTGGGGACGGCGCTGCCTGCCAGTTCTACCCGCACACTCGGCGCATGGCCGCATCGAACGCGGGTCGAGTGACTTCGAGAGCTCTTACAGGTCGCCCGATACGCATGCGCGTAATCGCGGGGTTACGCTGTCACGTGTAGATGGTCCCGCCCTTCAGTTGATTTGCCGCGTCATGACCGGTCAATTGCGAGCGGCATAGCGTCTCGCAAGGATGCGCGACGCCTCTGCCACGTCCTGTCGCGTTGATGATGCGCAAGCTGGAGATCTGCCCCACTTGATCTTTCCACCGCGCATAGGGCTCATGCGAACACCTACAGTTACTCTGTCGCAGTTACACGGAAACGCGAAACCATCACACAACAAGCATCGCCAGCATCTTGCGCATCATGGCTCCCAAGTAGAGCGTCGCATTGGCAGGGCGCCCACCACAGCGCTGTCGGGCGCATTTTGAAATTGCGCGCACTTACAAGGCTGAGCGCGATAGGAACGCTTCACATTGCGCGCAATGGGCGATCGTCACACCTTAGCGGAGAAGCTCCTCGATGGCTATCGGGCCAAAGCTATGGAGCTTTTGATGGACTATCTCAAAGATGAGAAGATCCGCGCAGAGACTGAGCGGTACATAGGGCGACATCACCCATCCCCAGCGAGGATCAACACTACACTCGAACAGCAGACCGAAGCCCCGCCGGCGCATTCTCGTCGACTTAGCTCTTCTTTAAACCAGAGTACGACTCGCCGAAAGACCCTGAATACACCACACGGTCTACATACCCCTTCCATCAGCGCAGGCTCTATAATATCTCAAGGTTCGAGCTTGTCGGCCCCGGGCGTGGAGAAGATATGGTTGTTAGCACACGATGACGAAGGAAAAGACCAGCAAGTCATATCAAGACAAGGAGCGAGCGAAGAATATCTTATCCGGAAAAAAACGCTATGGAATCGTGGCTTCGTCACCGGTCAAGTTGCTGTGAATGAGTCAGTGAGCGTGCCTGGCAGACAGAAACCAGTCAGCGTCAGCAACGCCGTGGATTTGACATGGCGTCGTCCTAATGCGTTGATGACGAGTAAGGACACATTCTACGTGGTGCCAGACGGCCTGATCGATTGCGATGTGGTTCTGGGGTGCGAAGAGTCCTTTGAGTACCAACATCCCTCAGGTCAGTCCGCGACAATGCATCCAATGTACGCGCAACCGTGCTGATCTATTCTTCGTCACAGAAGATGTCCAAGACGTAAACTCGCCGCGAGATCCCTACCAGCCACGCATTGTCACCGTGGACGAGGTCGATCCGCCGGTTCATCAGCGAGCGCCGAGCGCGCATATGCATCCCCATCACCAGTCATTTCCGACACCTTCGCCTAGAGTTCTACGAGCAAGTGAGCGCGTAGGCACCATGCGCGAAGCCAAACGTCCGCGTGAATCCGAGCCCACCGCCCCAAGTGCACCGTCGCGACACACGAATCATGGCCAGCCCAGTGAAACTGCCACATTCGCCACTGCTCAAGGGGTTCCAAGCGCGCAGCTCCAAGTGAACGGCTTCTGGGGCGCAACGCCGATAAGCATGTTCTTCAATCCGAATGAGTCGGGAGAGAAGTTCTTTCAAGCCTTCCATCGGTGGGCCGTAAAGCGCAAACGTGGCGGCGACGTGGACCGAAGCAGAATGACACTGTGGCTCAAGGCCAACAAAGCTATGCCTGACGATGCAGCCCAAGATCTTAGCCTTGACTACGACGAGTTGGAGAACCTTTGGGCAACTGCGGTGGCATGGATCCACGAGAATAAGAGTGACAAAGCACCGCATCTCTATGCGACGGTGGAAATGATGCAAATAGAAGACGGATGACAGGTTCGCGATCACTACGAGTCTTCACAAACATTTCCAAGCCCGCGACAATCCACGCGCGGAAGCAGCTCGCCTACTCCTACGGCCTGTCGCTCCGCTAAGCAGCGGGACGCGCATTTTGCAGAGTGCTTTCGACGCATGCGACAAGTCGCGCGAGCGGCGAGTTGGCTATCGCAAGCGCGGCGATTAAGATCGCGAACACGGTGGGCAGCGCGGACCTAAGAGCGAAGGTATGTAGCTATCCGCGATGTAGAACCCTACTACGCCGCGAAGAAGAGTACAAGAGAAGCGCCGAAAGCGCGAAAAGAAAACAGGCTTATGTAGGTAATGCTAGGTAATAGACTTAGCTACATAGGTAGAGAAGAATTATATTTAGGCTACTAAGAATACTTCTATCTCTTACTATAGTTAGAAACCTACTCTAACTTTATTAGGTTTATAACTTTTGCTATTAAATTCTATAAAATTTAGTCTATATACTTATATATTCTAGTACTAGCCTTATAGCTTAAGCTAACTCTAGAAGCTTATTTAATACTATAAGCTAACTTTAGAAGTACGCTTAATACTATAAGCTAACTTTAGAAGTACACTTAATACTATAAGCTAACTTTAAAAGTATATTCTCTACTATAAGTATATTTAGAAAGTATACTATATAGTATAAGCTAACTCTAGAAGCTTACTAGTAGTATAAGTTAGCTCTAGAAGTATACTTAATACTATAAGCTAACTCTAGAAGTATACTTAATACTATAAGCTAACTCTAGAAGTATACTAATAGTATAAGCTAACTCTAGAAGTACACTTAATAATATAAGTATTATAACTTTTAGACTTATTTTCTACTACCTACTCTAGAGAACGTGCTTAGAGCTACTAGCTCTAAGCAATTTTTAGTAGTACTAATAAGAACTAATAAAGAATAAAGAGTAGAACTAAGAGCCTAGCTCTAAGCTGCTACTAGTAGCTATCTAATATAATATTAGACATTCTAAAGAGGCTATTTTATACAGAATTACTATGCAATTCTAAATCTACTCTTAGATTATCTATAGCTAGTTAGAATAAAGAGTTATATAGGCGCAAAGTTAGAGAGTTAGTTTTAGTATTTCTTATATAACTACAGCTGCATAGCTACTATAGAAAGATTCTAGCTATACTATTTTAATTAGAATTATAGCGCGAATTTAACGCTATATCTTACTTAGCTTTAGCGCGTAAGATAAGCAAGATATTACGTAAATAAAGTAGTAAGATAAGAGAATAGCGCTGCACTTAGTATTTATAAGTAAGAGAAGAAATTGTAAATAGCTATATTATAGAGAAAAGTGTTGCGATTTTAATAGTATACCTACTCTAGAGAACGTGCTTAGAGCTACTAGCTCTAAGTAAATTTTAGTAAGAGCGATAAGCACTAATAAGAAATAGAGGGTAGCCTTAAAGTAGTAGCTCTAAGGCTTTTAAACTTTACTGCCTAAAGGCCTAGATAAAATCTAAGTAGGCTATTTTGTGCAGAATTACTGCGCGAATTTAATACTACACTTAGCTTATTAATAGCTGCTTGCGTTATAAAGTTATAGAGTAGAGAAGTTTAGAGCTAAATTTTAAAGTTCTTTATATAATTACTGCGCTCGCTACTAGTATAGCCTACGTGTAGCTAGAATTTAGCGCTTATAGCTAAATTTTAATATCTATAGCTAAATTTTAGGCTTAAATTAAGGCTAAAATTAGGCGCTTATAGTTAGAATTAGTTACTAAATTAAGCACTTAAAATAGGCGCCTCTGTAGCTAGAGATTAGTGCCTCTATAGCTAAAAAAGAGCGCCTTTATAGCTAAATCTAACGTCTATAGCTAAATTTTAATACCTATAGCTAAATTTTAGGCTTAAATTAAAGCTAAAATTAGGTGCCTATAGTTAGAATTAGTTACTAAATTAAGTACTTAAAATAGGCGCCTCTATAGCTAGAGATTAGTACCTCTATAGCTAAAAAAGAGCGCCTTTATAGCTAAATCTAACGCCTATAGCTAAACTTTAACGCCTATAGCTAAATTTTAGACTTAAATTAAGGCTAAAATTAGACGCCTATAGTTAGAATTAGTTACTAAATTAAGTACTTAAAATAGGCGCCTTTATAGCTAGAGATTAGTGCCTCTATAGCTAAAAAAGAGTACCTTTACAGCTAAATCTAACGCCTATAGCTAAATTTTAACGCCTATAGCTAAATTTTAGACTTAAATTAAGGCTAAAATTAGGCGCCTATAGTTAGAATTAGTTACTAAATTAAGTACTTAAAATAGGCGTCTTTAGTGTTAAATTTAGTGCCTCTATAGCTATATATACTTTATTATACTTAGTGTTAGTAGCTAGCTAACCTAGAATATTATTTCTCTAGCTCTAGAGCGCGCTAGCTCTACCTTTTCTTATTACGTTTTACTACTTAATATCTTTACCTTTCTATCTACCTTTTTACTAAATTGCGCTTTAGGTACCTACTTTATCTCTCTATAGTATACTACCTTTATATTTACTTACTTACGCTCTCTCTTCTACTAGAATTATATTAACTAAGCGCGCTTACTTTAAAATTAACGCGTCTCTACTATAGACGCAAGCTCTACTACTACTCTAACCTATCTCTTTACTACCTCTATACTCTTATAAAAAGCTTAGAGTACTTAATTTCTTTAAGCCTAGTAGTAGTATAATAACTACTAGCTCTTCTATATACTAGAGCACTACTAGCTCTTCTAAATAATAGAGTACTACTAGCTCTTCTAAACTATAGAGTACTACTAGCTCTTACAAATACTAGAGTACCTTACTTTCTACTACGCTCTTCTACACTAGTACTATTACTATACGCTATAGTAATCTTACGTAGATAGCTAAGTAGCTATTCTATAAATTTAAAGAGAGCGCTGCCTGCGTTAGGTCTTTTATATAGCTTATTTACTACTATACTAAGAAGATTATAGTTATCTATAAAGAAAAGAAATATCTTAAGAAATTAGCTGCGCACTATAAGTAAGAGGTAACTAAGGCTAAGAGTAAAGTTAAATTATACTATAATAAGGTGTAGAGCGCACGTAGAGATAGTAAGAGGTACTAGAAGTAAGTTAACTTCTACTATAAGATAGCATACAGAGCCTATAATATTATTAATAAGGCTATTTATTTACGCTCTGCTAGCCTACTCTAGAGAACGTGCTTAGGGCTACTAGCTCTAAGCAGATTTTAGTAAGGGCAATAAGCACTAATAAGAAATAGAGAGTAGCTCTAAAGCAGTAGCTCTAAGGCTTTTAAACTTTACTGCCTAAGAGCCTAGACAAAATCTAAGTAGGCTATTTTGTGCAGAATTACTGCGCGAATTCAACGCTACACTTAGCTTGTTAATAGCTGCTTGCGTTATAAAGTTATAGAGTAGAGAAGTTTAGAGCTAAATTTTAAAGTTCTTTACGTAATTGCTGCGCTTGCTGCTAGTACAGCCTACGTGTAGCTAAATCTAACGCCTGTAGCTAAATTTTAACGCCTATAGCTAAATTTTAGACTTAAATTAAGGCTAAAAATAGGCGCCTATAGTTAGAATTAGTTACTAAATTAAGTACTTAAAATAGGCGCCTCTATAGCTAGAGATTAGTACCTCTATAGCTAAAAAAGAGCGCCTTTACAGCTAAATCTAACGCCTATAGCTAAATTTTAATGCCTGCAGCTAAATTTTAGGCTTAAATTAAAGCTAAAATTAAGCGCCTATAGTTAGAATTAGTTACTAAATTAAGCACTTAAAATAGGCGCCTCTATAGCTAGAGATTAGTGCCTCTGTAGCTAAAAAAGAGCGCCTTTACAGCTAAATCTAACGCCTATAGCTAAATTTTAACACCTACAGCTAAATTTTAGGCTTAAATTAAGGCTAAAATTAGGCGCCTATAGTTAGAATTAGTTACTAAATTAAGCACTTAAAATAGGCGCCTCTATAGCTAGAGATTAGTGCCTCTGTAGCTAAAAAAGAGCGCCTTTATAGCTAAATCTAACGCCTATAGCTAAATTTTAACGCCTGTAGCTAAATTTTAGACTTAAATTAAGGCTAAAATTAGGCGCCTATAGTTAGAATTAGTTACTAAATTAAGCACTTAAAATAGGCGCCTCTAGTGTTAAATTTAGTGCCTCTACAGCTATATATACCCTATTGTACTTAGTGTTAGCAGCTAGCTAACTTAGAATATTATTTTCTTAGCTCTAGAGCGCGCTAGCTCTACCTTCTCTTATTGCGTCTTACTACTTAATGTCTTTACCTTTCTATCTACCTTCTTACTAAATTGCATCTTAGGCACCTACTTTATCTCTTTATAGTATACTACCTCTATATCTACTTACTTACGCCCTCTCTTCTACTAGAATTATATTAACTAAGCGCGCTTACTTTAAAATTAACGCGTCTCTACTATAGACGCAAGCTCTACTACTACTCTAACTTATCTTTCTACTACCTCTACACTCTTATAAGAAGCTTAGAGTACCTAATTTCTTTAAGCCTAGTAGTAGTGTAACAACTACTAGCTCTTCTATATACTAGAGTACTACTAGCCTTTCTAAATAATAGAGCACTACTAGCTCTTCTAAACTATAGAGTACTACTAGCTCTTATAAACACTAAAGCACCTTACTTTTTACTACGCTCTTCTACACTAGCACTATTACTACGCGCTATAGTAATCTTATATAGATAGCTAAGCAGCTATTCTATAAATTTAAAGAGAGCGCTGCCTACGTTAGGTCTCTTATATAGCTTATTTACTACTATACTAAGAAGATTATAGTTATCTATAAAGAGAAGAAATATCTTAAGAAATTAGCTGCGTACTATAAGTAAGAGGCAACTAAGGCTAAGAGTAAAGTTAAATTATACTATAACAAGGTGCAGAGCGCACGCAGGAATAGTAAGAGGTACTAGAAGTAGATTAACTTCTACTGCGAGATAGTACATAGAGCCTATAATATTATTAATAAGGCTATTTATCTACGCTCTACTAGCCTATCTAAGTTAGATAGGTTAATTAGTAATTAGCTTTTTTTATACTTTAGGCTTATAACGCTACCTTTTATATTAATCTCTTCTCTTCTATTACTATAGAGTTATAGCTTCTACTCTTTAATAAATAAGAAGCGCTATTAAATTTATAAAGTGTAGCTTATAGTATAGATATTATAGAAGTAATTATGTAGCTAAAGACTCTACTTCTTAGCTACCTTATAACTAGCGCTTACGCTAGTCTTTAGGCTAACACTCTACCTATAATACCTGCAATAGCTCTACCTACCTACTAGCTCTAAGGCTTAGCGCCTAAAATTTAAACTCTAGATAACTACTTAAGCTATCTACTAGCATACTAAGTTCTTATCTACAAAGACTATAGCGCTGTCTGCAGTTAGACTAGGCATCTTAAGAAGTCTTACTAAGTTAAGAAGAAAGAGTAGTAAGCGCTAGATAAACGCTATTAGATTAGCACTCTTCTACTTACTAACCTAAGAGATATTACTCTTCTACTACTAAATTAACTACTAATACTACTTCTAGACGCTCTAATTCTAGCTTACTCTTACACTTATATAAGCTATAAATTTATTACTAAAAACTGTAATAAGATTTAGCGCTATTACAACAAGGCTTATAACTAGAGAACTAGCCTCTAAGACTAGAAGCCTTAGGCTTATATTTAAGCGCAGATATTCTTCTACACTAGCGGCTTTTAGAAATACTTTAAAGTACAGCCTATTACTAAAGGTAAAAGTAGTACTCTCTCTAGCGAAATTTTACTTATATTGTAAGAAATTTAAAGTTTATAGGCAAAGTATGCAGAGTTACTTACTATAGCTAACGCTATAGTTGCAAAGACTAACTATACTAGCTAGTTTAAAAGAAATTGCTAGCTAATTTATCTTACTAAGTGCAATCTTCTCTACTTTTACTAGGTAAGCTGTATGCCTAATAAAGATAACACGCTACTTACTTAGGTAGCTGCTATTGTTAAATAAGTAATTAAATAGGTAGTTAGCGGGCTTTCTACTCTTAGGCTTAAGAGCAAACGCTAGTTACGAAGCTCTAACGCTAAGCAAATTAACCTACGCCTAATAGTACGCCTACAAAACCTAGAAAGCTAGAAGTAGTATACTAGGTATATAAAACGCTTTGTCTGCTACCTACTGCGTGTCTACAACACCTAAGAGATAGGCGCTAATAGTAGTAGAAGTAATTTATTTTAAACTTAGCTTAGTGTAGAGAGTAAACTAGATTTAGACACTAATAGTTAGACTAGCCTCTTACTACACTATAGAGATAAAATACGCGATATAAAGCAGCTATTTCTCTAGGCTAGTAGCTAAAAGCAACTTACTAGAGACTTTATTAGCGCTATGCACCTAGATAGCCTAGCCTTTTAAATTGCCTATCTTCTACGCCTATTTTAAGAGTTTATATTTTATATTACTAGAGATAAGCTCTTTAGTAGCAGGTTAATTTACTTTCTTACTATTTTAGATATTAACAAGACTACTAACTACCTATAAAAGGCCTATAATTACTTCTATATACTAGTAGAAGTAGTGTACTATATATGCGTGTTAGCTGTTAAAATTCTACTTCTTACTACTAATTGCTAGCAGCAGACTAAGTAAGATAGAGAGCATTTTATCTAGGCAAGAAAGCAGTACCTAGTTAACAGCACGTACAGCCTCTTTAGCAAGATACTAAGCCTTTTAGTATATTTAAAGTATATTATATTAAATACTACTAATACTTCTATCTTATAGTAGTCTAAAGACAGAGGTACTTTATATATGCATAGTTAGCTAATTCTATTAACTAGTTTTTAAGCTATAGTTGCTAGTATACTATAAAAGAGAGAGAACGCTCTTTAGAAGAACTTACTTTAGACTACTATAGAGGTAGAGTAATTTTAAATACTACTTAGAAAGATTTAGAATAACGTTACCTTTAGCTAAAGAGGCTATTCCTTTCTTTTACACTCTAATAATAAATTAGCACGTAGTTTAGAAGAAACTATATCTAAGATACTAGCTAGTTCTTAGAGCTATAAACTACGCAGCCTCTAAAATACTTTCTAGTAACTCTAGGCAGTACGCTGCTACCTAAAAAAGGTAGACTAATTTCTTAAAATTCTTCTCTTCCTTACCTACGTTATTAGTAGGTAGCTAGCTAGAGGCACTAAAATTACTTCTGCCTGCTATCGCAACAGCTATATATAAGACTAAAACATATTTATTATAAATAGCTAAGTAGTATTTATTAGCAGGTATTACAAAAGTTAGACCTTATAGAATAAGTCTAAAGTTATTCTATAGTTTTTACTCTAGCGAGTTAGTTAGTTATTTACTATCTACCTAGCGTACGTCTAGCTACTTACTAAGCACCTTAAAAGTAAGGTGCAAGGCGCTTTACTAATAGACTATATCTAGGTAACTGCTACTAGCTTTTAGAAGACTAACTAGCTTAGCAACATTATTACCTACAAGACTAGAATCTAGTTAGGCTGCTAGCTTACTACCTTGTAGTACTAGCACACTGCTATTATAATTAGGCGCGAGGTAGTTAGCACAAAGTTTAGTAAGAGTATAAATAAAGCACTTACTAAGAGTAAATAGGAAGAGCCTAAAATATAGCCTAAAAGTAGATTAGATTTTTAGATAGGCTGCTTAGAGCTTATAGACACTCTTTGCTATAGCGTTAAAATAGGTATTATATTCTATCTTAGCTACTACTTACTTAAACTATTTTAAAATTTAAGCAGCTAGTAGTACTTCTTTTTTTAACTTTTAAGCGCCTTACCTACTAAGCTTACACTAAAAGGCGTAGTAAAGAGTAGTATATTAGGCAAAGAAAGAAGTAATACTAGAGCTGCCTAGTTAACTAGTCTACCTAATTACTAGCTTATAGACAATAAAAGGCCTATAGTAATTAGTAATTCTAACCTTAAAGCCTTAGTTCGCAAGGTTATGTAGAAAGAGAGCCTACTTACTTTTAAATTACTAGAGTAGAAAATTGCACTACAAGTAATTCTAGCTAGTAAGATACTACTTATTGTAGTGCTTCTAATAGGTAGCAGCAAGAGTCTTCTCTTTATAGCGCCTGCCTGTCTTTTAGACCTAGAGGTTACTATTATTATTATACTTTTCTGCGAGCTAATTTAAGACCTAAAGCGCTAGTTAGTAGAGGCCTAAATTCTAGTAATTAAATAGCTAGTAAGGCGTACTAGGCATACCTCTACTACTATAATTATAGTTAGTGTAGATACTACAGAAGAGTATAAGTTTCTTACTTTTGTAAATATGCTAAGCTAGAGCGGCATGCTTAGGCGCATTGTTATTAATAAATGTTATTTAACGTTTACTAGCTATAACTAGCGCCTAAAGTTAGCTTACCTTACTTACCTGCGCGCTATTTTAGCGCTAATAGTATTACTTACTACTACCTAACTCTCTCTACTTAAGCTTAAACTAGAGCACGCTATAAGTATAAGAACTCTACGCGTTATACGCGCCTCTACTACGCGTATAAATATTTAGTACCTAGTCTAGAGATGTTAGCTATAGAAACTATTACAAGAGATAGAGAATATTACTAAACGCTAGTTGCGCTAGCTACTCTTAGGTAAAAAAGTAATTATCTATTACTAGTATACAGACTAGTGTAAGAGAATAGAGAAGAAGTTAGACTATTCTTACTTTTATGCTTAGCTAGAGTTAGACTACTACTTATAGGCTTTAAGAACCTAGCTTACTAGTAGAGGTCTAATAGCAGCTACTTTATCTCTAGAAACTAGTGTTAACTACTCTAAGATTGTAAGAGTGCTCTACGCTAGCGCTCTATACAGAATAATTAACTTTACACAAGAATTAGAGCGCGCTAGTTATTAGAGCAAGCTAGTTAATTTAGTTGTGTTAGTTAAATAGCCTCTAGTAAGAAGGCTCTAGGTAGCTAAACTAACTAATAACTTATAGCGCTTATTAGATAAGAGCGCTATACAAAGTTTTATTAATGCTAGCTAGAGCGCCTACTAAAAAAGTATTCTAAGCTACTTTCTAGATAGCTAGCTAGCAATCTACACTAAAATTTTAGCTGCTAACTGCGACTTTTATAGTAAAGGTTAGCCTAAATTAGTAGCTTTAATTTAGAAGAAGGCTAAAGACAAGGCTAAAATTTATAAGATACTATAAGAGTTAGCTAGTAGTTATCTAATTTATTAGGTAGCAGGTACTATAGACTAGTTTAATTACTTATACACTAAATATAGCTAGTGCGAGATATATCTAAATCTTAGGCTAGAAAGCTATAAGAGGTTTAGAGATTATTTTAATAAGTCTACTTAGTAGATAAAAGTAACCTATACCTACTATAAGTGTAGACTTAGCTAATACTTCTGCGTAACTAGCAAGAAGGTTACTATAACGTATTAGTATCTAGGTATAATATTTCTAGTTCTAGTTATATTTTTTTTACACAGCGAGAAAGTATTTTATAAATAGAGAATTATACTTAGAGATACTAATACTCTGCTTACGTAGTTTATACAGAAGTATAGATAATAAAAATAAAGCGCTGTTATAAGCAACGTAATAGCAGTGTTAGGCGCTGTTCTTACCTAGACAGACGTACTATAGGCTCTTTGCGCTAGACTTTAAAGAAGAGACTACGAATAGTTAGTTATAACGTCTATAGGCTAGACAGTAAAGAGAGAGAGAGAGGTGCTTTAGTAATAGATTTAAGGCTAGGTAACACTTTTACTCTACTAAGAATAAATCTTTACCTTTACCTATAACTTTACTTAACCTACTCTTTCTAAGTAGCATTATAAACTATATTAAATATTAGCATATACTATTAAATACTTACCTAACCTACTCTTTCTAAGTAGTATTGCAAACTATACAAAATTTTAGTACTTACTATTAAATATTTATCTAACCTACTCTTTCTAAGCGGCATTGTAAAATTAATCTAAATATTAGTATATACTATTAAATATTAATTTTAAGATATACCTAATTTAGTATTTTATCTCTAGCTACCTGCTATTGTAAAGCATAAGAGACCTTTAGAAAGTACCTAATAATTTTACATTTAAAGTTTCTTACATCTTAGTATAGAAACTAGATACTAGGTTTACTAAAAACCTATTAAAAAATTATATTTTACGCTAGAATTATCTTAAAGAGATGCTATTTAATGTCTTAACTAGCTATTATAGCTGCGGAGTGTTACTAGCTAACCTAAAGAATTTTAAAATAAGCTTACTACTTTAGCTAATCTCTACCTAAAGATAGAGGCAGCTATTGCAGCCTCTAGAGATAAGCTCCTCTCTAGCGTTCTGCAAAGAGTGTCTTCTAATTTTTTTTAAATTCTATCTATAGTTTAGTAACATTAAAAAGTACTTCTGTAGAGCTATAGCTGTTGTTAATTTCTATTTTAATATAACTTTACTAATTTAAGGCTATTAGAAGTAGCGCTTCTAGCACTCTAAAAGAGCGTCTTCTAATTGTTTCTAAATTCTATATATAGATTAGTAATACTAAAAGGTACTTCTATAGAGCTGCAGCTGTTGTTAATTTCTATTTTAATATTACTTTTCTAGCTTAAGACTATTAGGAGTAGCGCTCCTAGCACTCTAAAAAGAGCGTCTTTAGTTATTAGGCTACTAAAGCAGGCTTTTAACTATTAGACCTAAAGGTTACTAGACTTATAATATAAGCTAAGTATTATAGAATATTACTAACTTTAAATATTATTATAACTAGGGTTAGGGTTAGGGTTTAGGGTTAGGGTTAGGGTTAGGGTTAGGGTTAGGGTTAGGGTTAGGGTTAGGG